>NC_063064.1:5127203-5458870 GCF_018812025.1 Megalobrama amblycephala | reverse complement strand
ATATATAGAAATATATAGAATTGTTATTTAAACTATCTTAACGGCACAAACAATCTGCTTAAAGGGTTAGTTCACCCAAAAATGAAAATAATGTAATTTATTACTCACCCTCATGTCCGTTGCCACACCCATAAGACCTTTCATTCATCTTCAGAACACAAATTAACATATTTTTTTTTTAAATCCGAGGGCTCTGTGTGGCCTTCATAGGGAGTAATGACATTTCCTCTCTCAAGATCCATAAAGGTACTATTTAAATCAGTTCATGTGAGTACAGTGGTTCAATATTAATATTATAAAGCGACGAGAATATTTTTGGTGCACCAAAAAACAACAAAATAACGACTTATAAAGTGATGGCCGACTTCAAAACAATGCTTCAGGAAACATCGGAGCATAATGAATCAGCGCGTCGAATCAGCGGTCACGTGATTTCAGCCGCTGGCAGTTTGACGCCCGATCCGAATCATGATTCGATACGCTGATTCATTATGCTCCGAATCTTCCTGAAGCATTGTTTTGAAATCGGCCATCACTAAATAAGTCATTAATTTTTTTTTTTTTTTTTGGCGCTCCAAAAATATTCTCATCGCTTTATAATATTAATATTGAACCACTGTACTCACATGAACTGATTTAAATATGTTTTTAGTACATTAATGGATCTTGAGAGGTAATGTCATTGCTCCCTATGCAGGCTTCACGGAGCCATCGGATTTCAACTAAAATATCTTAATTAGTGTTCCGAAGATGAATGAAGGTCTTACGGGTGTGGAACGGCATGAGGGTGAGTAATAAATGACAGAATTTTAATTTTTGGGTGAACTAACCCTTTAAAACATTCCCGCCCGGACCTTAGATATAAAATAGATCAAATTAATTGACTACACATTTAAAACACAAAACAACAACTACACGACTAAAATTAAAAGAACAACAACTAAACGATCACCATTCTCCAACTTTATTTTAATCACTTGGAAAGTAAATGGAACAATTTCTGTATCTTTGAATCAGTTTAATCAATGATTCGCTGCTTCAAAACACTGAGGACATCTGCTGGTCAAACACGAGTAAATGCAAAAGAAAGCAGATGGAATAACAAAATGCTTCAGAGGCTACTGTAATTTATTTGATTTATTACATATTAAAGGTGCTTTAGTATTTTAAATTCTTTAAATATACACAATATCTATGTTTTAATTGTATTTATGGCCTATATCTTATTGCATCTATGAAAAAACGTGCAAAATCAGTTCCTTGGCTATCTTTACAGAAATTTGAATTTACCTAATGTAACCCATCACATTATACACAAGGACTTTGACCTCTGGACTACGCTGTTTTAGAGTTGCGATTAAAAACAAGAAGAGTTACATATACTATATAATTAGGAATCATTAAAACAAAAGCATCACAATATCTAAAATATCTAACAAATAGAGTGTATGGAAACAAAACCTACTCACACATATTAGTATTGTGTTGCATAGGGTTTTATATCAATTATTTATTATGTTCCACGTTTACAAATATGAACACCCAACAGCTATCATTTTGTATAGAGCAGTTTTAGAGCATGACTGTGTACATTTACAGGCTGAACGAAGGATTTGAGAGAAAAAGGATAGTTAAATAATCGGTGATAGGTTTGGATACGCTTTAGGGCACACGACTGAATACAGAAATACAAAAGAACATCTTGGCATGTACACTTCTGTGCTGTGTAATAGACAAAACTGCACCAGCATATGAAAAGGGAGTTTATACATTTATCATCCTGAGGCTACATTACAGAAACCTCTCATCTTAATTCTTGATTAATTCCTCATTTAAATCATCACGGTTACTAAACAGGAAGAATAAGACCAAGTTTGGAAGCTGAAACCCTCTTATAAATGTTAAAGATTTAAAATTGTAGTGTATTTTGCCATTACATGTCAAATCAGGAAAGAGCTGACATCTATGTCTATGTTTATGCAAGTTGCGTCCTCAGAATCAAATCACATGGTGTGGGTCAAGATGATTAGCTTTTACATATATTACAAAATTAATGTACCTAGGCACATATGTGATATCAAAAAATAATGTTAAAGCTAATACATTACAATTCCTAAACTAAATGACTTTTAGGTTTCCTTTTCAATAACTTGAGTAAAGCCAATTATAACAACAAAAGTCTAAAGCATGACATTTTTTTATAAACACAACTTATATTCAATAATTGTACAAGATAACATTGTGTCTACTGTCTTTACGGTCCCCTATAAGCCCAAGCAAAACATGTGCATGTCTGAGAGAACAACACAACAAACAGATGTGAAGTTTGAGTCCCTAAGCAGGTGCTCCGTTTTGGGCAGAAATCACAGCTTAACCTTGATCTACGGCCGAATTCCCCCCAAATCCCATCTTAAGTTAAACATTTACAAAAAAGGAAAGCAGGTCCTGAACCAGGTGGAGTCGGGTCTCTGTGCGTCTTCTCCAGGAGTGGGCGATATCTGCCGGCACTGCATTTCTATCGGCATTCATTAGTCCAGTGTCCAAGAGACAGATTCATCCAGGTCATTTCAGAAAAATCAGGTAAAACGCCATACACAAACAGGACGCCGCCACAGCAATGTGAAGCCGTGTGCCTATCACTGCAGCTACAGAGAACACAGGGGGAAAAAATGCAAGAAAATCACTGCAAGATAATTATCTTCAACACAGATCCTAGAGCCGCACGATTGATCGTGAAAAGATCGCGATCTTGATTCAAACACCCACACGATCTCATTTCCTAATGATAACGATTCGCCTGTTTCTAATAAACCTTTGACAAAAAAAAAACAAAAAAACATTGAAACATTGAACATTCAAATCTGTGTTGGTGCTGCTGCTGATCCAGAGAGAGCCGTTGTCATGTTTAGGTATCAAACTCTATGATCTTTTCAACCATACATAGGGTTGCAAAGGGCCGGAAAGTTTCTGGTAAATTTCCAGAAAGTTTCCACGGGAACTTAACCTCGGGAATTTTGAAAATATTCCAATTTGGAAACTTAACAGGAATTTATGGGAATTCATTGGAAATTTTGGGAAATTTATATAAATGCATAATATTTACATAAAAAGTACCATATAAAAACAAATATAAACATTTTGTTTGGTCATAACATGAAATAAGTTATTTATTTAGTAAATATGAAAAATAAATATATTTTTATTGCAGCAATTGTTATGTGTTATTTATTTCAGTGTCACATGATCCTTCAGAAATCATTCTAATATGCTGATTTGATACTCAGTTATTATCATTGTTGGAAACAGTTGTGCTGCTTAATATTTTGGAACCTGTAACACTATTTTCAGGATTCACTGATTAATAAAAAGTTAAAAAGAATAGAATGTATTCAAAATAGAATTCTATAGAAATCACTTTAATATCACTTTTTTTAAACAATTTCACACATCCTTGCTGAATAAAAGTATTCATTTCTTTCAAAAAAAGAAAAATTTCTGACCCCCAAATTTTTGAACGATAGTGTATATTGTTACAAAAGATTTCTATTTTTCAAATAAAAGCTGTTCTTTAAATTTGTATTCATCAAAGAATCCTGAAAAAAAGTATCACAGGTTATAAAAAATATTCAGCAGCACAACTGTTTCCAACATTGATAATAACTGAGTATCAAATTAGCATGTTAGAATGATTTCTGAAGGATCATGTGACACTGAAGACTGGAGAAATGCTCAAATTCAGCTTTGCTTCACAGAAATAAATGATATATTTTTATGTATATCAAAATAGAAAACCATTATTTTAAATTGTAGTTACGTTTCACAATATTACTGTTTTTTCTGTATTTTTGATCAAATGTGCATGTTATGGACTGGGGGAATGCAGAGTGCATGCAGGGGGTGCGTCCTCAATAGCCCTGCAGTAAGTAGTGTGCTGTGTGAATGTGATTGAGGAATGTGCAGGGTAAAAATTCAACTAAAACTGCATTAAATATGGTTGTTTTAACCAAAATTATGCTGCGAGATGTTCTTTTCAACTACATTTAAGTACCCTGTTATAGATTAACCTGCGATTTTGCAAATTCCCTGTTTATTCCCATTAATTCCTGTTAATTCCCATATATTCCCGTTAATTCCCATGGAAAGTTTCCAGCTTTGAAAATTCATGATTTAACCATAGACACCGATGTCTACGGTAGAGATCGAAATAAAAAAAATCAGCTTTTGAAAGTAACTTAGTGCCTCAAATAATGATTGTATCGATTACAACATTACGCCACCAGGTGGAGACAAGTGACTCTTTATAAAATGTATGTGTCATTGAATCATTAATTCAAGAGATTCGTTCAAAACCACTGATTCATCCAGTAATGAAACAAGTGACATATTTATGAGCGAGTCATTGAATCATTCAAACTGAATTTAAATAATTCTGAATATTTTTAAATTGATTGCAGCAATCAACTTTTTGTCAGAACCTCTTGTAAATTCCATGTAATTTTGTTTAGTTGTCTGTTCAGAATCGTGATCTCTAACAGACCCTACAGATCACTTACCTTTGTAAAATACTCCCCAGACACCTTTCTTCTCAGACAAGAGCCAGCTATTAAGACGAGGGACTTTCTTCAGGTACGCACACGTGCAAATGAAAAGAAGTCCGAATACAAGAATGCCGTCGAAAGAGTACACTGTGAATACAGATAACATAATTAACAAGCATAAAAGTAAATAAATAAATAAATAAAAGTAGGCTAATGTTTTAAATTGTCTTTTATAGCTAGACCTTACTTACTAAAAGCAAAAATAAATACATTTTATAATATAATACAGAAACTAATAGAACTGGCTCCTGGGTTATAATATCCTTTTTCACATTAATCAAATTTAAATGTATATATTTAATAATACAGTCTATCCATTCAGTCAGATTCAAGTCTCTCTGTGACCTTATGGACAAGCTTTCTCCATGATATTCATATTTAATAATAAATATGACTAAATTAAAATAATTTTAAAAATGAAAATAAAAAAGAAACAATTAGTGATTAATAATAAATTAATAAATAAAATACATTAGTTTGTTTAAATTTGGTTTTTATTTTTAATGTTTATAACTGCATTATATTATATATATATATATATACACACATATCAGTGGCGTGCAGTGGTGTTCACATTTTTTTTATTTATTTATGAATCAATGTTATTCATGTGCATTACTTTTAACGTTGACACATCTTCCTTGTTAAATGAACATTACTTTACATTACATCAAAAAAATAAATAAATAAATAAATACAATTCTATTTTGTACTTTTACATTAACAGTGTAATGTTCTATTTATCAAAACCAAGTCAATCTCATCAAGTTATCGTTCTAAACATTTCTACATTAATTCCAAAATAATAACTAAAGGCTGTAATAACTTAAACAATATATTTTATTTGTGTATTGATGTTTTTCTTTTTAATAGTCAACTTAGGCTATTTTGGATCATCAGTCATGCTCCGTAAACACCGTCTGTCACAGACACGAAGATGTATTTTTAATTTCACCAAGCTGAATTCACTAAAAATCATGTTTTCAGTCCATTTCGAAGTTTGATTTTGACGTGACATAAAGCGGTGATATCTAACTGGGTGATGTTTACTTACTTTTCAATTAGTCTTCCCATTGACGCCATCATTTGTTCAGTTCAAACTGACGCGCGGAACGCGCACATCAACGAGAGGCGGGATTAATCGCACAAATCAATCATATCCAATCATAACCAATTACATCCAATCATAGCGCGATGGAGACATTGCCTCCTCTCACGTGACTTTCCCCCATTCATTCTCAATTACCCCCTACAAAACCCACCGCACGCCACGGGTCTGATGGTTTTCTATGAGAGCAAAGGGAGGCATGACTCCTGCTGTAACTTCACCTGCGGGTGTCGCTGTTGGACAGTGTTCCTTTAGAAATACGAGTGACTTGCGCTCTTTTTAATGTAGTAATTTGTAATAATTGTGTTGTTTTATATGTAATAAGGATTATTTTCTCATCCTTTTTTTTTTTTTTTTTTGAGGAGGCACTGCCTCCCTTGCCTCCTCGGAGGAAACGCCCCTGACACATATACATATACACACACACACTCATAAACAACAAATGCAGCTATCCAGAATAAAAACAGGGATCCTCAACATAGTATAATAATGCAGCATGTTTGTAGTGATACTTTACATGTTTGTAGTGGAAAAGTGGACAGACACGACGGCTGATATTTTATGTGAATGTGAAGATCTGACAGCAGTTGAGATGTAAATGTAATGGCTGATTTAATGATGTTCACACAGAAGATGTCTGACTAAACCTGTTAAAGCTGAGCTCAGCCTGCCGGTGAACTATAATATTTATACAAGCATTTTGATTTAGACGGCATTAAGATATTAAGGCAATGATGTTAAATGTTCAAAGCAGCTGCGGCCCTTCAAGAGCCACGTCCACACACACACACACACACACACACACAGCTCAGCTGACTGACAGCATTCATCGCTATCTGACGCATAACAGAGCAGCAGATAGTTTACCTCATAACGCGTGTTTATTAACATACCGTTTGTCATTTTTGCAGCTTTTAAATCCCGTGTTGAGACGAAGCGCAAGTTGCCAATGCTTTTTTATTTACTGTCTTCATCAGTTCCGCATAGACAACACGGGCTTCCGGATACGTTTCCGGTACCAGGAATTATGGGAAATCGCCGTACAGATTAAAAGCTCTCTTTTCTCTTTTCTCTCTCTCTCTCTCTCTCTCTCTCTCTCTACAACTCATTACAGTAGTGTGTAATAATAAAATATATTGATATATAATGTTATAAAATGTATCGTGTATATTTGTTTTTATTATATTTTATGTATAATGTTTAATAGGTTTATGAGCCTATTATTTAATATATATATATATATATATATATATATATATATATATATATATATATAATATTTGATATATATATATATATATATATAATATTTGATATATATATATATATATATATATATATATATATATATATATTATATATATATATATGTCTATATACATAACTTTTAATATTATTAATAATGTTTGGATAAAATAAATGTTGATAAAATAATAATAAATAGATTGTTATACGTTTTTTAAATCAATTTATTGTAAACTCAATGATTGTTAAAGGGATAGTTCACTCAAAAATGTAAATTCTGTCATCATTTACTCCTCCTCAAGTTGTTCCAGACCTGTATGAGTTTCTTTCTTCTGCAAAGGAAGGATATTCTGAAGAATGTTGGTAACCAAACAGTTGATGGATCCCCATTAACTTCCTTAATATATTTTTTTTTCTTCTTCTCCATACTTATGGAAGTCAATGGGGTCCATCAACTGTTTGGTTTGGTTACCAACATTCTTCAAAATATCTTCTTTTCAACTACTAAGTAAAGATCACAAACCATTAATGCAGCAAAACTGTGAAAAGAGCAGTTCTCTTCTCTTCATAAGTGTGTCTGCTGATGATATTGAACAGGACTCACAGGTGTTGGTGCTTGTTTACTATATTCTCAACTGATTTAAATACTTTAACGTGATCTTCTTATGAAATCAATGCTGAATGCAACTTATATACACTGACACAGACATCTCTAATGGCATCCTGCAGATCCTGGCAGCGTCTTCTTCTCCATGACAATACATTAGTTGGCAAGAGAATGGGACCATAAGGTGCGCTCAGCTGTCGTCTGACAGCACTTGGCAGCCTTTCTATTGGCATGTTTTATTCGTATGTGTCCATCCTAATATCAGTGCTACATTAGAATGGTGTTAGTACTAGTATTAGTATTAAGATAACTTCCGTCATGAAAAAATTGTTCATGTGGACCTTTAGAAAAATCGATGAATCTTGTTCCACATGCTATAAATTTGATATCGCTATAAACACATTTCTGCTTGTATATTGAGACAATAGGGTGTAGCAGCTTTCATTTTTCTAAGCAACAAAGTAGTGTTAATTTTGTCTGCTTTTTTAAAGTTTAGTCTCAGTCTTGGTCCTGTGTTATATTTAGGCTCCTAGTTATATTTAGTCAACATTGTCTTGTTTTTGTTTAGTCAAGTTTTAGTTTACTAAATATCTGGTCTAGTCTAGTTTAGTTAATGCAAACTTAGCCACAATTCTGTCACCCTGCATAATGGTTCAATTGACAATCACGATTATTTAGCTCAAAATTATAATCACAATGATTGACAAAATGACAAAAACAGGACAATGTTGACTAAATTCTCTTGTAAAAGGACAATAGTTTTATTTCCTTAATAACAATAATAATAATAAATTGAGAAATTTATTTTTACATTTCAACAGAATTATTGCACTTTCACCTACAGTATAAGCACAAATCAAGAGAATGTCAACCCATATGCATGGTTTATTTTACATCATCTAGTTTCCTGATTTATTATAGGCTATTTATCATATAAATTAACACACTCTGTACATTATGAAAACTATTAAAACAAGAAACTTCTCAACAGTGAAATTCCTAATAGCAATTCCAAAATAGCAAAAAAAATTTTGTATTATAACACAGAGGTTGCGTTGTGTGTTGTTAAAAACAGTCTGTAATACTACGGAAGAGGATATGGAGGAGGATTAGGACCAAGCAATAATAGAAAATTAAAACCATCTCAAGATTAAAGTTGTTAAATTTCGAGAAAAAAGTCTAAATAAAATGTTGAGAATAAACTCATTAAATTCCGAGAAAAATGTTGTTAAATTTCGACAAAAAAAATCGAGATAAAATGTTGAGAATAAAGTAATTAAATTTCGAGAAAAAAGTCGAGATAAAATGTTGAGAATAAAGTAATTAAATTACGAGAAAAAAAGTCGTTAAATTACGAGAACAAATTTGTTAAATTATGAGAAAAAACTCGCTAAAATTTCGAGAAAAAAGTCGAGATAAAATGTTGAGAATAAAGTAAATTACGAGAAAAAAGTCGTTAAATTACGAGAACAAATTTGTTAAATTATGAGAAAAAACTCGCTAAAATTTCGAGAAAAAAGTCGAGATAAAATGTTGAGAATAAAGTAATTAAATTACGAGAAAAAAAGTCGTTAAATTACGAGAACAAATTTGTTAAATTATGAGAAAAAACTCGCTAAAATTTCGAGAAAAAAGTCGAGATAAAATGTTGAGAATAAAGTAAATTACGAGAAAAAAGTCGTTAAATTACGAGAACAAATTTGTTAAATTATGAGAAAAAACTCGCTAAAATTTCGAGAAAAAAGTCGAGATAAAATGTTGAGAATAAAGTAATTAAATTATGAGAAAAAAGTCGTTAAATTACGAGAAGAAATTTGTTAAATTATGAGAAAAAACTCGTTAAATTTCGAGAAAAAAGTCGAGATAAAATGTTGAGAATTAAAGTAATTAAATTACGAGAAAAAAGTCGTTAAATTACGAGAACAAATTTGTTAAATTATGAGAAAAAACTCGTTAAATTTCGAGAAAAAAGTCGAGATAAAATGTTGAGAATAAAGTAATTAAATTACGAGAAAAAAGTTGTTAAATTACAAGAAAAAAGTTGTTAAATTACGAGAACAAATTTGTTAAATTATGAGACAAAAGTCGTTAAATTTCGAGAAAAAAGTCGAGATAAAATGTTGAGAATAAAGTAATTAAATTACGAGAAAAAAGTTGTTAAATTACAAGAAAAAAGTCGTTAAATTACGAGAACAAATTTGTTAAATTATGAGAAAAAACTCATTAAATTGAGAAAAAAGTCGAGATAAAATGTTGAGAATAAAGTAATTAAATTGCGAGAAAAAAGTCGTTAAATTACGAGAACAAATTTGTTAAATTATGAGAAAAAACTCGTTAAATTTCGAGAAAAAAGTTGAGATAAAATGTTGAGAATAAAGTAATTAAATTACGAGAATTATGAGAAAAAACTCGTTAAATTTCGAGAAAAAAGTCGAGATAAAATGTTGAGAATAAAGTCATAATTTAATGAGTTTATTCTCAACATTTTATTTCGATTTTTTTCTCGAAATTCAACAACTTTAATCTCGAGATGGTTTTATTTTTTTATTATTGCTTGGCCCTAATCCTCTTCCGTAAGAGGATTAGGGCCAAGTAACTAAGTACGCAATTAGTTACTTTTATAGGGAGTAATGCAATATTGCAATGCATTACTTTTCAAAGTAACTTTCCCCAACACTGTTCATAACAGTTAAAGCTCTTTTCATGTAGTCGTGATGTTATATTGTGTCATGTTTTTCAAAATAAAACTGATAAAAAAAACGTAGACCCCACTTCATTGAAAAAAATAAATAGTAAAGGCTTTTGTTGAACTGTTTTCTTGTACAAACAGACGCTGTAAGCAGTACAAAAAGTATTGAATGGAAATGTCTCTGAAACAACTGTGTATATATATGTTACTTCAGCTGTGATAAAGTTTGCAAACGCAGTATGAGTGTCACTACAGGAAGCAGAAAGTGTCCGACTTCACGTCTCTGTTTTCAGCTCCTGCAACCTGACTGCAAGCGACTACTCTCGCCGATCAGTTACATCCAGCCCCAGCCGATGTCGAACACACCTCTGAACAGCAGTGTCTGCAATTCGTCACGAGACGGCATTAAATGACCTCATGTCTCATGACATTGCAGTAATAATGAATGTAAACAACTTACAGAGCTCTGATTTGTACCACCTGACTGCTGCAGATTAATTTCGGCGTTGATAGTGTTGACAGAAACGCATCCGAGTCTGAAGACGTGAACAGCTGTCACACATGGTGTGAATGGTGTGAATGCAGCATAAGCTTGATGGAGAGCCTTTTCAATTCATTCAGAAGTTAGCTTCACACTCACGCATTGCATTGTGGGATTGACAGCAGGTTGGGCAGTTCTCTCAACTGCAAATATCAAGCGAAAAACGCAGTTGACAGCCAATCGCTGTGAGGTTCAACCAGTATGACAGAAAGTGTCATAAAAAAAATTGCCTACCCTACCTTTAAAGACATGATGTCATCTCATCACAGTCATGGGAAAAAAAGTTTGTCAGCAAACATTTTTCGTCATAGATGTTGTTAACGAAATTAACACTACAACAAAGCAGGTTACTTCTAAGTGGGATTGAACCTGTGCGTAATCCACCATCTGCTCTGTGTTGGGCATCATTCTGTCCAGTCGTTCCTCCTACTTGAGATGTATTACGCAGGTAATCTCATTCCATTATTGCATCAAGATGTGAAGCAACCAGCTCTGCCTTTAAAACTGTGCTGTGCACTTGAGCTGGTG
Source organism: Megalobrama amblycephala (assembly GCF_018812025.1). Taxonomy (NCBI): domain Eukaryota; kingdom Metazoa; phylum Chordata; class Actinopteri; order Cypriniformes; family Xenocyprididae; genus Megalobrama; species Megalobrama amblycephala. The sequence continues at coordinate 5,447,554 of NC_063064.1, read as the reverse complement.
TTTGCGTGCGTCACCTCCTGCTGATACCTTTGGTTCAGTATGCTGCTATATTACAATACAGAGGTAAGATTTAACCTGCTTACAGACTTCATAACTTTACTGTATGTAAGGGACAACAAGTTTTTCTTAGGAAAAGATGTGAATTTGACAGTAATTTTATAAAGGAAATGAGTTATCACTTTTTTACATGGCTGTCATGTACTTTTAATTAAAACACTGTATAATAATAATAATAATAATAATAATAATGTTGATATTATTAATAGCAGTAGTTTTTTGTTTGTTTGTTGCTAATTTAAATTATTTCTTCAATCTAATTTATAAAATATTATATCGTTATATACAGTACAGTCCAAAAGTTTGGAACCACTAAGATTTTTAATGTTTTTAAAAGAAGTTTCGTCTGCTCACCAAGGCTACATTTATTTAATTAAAAATACAGTAAAAAACAGTAATATTGTGAAATATTATTACAATTTAAAATAACTGTGTACTATTTAAATATATTTGACAAAGTAATTTATTCCTGTGATGCAAAGCTGAATTTTCAGCATCGTTACTCCAGTCTTCAGTGTCACATGATCCTTCAGAAATCATTCTAATATGCTGATTTGCTGCTCAATAAACATTTATGATTATTTTCAATGTTGAAAACAGTTGTGTACTTTTTTTTTTCAGGATTCCTTGATGAATAGAAAGTTCAAAAGAACAGCATTTATCTGAAATACAAAGCTTCTGTAGCATTATACACTACCGTTCAAAAGTTTGGGGTCAGTAAGAATTTTTATTTTTATTTTTTTGAAAAGAAATTAAAGAAATGAATACTTTTATTCAGCAAGGATGCATTAAATCAATCAAAAGTGACAGTAAAGACATTTATAATGTTACAAAAGATTAGATTTCAGATAAACACTGTTCTTTTGAACTTTCTATTCATCAAATAATCCTGAAAAAAAACATTGTACACAAATATGTGTACAACTGAAGACTGGAGTAATGATGCTGAAAATTCAGCTTTGCCATCACAGGAATAAATTACTTTGTGAAATATATTCAAATAGAAAACAGTTATTTTAAATTGTAATAATATTTCACAATATTACTGTTTTTTACTGTATTTTTAATTAAATAAATGTAGCCTTGGTGAGCAGACGAAACTTCTTTTAAAAACATTAAAAATCTTAGTGGTTCCAAACTTTTGGACTGTACTGTAAATAAATAAAACATATAATAAAAAAAAACATACATCTGACAGAAATAATCAAACCGATCTCAGCTTAACTGTAATATGAGGTGCCATTTCTGTATGAATTTACCATGTGAATCATATAAAAACATTTGATTTTTAGGAAAAAAATAAGCATGAAGGAAGGTCAGCCCCTAAACATAACCATAAGCAGATCATACGAAAACATACAATTGAGATTGTACCATTTTAGCCACAAGTTCAGAAAAAAAAAGGGAAATGGTTATGAATTGCCATGAGATTGTGTTGGAAATAATACAATTTATTAACACCTGAATCATCTAGTTTTTTGTTTTTGTTTTGTTTCTGCATTAGGTTATTTCACACAGAATGGTACACAAGAATCAGAAAACAGGTATTTTTTCAGTCCTTTATAATTATTTTTTTTAAACATTTATGATTTCTTGAAGCTTTGATTGCCTTTTGCATTACACACAACCTCTCTGTCCATCAGAAAGCTCCAGCTGTGAGACTGCTGCATCTCAGCAGACTACTGAAGGCCAGGACGATCTTATCCGTCCGAAGAAACTGTCCAACCCTGTTTTGGAATGTTCTTGTCGTAGAAGGTTACATCGTGAACTGCTCGTCAGCCACAGATGGTGAGCTATAATTGTTCTTTTATAAAGCCAAATGAAGTGAGCCTCTTACTAAGGGCACGGCCTCTGCCGTCTGAACAGATCACCACAGACTGAGCTCCTGGGAAACGGGATATATCTGACCTACAGTTAGAAAACAAAGCCGACGTGCTTGCAAGCGTGTGTGAGCTCGTAAAATCACAGCTGGTTGACAGCATTATTTGTATTTTAGCAGCACTGTGACAGGATACTATTTTATGTATTTTAAAGTCGACCTGAAATGAAAGTTGCGATAGATTTGCTTCCCTATTGTGAATTTGTGACGTATATCTGAGTGAAATGGCTTCTGGAACAAGAACAAATGGCGGAACTTGATTGTGGTTGTGGTTTGCAATTGGTGGATCTCATGTGAGTGACAGGTTGCCCCGCCCTCATCATCAGATAAGAGAAGAGATGTCGCTGCAAGAGGGAGGGGAAGTTATTTTGATTAAAGATGAGGACATGTGAATAATAAAAAAAATATGTGCTCAGATAAATTATTTCATAAACAGCAATATTACATTAAAAATGTCAATTTTGATTTCATGTTGACTTTTGGGGGACATTCATTAATTAATTTGAGTTTGAGGCTACAAAAAGCTGAAATAAACGTAAAATACTTTAAGTTACACTTATTTACATCTACATTTTTCTTATGTATTTATAATTATATAAAGGGTTAGTTCACCCAAAAATGAAAATTGTGTCATTAATTACTCACTCTCATGTCGTTCCACACCCGTAAGACCTTCGTTCATCTTCGGAACACAAATTAAGATATTTTTGATAAAATCCAATGGCAAGATAATTAACACTTTCAATGCCCAGAAACCTACTAATACATATTTAAAACAGTTCATGTGAGTACAGTGGTTCAATCTTAATATTATGAAGTGAGAATAGTTTTTGTGCACCAAAAAACCCAAAATAACGACTTTATTCAACAATATCTAGTGATGGGCGATTTCAAAACACTGCTTTATGAATCTTTTGTTTCGAATCAGTGGTTCAGAGCACGTATCAATCTGCCAAAGTCACGCCCCCCAGTGGTGAACCATTGAAATTTCGAAACACTTATGACATAACAAAGCCTCGTTTACTGAAATCATGTGACTTTCACGCTCCGAAGCACTGATTTGAAACAAATGATTCATAAAGCTTCTAAGCTTCATGAAGCAGTGTTCTGAAATCGCCCATCACTAGATATTGTTGAATAAAGTCGTTATTTTGTTTTTTGGCACACAAAAAGTACTCTCGTCGCTTCATAACATTAAGGTTGAACCACTGTAGTCACATGAACTGTTTTAAATATGTCTTTAGTAGCTTTCTGGGCATTGAAAGTGTTTATTCTCTTGATGTCAATGCAGGCCTCACTGAGTCATCAGATTTCATCAAAAATATCTTAATTTGTGTTCTGAAGATGAACGAAGGTCTTAAGAGTGTGGAATGACATGAGGGTGAGTAATTAATGACAGAATTTTCATTTTTGGGTGAACTAACCCTTTAAATATTTTATATTCTTATTAGGACCTATAGTGACACCCAATCAGGATAGAGATGTAGAGGTAGATACGTATGTACTTTTCAAGTAATTAATATGTCCAATATTACATGAATCACTAGAATGATGTTTCTTACCAGTACAAAACAGGCCAGCTCTTATTGTTTGCAGCGGTCTCCTGCCTGAAGAGAAGCCGGAGCTCAAGCGGGTGCTGGAACAGAGGAGACTGGAGCAGCACAGAGAGAGAGAACAAGCCTCACAGCCGCCGTCAGACCTGGAGCAAGAGCTGCACAAGAGACGGCAGAAACTCGTGGCGGTACGTGTTCACTGGTGCACGCGAGGACGTCAGTTCAAACAAAGGTTCACTGCTATTGTCAGTGAATCATGACGTGAAGACTATTATGACAACAATAGCAAAAAACTAATGTACACTACTGTTCAAAAGTTTGGGGTCAGTAAGATTTAAGATTAAAAAAAAAAAAAAAATTAATGCATTAAATTAATCAAAAAATGTTTTAAGGACTTTTATGTTGTTACAAAAAGATTTGTCACAATAATATTAAACTGCTCTGACCCAGTCGTCTAGCCATCACAATTTGGCCCTTGTCAAACTCACTCAAATCCTTACACTTGCCTATTTTTCCTGCTTCTAACACATCAACTTTGAGGACAAAATGTTCACTTGCTGCCTAATATATATCCACCTACTAACAGGTGCCGAGATGAAGAGATAATCAGTGTTATTCACTTCACCTGTCAGTGGCCATGAGGACATGAGTGAGTTTGACAAGCGCCAATCTGTGATGGCTAGACGACTGGGTCAGAGCATCTCCAAAACTGCAGCTCTTGTGGGGTGTTCCTGGTCTGCAGTGGTCAGTATGTGTCAAAAGAGGTCCAAGGAAGGAACAGTGGTGAACCGGCGACAGGGTCATGGGCGGCCAAGACTCATTAATGTGGGGGGGGAAAAGGCTGGCCCATGTGGTCCGATCCAACAGACGAGCTACTGTAGCTCAAATTGCTCAAGAAGTTAATGCTGGTTCTGATAGAAAGGTGTCAGAATACACAGTGCATCTCAGTTTGTTGCGTATGGAGCTGCATAGATGCAGACCAGTCAGGGTGCCCATGCTGACCCCTCTCCACCGGCGAAAGCACCAACAGTGGACACATGAGCATCAGAACTGGACCACTGAGCAATGGAAGAAGGTGCACCAGGATGCACTATGAGAAGAAGGCAAGCTGGCGGAGGCAGTGTGATGCTTTGGGCAATGTTCTGCTGGGAAACCTTGGGTCCTGCCATCCATGTGGATGTTACTTTGACACGTACCACCTACCTAAGCATTGTTACAGACCATGTACACCCTTTCATGGAAAGGTATTCCCTGGTGGCTGTGGCCTCTTTCAGCAGGATAATGCTCCTGACACAAAGCAAAAATGGTTCAGGAATGGTTTGAGGAGCACAAAGAGTTTGAGGTGTTGACTTGGCCTCCAAATTCTCCATATCTCAATCCAACCGAGCATCTGTGGGATGTGCTGAACAAACAAGTCCGATCCATGGAGGCTCCACCTCGCAACTTACAGGACTTAAAGGATCTGCTGCTAACATCTTGGTGTCAGATACCACAGCACACTTCAGGGGTCTAGAGGAGTCCATGCCTCGACGGGTCAGGGCTGTTTTAGCAGCAAAACCAACACAATATTAGGAAGGGGGTCATAATGTTATGCCTGATCTGTGTGTATATATGCATATTTTGCAATAAATTTAAAATATAATTTTTATTAAGATGCACCTTTTTTAATTTGATTATGCTGTTTGTATTGCTTCATGAGATTGTACTTTAGTGAGGGAAAAAACTACAAAGTTTTGTACCTTTGAATTTTTGTCCACTTTTCAAAACCTTTTTTGCTTCAAATCAAAGTTTGCAATGTTATAATTCACCTCAGAGATGATTGGCTTGGTTTATGGCTTACAACGCTTTAATGAAGACTTTTCCGAAATCCCTATGGGAAAAATGAATGGAAAAAAATTCTTCTGGAACCACCACCTCTGGAAAAAGTGGGCAGGTGCTGATGCACTCTTTCTGGAGGATCACATGACACTGAAGACGGAAGTAATGATGCTGAAAATTCAGCTTTCATCACATGCATAAATTACATTTTAAAATGTATTCAAAACAGTTTTTTTTTTTTTTATTGTAATATTTCACAATATTACCATTTTTACTGTATTTAATAAATATCTGCATTTAATAAATCACTGTATCAAATAAATAGGGCCTTGATAGCCTTGTTTTTTTCAAAACATTAAAAAATCTTCAAGACCCCAAACTTTTGAACGGTGGTGCACCATTAAAACAGGCTAAAAACTTTTTGAAAAAGTAGAAAAAGATTTCAGTTCTATATTATTACTATTTAGGACGCTCACTGGATCTGTGATTCTCTCCTTACAGTACGAGCAGGAAGAGCTGAGGCACAGAGAAAACATACGAAACATTCCAGAGTTTGTTCGCGTGCGGGAAAACCTGAGACACGTCACCATCACAGGCTACTGACCCAACAACGGAAGAACAAAATTCTTACATAAGAAACTGGGTTTTGTTCTATCAGAGGCAATCGTTATCATGAATATTAATCAATAGTCATTTTGCGTTGTGCCCTCTCACCTTCAGTCCATATGCAGTCCTTCACTTTGGCTTTCAAAGAGCACAAATGACCTTTTGTATTACCATTCTGGGTCTTTTTAGATTAACTTTTTCCAGCCAGTCACATTTTTACTGGTCAATTCTTAAATTGCATTTAAAATGGATTTAACAATACTGTATTCTGTAGACAAGTTGATGACACTTTACAATATAGGTGCACTAATATACATTAATTCAGTGCAGTATGCAGGATTTCTGTCCACTAGAGGTCGCTAGAGGCCTATTCAAAACAAAGGCGTAGCTTGATGACGCCAAGTTTGAGCATGGAATCTTGGGACATGTGGTCTTCACCTCACAGCCGGTGGAAAATAAAAGGGATAGGACTCGGGAAGAAATCATATTCATGGATGAGATTATTAATGTTACTGTAGTATGAAGCAGAGCAGGAGCGAGTGTTGTGGAGCTGAACGAGACCGCTGGAGCGATTGCGCAACACGCCTCACGAGCAGCGGGACTTTTATTATGACACAGTCGTCGGCACCGCTTCCGCTTTTCCGGTCATGAGTATGAGGTAACGCAGCTCTGTTTATCATATTAGACACATTTGAGTGTGTTGAAAATTATTTTATAACGTTACTCTGTGCGTTCACTCGACGGCTGCTGTGAGACACTGTTACACACTGCAGTAAGATCGATCGATTTTAGATTTTTTTCATATTAATACTGGATGGCTTGTGTTGATAAATGGCATGCAATTCATTTTAAAACATTGTATGATGGAGAAAATGCTGTATTACTGTTACTAAAAATAAAGCTGCATCTGATTATGCTATGTTAGCTACTTGACAAAATAGTGTTTTTCTCTGAGGCATGGTAAAGCATGGTACTCGCAAAAAAAATCAAGAAAATTGCAATTTTCTCACGATTTACGAATAGTTGGAAATATTTGGGATATTGTAAGTACTCAAGTGAACAAAATATATAACACTGGCCTAGTGGTTTTTGGATATTTTACTGCAAAATTCTTATATATTGCACCATTAACTAATGCACAGATAATCATGTGTTAATGTATGACTCATGAAGAACTAAACCATTAATTAATGATTACTGCATCAGCAACTAATAAAGATTCTATATGGTTAATATATGAGGTAATATATGAATTGTTATTAATTAAAATGTGTCATAATGTATTAATTCCGTAACATTTTATTAACTAATAGTGTAAATTAATGTGTTAATTACCACAATGGCTTGAAGCCATGTATTTCAACTTCAAATTGTCTGCTTTAATTAATCATTAGCAAAGGATTTGCAAATGTATCATGATGTTATGACTTTACTTGTTGAGGCACATAACTATTAACTAATTATTAATATGTCATTATGGTTTTGACATCCTCACTATGCCATTGATTTCAATTTCCAACCATCTCCAAACGGGATTCCCGGAACCAGATTAACTGTCGCATCCAGTACACAACAAATGAAGATATCTTTGATAAAATCCGATGGCTCAGTGAGGCCTTCATTGCCAGCAAGATAATTAACACTTTCAGATGCCCAGAAAGCTATTAAAGACATATTTAAAACAGTTCATGTGACTGCAGTGGTTCAACATTAATGTTATGAAGCGACGAAAATACTTTTTGTGCGGCAAAAAAACGAAATAACGACTTTATTCAACAATATTTAGTGATGGGCGATTTCAAAACACTGCTTCATGAAGCTTTACGAATCTTTTGTTTTGAATCAGTGGTTCGGAGCGCCAAAATCACATGATTTCAGTAAACAAGGCTTCGTTACGCCATAAGTGTTTCGAAATTTCAATGGTTCACCACTGGGGGAGCATGACTTTGCCAGTTTGATACACGTTCCTTAGGGAAGTTCACGAGTGTGTGTCTAAAAGTGCAGTGGAACGCAGCCCAAGCCTTTTCATACAACAGTGTGATCACATTAGCAAAATACCATTGGTTAAAAGATCCAAGAATTCCAGTGTCCATTTATCAATAGTGTAGCAATGCATGAAGCAGATGTCTCTTCCAAATTAAGTAGTTTTATATTAACATTGTCGGGTTATTGGTTTGCATGTAAACCCGGACAACAGGTTAGCTGATTTTTGCGAGTTATCGCGTACTGGTTTGCATGCAAACGTGCTCATTGATAAACGCTGCAAATTTGTGTGTTCAAAGTTTAACAAATTGAATCTGATGCGAAATGTGGGGAAATGTTCCACTTTGGAATTACAGATTGCGCAGATTCCGATTGACATGACTGCATTTCGTCAGGGGGATTTCACCTTACTAAGGTGATGTGACAGCATCGCCATCCATAAAAGGCAACAGATGTGGTGTAAAAACAGAACAAACAAATGTTTAATAAAATTTGAGGTACATTATTTACAGCTCACATCACATAAAATACTAAAAATACTGCCAAACCTGGTGGCCAGGTTCTCAAGTCCTCAAGAGAGGTTTATCATCATATGGCAAATTTGTGAGAAAAACTCAAAAGAAAGGTTCTCTATCACGATGGAAAAAATACATTAGGTTAAGTTATCATTTATCTTCAAGTTTCTTTCCTGTTAATAAACTGTTTGTCTGGTTCACATTTCTCATTTATGTAGATTTATTACAACATATCCACTCTAAACTTCTCGAGATTATAAATGGAGCATTTTAATCGGTGGACATCAAGTACAGAAGGTGTATGCAGCAAATACAGCAGAAACATCTGTCCCCCAGGCTCTCTGCACAAACTGACTCCCTGCTGAATCAGCATCTCCTTTACGCAGCTTTTCTGTATCATCACCCATATTTCTCATTTAAAAAGCCTTTTCAAAAAGTTAAGTAACCTATTCCAGGTCGACTCACAACATTGATAATAAATAAATAAATAAATAGCAAGTGGAAAAACTGCACAAGAACTCGGGTGTCAAAAAGTCAGGGGATGCCATCCTTCCGCTGGCAACACTGGGAAGGTGGGACGCTCCAGTCGTAAATATAGGACAGCCTTAGTTTGACTTCCTCTTTGCACAGGTGCCCATCTCGCTGTAGTGTCTGATGTTTCTCCAACATGTCCTCTAAACTCTGCTTGTGTGTGACCAGATACTTATTGCTGCAGCCGCGCGACTTGTACTCCGTGTCGAAGCGTGGATCGTGAAGCCGCTTCACGTCCACGGGGGCCAACCACGCACCCAAGGATACGTCCTCACTCTGCCAGATCTTTAGAAAGCCCACATTAAGATGCACGTAGTGCACGAGGTCAGCGGATAGCACGTAGCCCCCACCTAGAGCATACGGTAAGTAGTAGTCGCACAGATCCCAAGTACTTTCTTTCCATTTCCCGGCTGTTTTCACTCTGCCACGGCCAGAGAAGAAGCCCCAGTAGAGGCGACTGGGCTCCTTGGTCTTCAACTCCTCTTTGAGGAGATCCAAGCGGGCAAAGGTGTCATCATCTGCCTTCAGAACGAATTTAAAGTCCACGTTTTGGTCCAACCACGAGTACATGTGAAGCAGTTTCTGCGTGAGGTTCTCGTACGAATCCCGGAGGTCTGAGAGCAAGAGGAGGTCATGGTGACGGACCTGCTCGGTTCCGAGGTTCTGGAGGTCTTCGGCGGGTAAACCCTCGGTGCCAATGACAAACCAGTAGAGCACTTCGGGATCCTGCTTGGTCAGCCAGGTGCTCCGGATAATGCTGCGACGCTCTGTGTACTTTGGCCCCGTGGTGATGAGAACGACCAGGAACGCAGAGAGCTCTCTGGCACGGGGAGGTCCTGCCGGCTGCTTTTGACGCGACTCGGCCCGCGGCGCCACCCCTGGGGACTCGGCTGGTTTCAGCGTCTCAGACGTACATTTGGCGAGGAATAAAAGGACGACAGCGAATAGGAAGAGGACACAGAGTGCCAGGGCTGTCTTATGACGACACACGAGACGGACCAAATTCATGATGTCACTGAGGAACAGAAAGAAATCGTACCACTTTTGAAAACAAGCCTTACCTAAAATGTGTGCAACATTAAGGCCTGTTCACACCAAGATGTTCAGTGCGAAAACATTTTAATTTGTTAATGCATGTCATAAGATTTGTTACGGAGAGGTATTCTAATCTCTTTTCCATTGCACTGGCCAATCAACAAGATTTGTGCTTCTGATCATCTGATCAAAAATTGAGAATCACAATTTTTTTGTTTAACAGAGCTCTCAATTCTTCCACGATTCTGAATAGACAACTAAACAAAATGACATGACATTTACTAGAGGCAATGATGAAATGTTAATTGCTGCAGTCTATAACTCATTTGAATTTTTGAATGAATGATTCAATGACTAGCTCATAAAGACCACATTGAACGAATCTCTTGAATTAAAGGGTTAGTTCACCTAAAATGACATTTCTGTCATTAAGTACTCATCCTTGTGTCGTTCCAAACCCATAAGACCTTCATTCATCTTCAGAACCCAAATTAAGATATTTTTGATGAAATCCGAGGGTATCTGATCCACACACAGGCAGCAACATCATTGTACCTTTTGAGGTCCCAAAAAAAAATTGGTAAAAACGTAATTAAAATATACAATGTGACTACAGTGGTTCAACCCTAATGTTATGAAGCGACGAGAATTCTTTTTGTGCGCAAAATAAAACAAAAATAATGACTTTATTAACATTTTGAGCCATTGTCATACATAGTGAACTCAGAGCAGTGCTTGAACCACTTTAGTCATGTTTTTTTACTACTTTTCTGGACCTCAAATGGTGCAATGACGTTGCTGCCTATGCGTGATTTAGATACCCTTGGATTTCATCAAAAATATCTATTTGTGTTCCAAAGATGAACGAAGGTCTTACAGGTGTGGAACGACATGAGGGTGAGTAATTAATGACAGAATTTTCATTTTTGGGTGATTGATGATTCCATGACAAATACATTTTATTAACAGTCACTTGTTGCCACCTACTGGTGTAACGATGTAATCGATAATCTTGACCTCAAGTTACTTTTTTAAAAAGTGATTGATTTACTCTAATTTGATCACTACCATAAACATCAATGTTTATTTCCAAACTAAAAACTTTTATCCCAGTACTGTGATAATCTGAATTATTGTAAGACAGAAATAATGATACCGTGTTTGAAAAGACTGTTTGTGAAGCCGTTTCATAACTATAAATGACTTATGCTTTATTAAAAAATCCTTGCTAGTTTCTCAATTTTGTGGTGTTTATTTTGTTATGGAGAGGAAAGCGCACAACATTTTTACAAATTCATCTAACCATCGCTCTCAGCAGTGTAGGCGGTGTCAGATGTTCGATCACAGTATATCGCTGCTTGCGTATTTCTTACGTATAAAACTTAATTTTACCCCTAAACGAAGAACGAAAAAGACTACGTTCACACTGCAGGTAAATGTGGCCCAAATCTTGTTTTTTTGCCCACATGTGACTCATATCCGTTTTCGCCATGACAGTGTGAACGGTAAAAACCACATGGTAACTGAGATTTGTGCAACTTCCATATGTGGTACTAAACCCGATTCAGGTCAGATGTTTTGTAAAGCGACCACAGTGTGAACAGTCAAATCGGTATTCATGCGTTCATAGTTTTGAGAAGCAATTGATAGTTTTCATGTGACGTCACGCTCTGAGGGGAACGCCCCCTGGCGAGCAAAACAATGCTTTCCTACCAGTCATTTTTACCAGGTTTGTAGTAAGAGCTAATGTAGTAAGATATTAATATTAAAAGACCAAATTCAATATACACCTTACTGATTATGCATACTTTGTACAGGCAAATAAATGAACACAGAATATTAATGTAACACAAGGTTTCTCGTTAAGCGCTTTTTCCACCGAAAACCATTATAAAGAAAACACGTTGCGTTCATATTCTGGGCTCATCTGCTCGCCTGTATATAGTATGCTTCATCAAAAATGGTTAAACTGAATTTGATCTTTTAATATCACTGTTTTAGTACATTAAGACACTTTAAGAGTGGGTTTCAGTAAGGATTCCTCAGCCTGGTGTCGGTTCACCCTCCGCCTACGCTGCTTGATCAGCCCTTTAATTAACGGTCTTTCTGCGTAATTAATCTGTGTTTAAAATTAAGTGGTGCAACCCAACTCGATTTAAAATAAATCCCAGATCAACAAATCCTTGATTAGTGTTAAACTTTGCTTAATTGAATCCCTATTGGTGCAACTAACCCTAGTGTTTTTCATGTTAGCTTTTTTAAAAAATCATCTCGCTTTTTTTAGTAACTGAAATCACTGCAGGTGCTGTATATGGATCACAAGTGCCCAAAACTTGCATCTTGTTCACATATTTTTGTTTTTAAGATGGAAAATTGACAGACTTGTGCTGCAGTTACAAGGCTGATTTGCTCCACGACAGTCACGTGACTGAAAACTATGAATTGGGAGGATTTTGTGGTAAAAACCTGGCAACCCCGTTTGTATCATTCTTTTGTTCATGCAACACTGGAAAGTAATGTGATTGGCTGTTGTCACTATGACGGTCGCATCAGCATCAAGCTTTAGACACGCCCTCCGTCAAGTGTCGATGCCGACGCCCTGTGTGAATGCAGAACGCTGCTCTGCTTTGCGCACCATAGTAATCACTGTATTTCTGCTTTTCTATAAGCGCCACCTACTGTCAGAGAGCGAATCTGCATTTTTATTCAGCCTGTTTACCGTGTTTACAAGCCTAATTTCTCAACTTTTTAAGCGCCAATGCAGGCATCAGCAAATGAGATAATCAGATTACCTTATGCAAATACCCAAGGGCAAACGCTACCCAATTGTGTTCATGCAACACCGGAAAGTAATGTGATTGGCTGTTAACACTATGACGGTTGCATCAGCACCAAGCTTCAGACACGCCCTCCATCAAGCGCTGACGCCGATGCCCTGTGTGAGTGCAGAACACTGCGATGCTATGTGCACCGTAGTAACCACTGTATTTCTGCTTTTCTATAAGCGCCACCTACTGTCAGAGAGCGAATCTGCATTTTTATTCAGCCTGTTTACCATGTTTATGTCTAAATAGACAAATCACATGCGAAAATCAGAGCGAATTTTCATGCCGAACATTTGTGTTGGTGTGAACAGGCCCTCAGGGTATGTGATACAGTACAGGCCCATGAAAATCACAATCTAAAAAAAACATTTTTCCTACACCTTTTTGCTTTAGTTCACTAGTTAATTTAAATTGACCTTGATTTTTAAAGGTAGATTTATTTCATGCAGTCAGTAGAATTTCCCCACCACAATATCCTTAAAGGTGCAATATGTAAAAATTTTGTCCGCTAGAGGCCCATTCAAAACAAAGGCGTAAGCACGGAATCTTGGGACGTGGTCTTCACATCACAGCCAGTGGAAATAATCAGGATAGGACTCGGGAAGAAATCATGTTCATGGATGAGATTATTAACGTTACTGTAATATGAAGCAGAGCAGGACCGAGTGTTGTGGGAGTTGAATGAGGCCGCTGGAGCGATTGCACAACACACGCCTCACGAGCAGCGGGACTTTTATTATGCCGCAGTCGCCGGTGCCTCTTCCGCTTTTCCGGTCAAGAGAATGAGGTAACACAGCTCTGTTTATCATATTAGACACATTTGAGAGTGTTGAAAATGTTATAACATTACTCTGTACGTTCGCTCAGCGGCTGTTGTAAGACATTGTTACACACTGCAGTAAGATAGATCGATTTTAGAATATCATATTAAATATTGGATGCCTTGTGTTGATAAATGGCATGCAATTAATTTTAAAACGCATTGTATGATGGAAAAAAATGCTGTATTAAATAAAACTGCATCTGATTATGCTATGTTAGCTACTTGACAAAATAATGTTTTTCTCTGAGGCATGGTAAAGCATGGTACTCGCAAAAAAAAAAAAAAAAAAAAAAATCAAGAAAAAAAAATTAAAACAATAAGAGTAAGACTAAATGTGTTAAGCTGTATAACAATAATTAGTTTTCTGTCTATAAATGTTACCAAACAGTTGTTCTCGTCTATTAAAACGTAAATATTAAAGCGTCTTTGGTGTTTCCATGGTTTCTACAAAATAAAACCGGAAACCGAGGGTAACGCGGGTATGACGCAATTGACATCGCGACTCCGCACACGTCCAGGAGCCTTGGTTAAAATTGCAATTTTCTCACCATTTACAAATTGTTGGAAAAATTTGGGATATTGTAAGTACTCAAGTGAACAAAATATATAACACTGGCCTAGTGGTTTTTGGATATTTTACTGCAAAAATATTACATATTGCACCTTTAACAAATAATGGATAATAATCATAAAATAATACTTACTATTTAAAACCATTTTAAATGAAGTATAGCATGTCAACTACATTTACAATCATAAAAGAATAAAAAAATATATTATTTTGTGGAAACAGATTACAAAACTTCATATATACCACACAGTGCACACAGAGCCACTAAAGATTCATAACGCATCAAGGCACATTACCTGGTAGATTCTCGCCAAAATGATCATTTACTGTGTTTATGGCTCATCCTGTGCATCTTTATTACAAGAGTCGGTTTTGTTTTGCAGTAGCAGCTGATGTGCTGGAGATGTATCACAGCTGTCCGTCTTCTGCCTCTCCAGACAACACGTACAACATTTACACACAGCAAACGCACAAACCGCAACGACTAAAAAGGTCAGACTACAGTGGAAAGTGTGGAAGAGATTGAACGCGTCATTATTTCTTCAGTTCAGCTCAAATGCAAACACACACACACACACACACACACACACACTGTACTTCCCGTTCGCAACCACAGTTTGAAATACTGATGCTCAGACAGAAACGTTGACGACCTGCGCCACCTACAGGACGGGATGAAAGTACAGTTTCAATAATGTTTGTAAAATAATAAAATAATGATTTCTCAAAGTACTGCAGCATCTTCTGTCACCAAGGTAGTTCTCCAGTTTTTACTAGCCTACCATGAAGAAATGAAAACAAAAAAGCAGCTGATTATAAAAATATATGCTGATAGAGGCAATCAATTATAGTGGAATATAACAACTTAAAATGAATGATAGTTAAGTAATTAATGGCTACATGGAAACAAATATGTACCTCAGAAATATGTAACAGAAAACCCCTTTAAAACGACATTATTAAAACAATAGTTTTGCAAACCAGGAGATGCAAGGCTGCCATCATAAAAAATGTAGGTTGCTTCTCTCACAAACTAAGAGAGAAGCACTTGATATAGAAGGATAAATATTGATTAATAAACCACTCAAAGGATAGACACTTGAAGTGGATTCAAGAACCCATCCTCCCACCCCATGCGATCTAGTCAAAAGCTGCTCATTTGATGATTTTTATTTCATTTATTTTACAGGCATCATACATTTTATTAAGTTGATGAAATTTCTGAATCTGGAGGGAAAATTATAACAAGAAAAAAAGTTATTGACCAAAGCAATTGTGAAAAAAACATCAGCTTGAGTGTTGCATTAAAAAAAAAAAAAAAATCAATATCAATATCTCAATGCCTTTTTATTCAAAACAAAAGCATTTCAAAACAAACTTCCTAAACATTAAAGTAGACTAAGTATGATCAACTGCATTTTTTTTCATATTTTATTTAATAATGCCAAAATTATTCACAAATAATGATTTTTTTTCCCTCAAAAACTGAGGTGCATAAGCTCAGACCAATGAGCCCTAGTTTGAAAAAGAAACATAAACCAGTCCTAATTGAAAGAAAACAAGTTGACAAATAGATCGAATCCAATATTTGCTGATAATGTATAGCATGATGAGTGATTTATAAAATATTTTCTGTAGGCTGATCATTTTTGAGTGTAACAAGGTGAAAAAAAATGGACAAAAATAATCAAAGAAAAGTTGTTATAGTCTGTGTGAACAAATTCAGTAAGTTTCAGTCCATTGCAATAACATGAACTAATATAGGTAAAAGAAAATTCTCTTCGGGAAAATTCTCTTCTTGCTGTTTAATAAGCAAACTGGCAGCTCCAGTAGTAATGAAACAAAATATATTTTGAGCTCTTTCATGAAAACTAGCATATATAAACCTTTTAAAAAAATTAATAATTAAGTAAAAATGAATGTATACCGGCATAGATGGGTTTCTTGTATACAAACCAGGCCTGGACTGGTAATCTGGCATACCGGGCAAATGCCCGGTGGGCCGACGCGCTTGGGGGCGGGGCCGCGATATGATATGATTTTTTTTTTTTTTTTAATAAACATAAAATTGGCCAACGATCGGCCCATAAAGCAGGGACAGCGGCCCATTGGTTCATTTTCCATATTGACACTGGGCTGGCCCAATCACATCTCTTAACAGACTCCACCCCGTCCCCTCTGTTTCGTGTGTCAGGTCAGATCAGATGCAGTGGCTCAGAGCCAAAACATCTGTGGATTAGGAGGATGGAGAAACAAAAGCGCAAGTGCAAGGGGGTGCGGAGAAGTTGCGGGCAAATTTTTTTTTTTAAAATGTAGAGGTCGATGCCTCAAACTTGCAAAAATTACTGACATGTTTAGTGCGGTTACTGTAGCTTCAGTTTCCAAACCTACAGTACCTGACGACGTGCAAAAACAGGTGAACATAGAAGAACATGGAGACACCTGTCAGGCAGAGGAGCAGCAGGTGTCTGACAGTGAAGTCAGTGAGGGACAGAGTAAGCAGGAGAGTATAATAGAAGCGGTAAGCAGGGTAGTTACATGATTAACAGCGAGGGAGGGAGCGAGGGACTAACGATGCGACGACAACAATGATGATGCTTTACCTAAATTAATGAATATTATAAGACAACATAATCGTCGTCGTTATTATGAAGTCAGACTGTCACCTACTGCACTGTTCACTCAGTCAGCTAAAGTCAAATAGCACATCAAAAGCTATTTTGCACTGTTTTTTGTAGCTAGCAGTGTGCCCTTGTAGCTATCAGAGTTCACTTATGCAGTAACGGCCCTTCTCATTAACTAGAAAAACCTGAAATGATGCAATCTGATTTAAAAAAAAAAAAAAAAAATATTCAGGTTATTATTATAATGTAATATTACTGATGATGTGTTTATTTCTCAACGAGACTATAGGTGTCTATTTATAGCTGTTAGTCGTGATGATGGTCTACTAGATCTCACTTTTCAGCTATAAAAGTTATGTTTTGTAGCTCTTGTACTCTGGTATGAACACTTGACTTGATTTGACAAGTGAATAACATGAATATAACTTTATTAGGACGTTTTTTTGTGAGTAATTTGGTAGTATAGTTTTCTTTTTCATTGTTTTTAATGGGGAGTATCTAAAGAATGAGAGGTAAATGTTTGACACTTAAAGAGGGGTTTGTGCTCTTTAAAACAAAGTATATTTGTAAGTGTAAATGATAGTTTTTCTGCTGTTTCATTGAAAAAAAAATATCTCTTTATAGAATTATCAGTATTTTACATCCATGTTCTAAGGGTTAAGTAGCTCTTATAACATGTAGCACATTATAAAATATGTGCATCTATCTACACATTGTTATAGATTAAGATACTGGTATGGTGATCATTTAACTCATTCAGTTATCATTCTCTTCCCTCTCCCTTTCTCTCTCTCAGGATGCCCTCATTATTGTGGTTCATTGTTCATAGTTTTTGAGGGTGTTCAGAGGGCCATGCAAGTAAGTATAAAATATGCACTGCAAAAAAGGGGTGTCTAAAAACAAGATTAAAAACACTAAAGGAAAAGATACTCAAAATAAGTGAAATTATCTGTCAATGCAGCAAGATTTCACAATTTCAGCAATTTCACTTGACAAGATTTCTTGAATTAAGATATAATGCAAAGTTAAACACTTAAAATAAGAATTTTTTCCTGATCTTTGCTGTCCATTGGTGTGTAGGCCCTACTCCACTGCCACCTTTGATCACCAGAGAGTCAGTCAAGAGAGAGTGAGTACACTGGTCCACTTGCACTTACTACTCAGCTTTGTAGGGGCTTTCGGGAATGAAACAGTAGGTATGCATATTTACAGGGACCGCAAGGAAGGTGTACTCGTGGGTGGTGTCCGACCGATTGTGGTGGGCCGGTCTGAGCAAAAATGCCAGGGCCATTTTTTTGTCCCATTTATTTGGCGCACAGCGTGCCTCTCACAGTGCATTATGGGTAATTTGTCCATTATGGTTTCGGACACCAGTACAAATGGCTGTCCCCTTAAATAGTGCCCTATTTAATGTGATAGGGGGCGAATTCGGACACAGCCAGTGTGGCATCATGTGCATGCATATAACGTGTTTGGTCCATAGTGTTTCTTTACAAAGTACTTTAAATAACATTACAAGACAGAAAATCGCCAACTACTGGCCTGGCATGAATGGCACAGCACTTTTAACTGTTTTTGCAGATTCGTGTGAAGTGGATGGATGGAATATTCGGGCATCATCTTCTGATGACAAAGCTGTTGTCTGTATACAAAAAACGCAAAGAAAAATACTTTTCCATCTTTAGTACATTGTATTGTGTAAACGTACCCTAAATCTAACAAGATATATATATTTTTTTACAGTGATTACACAGATTAACAACTGAAAAAAAAAAAAAAAAAGTTCCAAGAAAACAAACACTAAAATTAAAAGCTTGAAGTGGACCTATAATGCCCCTTTTACAAGTCTCTGGTGTCTCCAGAATTTGTCTGTGAAGTTTCAGCTCAAAATACCCCACAGATCATTTATTATAGTTTGTCAAATTTGCCCTTATTTGTGTCTGTCCCTTTAAAGGTGCCCTAGAACTTTTAAAAAAAAGATGTAATATAAGTCTAAGGTGTCCCCTGAATGTGTCTGTGAAGTTTCAGCTCAAAATACCCCATAGATTTTTTTTTTAATTCATTTTTTTAATTCATTTTTTTAACTGCCTATTTTGGGGCATCATTATAAATGAGCCGATTCAGGGCTGCTGGCCCTTTAGTTGCTCGTGCTCCACGCCCCCGGTGCTCGCGCTTGCCTTAAACAACATAAAAAAAGTTCAAACAGCTAATATAACCCTCAAAATGGATCTTTACAAAGTGTTCGTCATGCAGCATGTCTAATCGCATAAGTACAGTGTTTATTTGAATGTTTACATTTGGTTATGAATGAGTTTGATAGTGCTCCGTGGCTAAAGCTAACATTACACACTGTTGGAGAGATTATAGAAAATGAAGTTGTGTTTATGCATTATACAAGACTGCAAGTGTTTAAAAATGAAAATAGCGACGGCTCTCTTGTCTCCGTGAATACAGTAAGAAACGATGGTAACTTTAACCACATTTAACAGTACATTAGCAACATGCTAACGAAACATTTAGAAAGACAATTTACAAATATCACTAAAAATATCATGTTATCATGAATCATGTCAGTTATTATTGCTCCATCTGCCATTTTTCACTGTTGTTGTTCTTGCTTGCTTACCTAGTCTGTTGATTCGGCTTTGCACATCCAGACGTTAATACTGGCTGCCCTTGTCTAATCCCTTTCATAATGTTCGGAACATGGGGTGGCATATGCAAATATTGGGGCGTACACCCCGACTGTTACGTAACAGTCGGTGTTATGTTGAGATTCGCCTGTTCTTCTAGGTCTTTTAAACAAATGAGATTTATATAAGAAGGGGGAAACAATGGAGTTTGAGACTCACTGTATGTCATTTCCATGTACTGAACTCTTGTTATTTAACTATGCCAAGGTAAATTCAATTTTTGAATCAAGGGCACCTTTAAATGCAAATGAGCTGCTGCTCCCGGCCCCCTTTTCAGAAGAGGGCGGAGCTTTAACAGCTCATGCTTCAGTTGCTCAACAACAACAAAACTGGAGAATCTCACTCAGGCAAAATGAGGATTGTCAGTAACGGTGTTCAGCCTTACATTGTTCAAACCGGAGTCGACACTGATGGAGAGACTCAGGAAGAAGTTACAACTTTTAGAATGAAACTGGACGTTTCTGAATGGTTAGTGGATAAATTTATGTAGTTGCTGTGGAGTTGATTCAACTCATCGACTAGCATGTGCCATCATGTTAATCTTTTGTGCAAATCCAGCGTTGAATCGACCCTCGTTTGTGAAACAGTCTGGTGTAAAATGACGGCATGTCAACAACACTCCACTACAACAACTCTTCCTCTTCTCTAAAGCAGCTCAACATGGCCTCACCTCCTTTGTTGCATGTTCTCAGGGGTGGGGTTTATGTAAATTTTAGGGTTAGTGATGTCATTAACCAGGGAAGAAGCTCATTGTAGTTCCTACCAGCTGATTGTTGTAGTCCTTAAAAGAAAATATCTTCCTTTGCATTGCAATTTGTAGATATAGTTTATGCTCTAACAGCAACATCACACACTAACTAAAGATCATAATCAACCAGTCCTTTAAAAATGCAAGCAGATAGAAAACTGATTTGATGTTTGTTTATTTGATGGCATTACAATGGAGGTGTTTTTTTCTGTCATTGTTTGACATTACAAAATGGTGTACAGTACTTTCTTAGTTGATGCTAAATGTTCTCCACTCAAAAACACAGCCAAACATGTTCGAGAGAATGTCAAGGCACGTCATGTTATTGAGACCAGAACAAAGAGGACCGCAGGGGTCAGTCACAGTGTCATTTTGAGCAGAATTTCAAGGATCACATTAGCTGTCCGTCACTAAGACCACAAACAGAGATCAAGGGTCAGCAACATTTTTGGTGTACTCTAGTTTGAAAAGCAGACTACTCATAAACGCTGCAAAAAAAAAACAAAAAAAAAAACGCACGTAATGTCAGAAAATCACTCGTCGGTGTGTGATTATAGTTTCCATAGTAGCATCATTTTTTTGGCTCTGACATCCCATCTCTTCTGCTAAATTTCCTAACCTTGTTTCTCCAGGGAGAATTCATGAGCATTGACACGATTAAAGAATTTTAGCATAAAAAACAAAAAAAAAAACAGGAAGTTGATGTTACTTCTTATCCACTGATATTCCTCACAACATACACTATGATTCTACAAGGACTTTGATTTGAATAACATAAAGAGCTAACTTAAATAATACGACCAGGGCACATACATTTTTTTTCCCCTTTCCATCCACTTGTTGACCTAACAGTAAAGTGGTTGAGAACCAGTCAGCTTCACAATCAAACATAATTTAAAAACCAAAGAGATCCTACGACAACAAAAACACGACACTGAATCAAAATGGAGTATAAAACAAGTCAAGGATTAGTGTAAGGATTTTAGTTGAACAGACATTATTACGCCATCACGATCCCCGTTCCTTTATGTCAGCATTATTCCGCTATTGCTCGCGAATTAAAAACACATCAGCGTTCCTTGAGCTAAGAAAATAAACTTACCTAACCAGACACTGGATTTCTCCATGAACAAATGCAAATATTATATTTCTAAATATTAACAACGTTCTAAAACATAAATAGGATAGATAAAAACAGTTGCAGCAGTTGACGGCAGGTCTGTCGGTCGTAAAAAGATGACGTGGTCTGTGCGTCTCATATGTAGGGGTACTGAGGGACCCTCCGCGGGCTGAGCTGATAGCTGTTGTACGCCCCGCTTCCTCTAGTGGTGCTGGTGCTCGTGGTTACGTAAGGATGGGCGGGGTAATGTTGCTGGTAGTGGGCGGAGAGTCTGTGGACCACACCTCCAATGGAGTCCTTTGGGATAAGACTGGCTGCATAGTGACTAGTGGGCGGGACATGAATGGAGGGGGAGGAGCCCTGGACGAGCAGGTGCTCCATGTGGGATGCGGGGGTGGGGTAGGTGTACAGGCTGGGGGTGCTGGTGAACGAGGGGGCCTCCTGGAGACAGTAATGAGCGGAGGCTGGAGGGTACGTGTGCTGTCGACGCAGGGAGCCACCAGATGGTCCTTGGGATGAGGAGACAGTGGTCTGGAAAAAGGAAAAAGGAAATTGAAGCACACGTTCTTTACCGTACATTAGGCAGCTAGATTTAACCGATCGGCGAGATTTGATGCTTGCGGTCGTGAGGTCGGACGCTTTCTGCTTTTCACAGAGTTTGCGTACTTTATCACCGGTGAAGTGGATAAGATGCACTATTTGTCAAACATTTTCATGAAGCAAATGCTTTTTATTTAGTACTTTATGTACTGCTTAATACAGTGCAAAAATTAAGTTCAACAGCCTATTTTATAAGCAAAACTATTTTAAAGGGATAGTTCACCCAAAAATGAAAATTCTGTCATCATTTACTCCCCCTCAAGTCGTTCCAAACCTGTATGGATTTCTTTGTTCTGCTGAACAAAATGTTTGTAACCAAACAGATCTCACTCCATATTGACTACCATAGTAGGGAAAAAAAGCAGTCAATGGGGGGCGAGATCTACTCGGTTACAAACATTCTTCCAGATATCTTTCTTTGCGTACAGCAGAAATTATGAGACCGGTGACGATTCACACCCCTAGCGTCGGCGAGTTTTACATTTCTAACTGGCATGCACTGCTTGCCGAGTTGAGCATTGAGAGATGTGGTCACCTGACTGAGGTTAAGTGGTTGAGATCTGCTGGGCTCCTGTTGGGGGTCAGTGACGCTCTCTCCTGAGCTGCTCGGCTGCCTTGTGGCGGCGACGGCCCTCTTAGGCTTCATGTAGTAATTCTGAGTAAGACCTAAAACAAACACAGCCAATGTAGTTTTTATTTAAAAAAATAATAATTTATAATAATAATAGTATTAGTTTTATAAAAGCTGTTGACCAAGCAACACGAAATAAAAATGCAACCAAAGTTGATACTCACCTACAGCAGGTGGGATTTTGGCTGATATTGAGCTTTCCACAGGCTGTGCTTTCACAGATGGAGCCACCACTGCCAGGGATTTGGACAGTCGTGAGGACTGGACACCCACATGACTGTTCTGGGGCTTGGGAGTTAGAGGACTGGCGGTGGAGGAGTCAGAATCATGAACGGTTAGACAGCTGATCACATTAGTCCTGTGGCTGGGGCCAAAGCTGTCAAATAATAATAATAATTTAAAAAAAAAAAAAATGCTGTTTTTTAAAAATCTATGGAATTTCACATGGATTAAAAGAAAATAAATGTGGGAAAACAAGCACTACATTTTCATTGGTAACATTTATCACATTTAGCAAAGTTTTAACAAATACGTCACTGTGTTTTACTGAAGTTAGGTTGAGCTACTTTGATTGTGAAAGGAGGTATCAGACATTTTGTCAGAATTTGTATATCGTGTAACGTATTAAATGCATACACTACTGTTCAAAAGATTAGAGTTCGTAAGATTTTGTAATGTTTTTTAAATGAAGTCTCTTCTGCTCACAAAGGCAAATTTATTTTGATCAAAAATACACTAAAACAGTAATATTGTGAATCAATTTAAAATAACTTTTCTGTTATAATATATTTTAAAGGTGCCCTAGAACTTTTTTTTAAAAGATGATGTAATATAAGTCTAAGGTGTCCCCTGAATGTGTCTGTGAAGTTTCAGCTCAAAATACCCCATAGATTTTTTTTTATTAATTTTTTTAACTGCCTATTTTGGGGCATAATTACAAACGAGCCGAATTCAGGTTGCGGTCCCTTTAAATGCTTGCGCTCTCCGCCCCCCTCCCGAGCTCTCGACTCTATCACAGCATAAACAAAGTTTACACAGCTAATATATCCCTCAAAATGGATCTTTACAAAGTGTTCGTCATGCATACTGAATGCATGCGTCGGATTATGTGAGTATTGCATTTATTTGGGTGTTTACATTTGCTATTGAATGAGTTTGAGGCTATGGTCTGTGGCTAACGGCTAACATTACACACTGTTGGAGAGATTTATAAAGAATGAAGTTGTGTTTATGAATTATACAGACTGCAAGTGTTTAAAAATGAAAATAGCGACGGCTCTGGTCTCCGTGATTACAGTAAGAAACGATGGTAACTTTAACCTCATTTAACAGTACATTAGCAACATGCTAACGAAACGTTTAAAAAGACAATTCACAAATATCACTAAAAATATCATGTTATCATGGATCATGTCAGTTATTATTGCTCCATCTGCCATTTTTCGCTGTTTTCCTTGCTTGCTTACCTAGTCTGATGATTCAGCTGTGCACATCCAGACGTTCTGCCCTTGTGTAATACTAACTCCCCTTGTGTTATGCCTCAATCATGGGCTGGCATATAAAAATATTACGTAACAGTCGGTGTTATGTTGAGATTCGCCTGTTTTTCGGAGGTCTTTTAAACAAATGAGATTTATATAAGGAGGAGGAAACAATGGAGTTTGAAACTCACTGTATGTCATTTCCATGTACTGAACTCTTGTTATTTAACTATGCCAAGGTAAATTCAATTTTTAATTCTAGGGCACCTTTAAAATGTTATTTATTCCTGTTATGGCAAAGCTGAATTACTCCAGTCTTCAGTGTCATGTGATCCTTCAGAAATCATTCTAATATGCTGATTTACGGTTCAAAAAAACCTGTTATTATCATTAATGTTGAAAACAGCTTAATACTGATGTGATATTCTTTTCCAAAATTCTTTCAATAGAAAAAAAAAGCCTTTATTTAAAACAGAAATCTATCATAGCATTATAAATGTCTTCACAGTCAACTTTCCATCAATTTAATGTGTCCTTGCTGAATATAAATTTCTCATAAAACTGGTTGTGTGTGTGTGTGTGTGTATAAAACCAGGTTGTGACCTCACCTAGCAGGGTGGAACTTCCTTTCGTCCTCATCGTCAGAGTCACTGTGTATGGTGATGACACTGACAGCAGGGCTTGGGGTGTCAGAGATAATGATGGGCTGAGTGAGAATAGCACTGTACGACTGAGAGCTCACCAGAGCACTGCTGTGAATACAGAAACAGTCAGATGGTAAACTAAAGATCTCCCTACATACAGTAGACACTTACACTAAAGCAAGGACATGCATTACATGGTTTATTAAATCATGTTTGGGGTTATTTTTTTTCTAAATGTAGCATAAGCTTTACAAGCAATATGACAGTTCAAAATGACAAAAGTTACTGTTAATGTCACTTTATTTAAACTATTGAAATATCTGAGTGTCAAAAGTAAATGGCCCAATACCTGCTGGCAGTGTCGCAACAGATCCTGCTCCTCTTGTTCTGGGACCGCGTGACCGTAGAGGTTCCTCGACTGAGGGATTGAGTGGAATTGAGGCCGGCAAGGATGTGTGGGTTCTGCTGGACAACACCATTGTGCTGACCGCTCTGAGACGCCCTGCAGGACACAACCAACCAATCAGTATTAACCTTTTCACATGTATGTGTTATCAATTCTATCTGGGCCCCCAGTTTAAGGCGACTTGCATTATTTCAATGGCGACACGTCATGCCTGTCACATGACACACTGCAGCCACAATAGCACTGTATGACTGATGTATCGCTTTTATTTACTTTATGCAAAATATCCATAAACTTGTTAACTATGTCATGAACTATCTGATATTATAAAACGGTTAGTTCCTATCCTTGATTCTGATTGGTCAATTCACGATAAAACACGGCTATGACCGCTTCACCCAACGGTTCTGTGTATCACCATACAACACCCTTAGCAACCACTCTGGGCAACGTAAACTGTTTGTTCTCAATTGATATTGTTCATTGACGCTTGCTGTATTAACGTAGAAGAGTATTGTGAGAGAGAGATCGAGTGAGCGAGTTTATTACCTGCATTCAGATTTAGCATCTTCCTTCAGGATGTTCATAATAAAACATCTGCTTAAATGTTTGATGTATTATCTTGTCCTTTTAACAGTTAAGGGGTTTTCCCATGACTGACAGCGCTAGTCAAAGCGTTTATCAGTTGCTTCGTTCACAACAATTCAGTCTTTTCAATGTAAAAGTCTTCGCTTCTGACTAACACACTCATAAAGACAGTCTTTGCCGCCATCTAATGGCGTAATAATGTAACTTCTGTTGCTGTTCACGGTCAGGGACTATTATTTCCAGCGGAAGGAATGATTTTAGGAAGTTTACTTCATGAAAGTTGCATTGATCTTTTTGGCTTTAATATTTGTATTGTGTGGTAACCGTTTTATAAAAGCAATAAGGTACTCGAGGCTCGAGGGGTTGCAGAACTCGTGCCTAACAACGCCCTTCAGCTGTGACTTATTCACGATACAGCAAAGCCTCTTGTACCCTATTGCTTACTTACGATTCTCAAATATGTGTAAATGAATATGTTTTGTTGTTTAAACACCTTCATAATGATCTTATTAGTCAATCTATAATGTGATGGGCGCTGCCTTGTTAGTTTGTGCAGCAATTTAGATAATCGGATCTGTCGGATTTACGTGTAAATTCATTCACTGCTCCCGAAATTTATGAAAGTAAATGACCGTCGAACTGGAGGAAGAATATAGTTTTAATAAATGATTCAATGACTCAAAAGATTTCACTTGTATCCTTGTTTTTGAACATATCTTCAAAGAACGATTCAATGACAAACACATTTTTTTTAAATTCACCACCTACTGGTGTAACAGTGTAATTGACAATCTTTATTTGAAGTGATCACTACAGTAGACATCAGTAGGTCTTTATCCAAAATTTTATGCCCAGTACTTCTGTGATAATCTGAAATATGTATGTTTGTGAAAGCGATGTCATACCTATACATGACAACTGCCAGAGGCTTTTGTATTTGTCAAAGTTTTAAAAGACATTGCTGAATCACTCATTTAGGAATAAGACCGTGTGGGTTTTTGAATTGAGATTATGATCTTTTAACGATTGATCGTGTAGCTCTACCTCCAGCTTGATGTTTGCTGTGTAGAGTTCTCAGACAGTAGGGCCTCCAGAGGTGATTCGGTCACTACAGGCTGGTGGCTGGAGTTGTGGATGGTCATGCCAGGCACCTGCTGCCACGCAGAGGGTATGAGGATCTGCTGGGTACCGGCTGGCCAGGTCTGCTAAAGGATCACAAAATATCTGCCTCAGTGACACTAGCACAAAAAAAGCTTAAACAAGTCAAAGCGTACCACTGATTTTCAATCAAATTTAAAAACAAGTTTCAATGGCAAATGAATAGAGGGTAAAACAGCTATGACCAAGCCTACACCACACAATGAGTGACTCTGATGCATATATGGCCATTTAAATCTGAATTTATACATCATGTGTCATGCTAGAATGGTGAAGAACCTCCTCTAACATGCTGATGAAACACGCAGTGTGGCATCACTGCACACAATCAAAGTGAACGCCCCAATAAACAAATAAACGAAAGAAAGAAATAATCAATGCACAAAAATTCTGCAATTCTCTCCCGGAAAATAAGGCAGCTTTAGATGTAGCACAGCCATTTCGTATGATTTTAAAAGCCAAGACAAGCACAGCATGCAACAATCGCACACAAGCGTTAAAAAATAAGATGGGGGTGAAAGACAGTAGTCCGGCAACCTGTTGGGAAGAATCGTGGCTGTTAAATAGTCAGAAAACAATGAGTGTTTCCACAGAGCAAAACTGGCCAAAAGATCTGCCATGCTGGTACGGGCAGCACTAGAGGACCTGCGGACAGACATGGCTATGAGAGGGAGAGGAACATGGATGTTTTTGAGCTGTAGACAAGGTCAGTTTCCTCCCTTGAGAGAAGACGGAGGGCCAAACAGACGGTGGGGCTGGGGAAGGAGGGGTGGGAGGTCAGAGAAGGAACATTTAAATCACACAACAAGAAGCTGCAAGCAAAGCACAGAAGAGTCAGCACATGCCTCCCCATGCCTGTAGCAGACCTGCACTGAGAAAGAATGATGCGGGAGGGACTGAGAGGGAAGAGAAAGGATGATCAGAAAGAATAGAAATACAGAAAATTAGAGTAATGATAAGAAAAATAATTTAGAAGTAAATGCAGACATCAGGAGAAGAAAAAAAAAAGGCAATCAGAAAGACAAGGAAAAAAGAAGAAAAAGATCAGAAAAACGTTTGTGGGAAAAAAAAAAAAGGGTAAGTAAAGATCAACAAGAGATCACAGAGGGTCCAGAATTACCAAAGATAGATCAGAAAGAGGAGATAGAAAAGATATCAGTAAGAATTAAAGAAAGAAGGGTAGGATCAAAGAGTGTTTGGCAAGAAGTACAGAGGACCAGAAGGAAAGATGAATTCAAGGAGGATTTTGGAAAGAGGGGCAATGAGAAGTGATGTTAGTGGTAGAGCGCTGGGTGGGTCTCTCTTTACCAGCACTGTGGCTGTCTGCTCCAGTAGGGCAGGCCTTCCTGCCCCACAGCCCAGTGCCAGGGGCAGCGGGTACTGGGATGCCACTCCCGCTGTGTGGGGGTGCAGTGTGGCCACCATCAGAGGCGTACAGGAGCCCTACGGAGGAGGGGCACCATGGGAGGGAAAGGGGCAAAAAGCATGGAAAGATTAGACAAAAGGTCAGACTCAGGTCAAGGGTACAAGGCTGTGATCTCACGTGCCATTTACCGGCACTTGCCAGTAGAGGAACGGGTGTCCATGCAGACTTTAAGAAAGGATGTTTCCTCTCCAACTGGATTCATTTGCAGTTGCAGTGATGAGTTGTTAGATATTATACACAGAGATGGATGTGCTGCATGTCTTACCTGTGTCAGCATGCTGGGCTGAATCTGAAGGGGCTTGTGTGGACTGGTTCTGCTGGACAACAGGAACACTGTTATCCATCCTGACAGGATAGCTAGAGGTTTTATTAGAAGATGGAAGCCCTTCGGGAAAAATAAACAAGCATCTTAGTGTTTGGAACCATTTCAACAAATAAAATGTTAAAAAAAAAAAACACCCTAAAAAGAAGCCATTTTAATTTTGCAATGTGACGTCTCTGAGGGCGTTCACACTTGTCATGTTTTATGCGATTAAAACGAACTCTGGTGCGATTGCTCCGTTAGTGCGGTTCATTTGAATGTGTGAACGCTGCCCTCTGAACCCTGACGAGAACGACAAGAGTGACGAGAATATTTTTGGTGCGCCAAAAAAACAAACAAACAAAATAACGGATTATATAGTGATGGCCGATTTCAAAACACTGCTTCATAAAGCTTCGGAGCGTTATGAATATTGTGTGTCGAATCATGATTCGGATCGGATGTCAAACCGCCAAACTGCTGAAATCACGTGACTTTGGCGCTCCGAACCGCTGATTCAACACGCCGAATCATAACGCTCCGAAGCTTCCTGAAGCAGTGTTTTGAAATCGGCCATCACTAAATAAGTCGTTATTTTGTTTTTTTGGCGCACCAAAAATATTCTCGTGGCTTTATAATATTAATATTGAACCACTGTA
The DNA here is from genome assembly GCF_018812025.1 of Megalobrama amblycephala. Lineage (NCBI taxonomy): Eukaryota > Metazoa > Chordata > Actinopteri > Cypriniformes > Xenocyprididae > Megalobrama > Megalobrama amblycephala. The sequence continues at coordinate 5,418,279 of NC_063064.1, read as the reverse complement.
CTCACATGAACTGATTTAAATATGTTTTTAGTACATTAATGGATCTTGAGAGAGGAAATGTCATTGCTGGCTATGCAGGCCTCACTGAGCCATCGGATTTCAACAAAAATATCTTAATTTGTGTTCTGAAGATGAACAAAGGTCTTACGGGTGTGGAATGACATGAGGGTGAGTAATAAATGACATTTTCATTTTTGGGTGAACTAACCCTTTAAGTAAACTGAACATTTGTTTTTAATGGTGTAGTTGAGCTAAAATATAAAGATATATTGAATTTAGTGGTCAGTTTGTGTTTTTGAATCTTTTTCTAGCAAGAAAGTAGCATTGCAGTTTTAAATATTCGCTTTGTTACAGACTCCCTCTATTTTGTTGTAGATCATTCAACCGTTATGCTGCCTCAGAAGCCTGTCTAAAATCAGTTTCAGGAGGGAAAGCCCGATAGGGTGGCAAGGCAACAAGTCAGCTGCCTAAACTTTCCATAGAATCTAGCTTAGACACCCATAATGCAACCCTGCTCCAGCTCACCTTGGATAGTGGTCGGGGGGCAGACGATGAGGGTTTGCTGGAAAGGTTCAGTCTGAGCACACAGCTGTGTGGGGCGGGTCTGCATGGGGATGCTGGGTTGGGCCAGGCCTGGGATGTTTATGGTAGCCTGCTGGTAAAGGGCTGGCTGGTAGTTGAGGAGAGGAACAGCTCCACCAGCAGCCGGAACCTGGCTGTGCTGATTAAGCTGGCTGCTGAAGGTCACAGTCAGGTTTCCTGCAGTTCCAGGAACAGCGTTAGCAGCAAACAGGGCCTTTCCACTGTCAAAGCTACTGTTCCTTCTCTTGCAGATATCCATGTTCTGGAAGCATGACTTCACACTGCAAAAATCATATGACAACCAATTTAAAACATTTCTCTCAAAATTAACAAAAGCTAGTACATGTCTTCTTCAAAAGGACGTACTGAGAGCTGTGAGGGAAGTTAAGCAAGTGGCTCATGGTCACAAACGGATGTGCCAGGGTCTTTGTGGGCGTGATTCTTTTATCAGCGTCCAGTCTCAGCATCCTCTTCAGCAGGTCAATCAACTCACGTCGGTCCGCCTTCTCCGCCAACATGTCTGTACCTTCTAAATGAGTAGGCAGATTGACCTGGAAACCGATCAGCAATATAAGATTTAGTATAAGACATCTAGTATTGACTTGTTCCATGCTAGACATGCATTTCTAATTACCTGCATCATGTCATCTAAACAATTGAAGATGTATTTTCTCGCTTCTTTGGACTTGATGCCCATTTCGGACTCATGTTCAGATGGGGTCTGGAAAAATACAGAAGTGTCAGCTTAGTAAAATATTAACTAAAGAGTAACCATTCTGTCATTCGGCGTTAGTTTTGTTTTAACCCCCCGAAAAAAAAAAAAAAACGGTGAGTGCTGACCTTTAACCTCCACAGTGGATAGCTGGAGTCTGGTCCTCTGTTGAAGAAGCGGCTTGTCTTTGTGCCAGCACTCAAGAGATACTCTGGAGGCAATCCCTGTGTCTGAGAAATGTACCGAATCTGGAGAGGAAAAAAGGAAAGGTTAAGTCTAGCACAAAGCCTAGGGAAGATTTCAACATAAAGGACCCGAAAACTGATCAAATCAAGCCATTTTGAAGGACATCTCAATTCTCCAATTGCACCATGAGTCACGTATGAAAACCTGACGCACGTATGAATTCTCCTCCCCCTTCACATCCGTCACAATTTTAATTTACTTTTTACCCCTGCAATTTTAATAAACCATACATCTAGAGCCAGGAAGTATGACCATATTAGCCCAGATCTGTCAACACCGCATTGGCTCCCTATTAAACAAACATCGCACACATTTTAAACCTTACTAATTACTTACAAAGCACTAAATGGTTTAGCTCCTCAATACTTGAGCGAGCTCTTAACAAATTATAGTCCTACACATCTATTGCGATCTCAAAATTCTGGCCAGTTGATAATACCTAGAATATCTAAATCAACTACAGGCGGTAGATCCTTTTCCTATTTAGCACCCAAACTCTGGAATAGTCTTCCTCGCCTCCTTCAGGAAGCAGACTAAAAACACATCTCTTTAACCTGGCATACACATAACACATCATCAATTTCTATTATTCAGATCAGTTAAATGATTGGGCTGCATAAATTAGGTCAACCAGAACCGGCAACACTTCCTATAACACCCGATGTACTTGTTACATCGTAAGAAGAATGACATCTACGCTAATTTTAGTCTTATCTCATCTTTATCCCGAAGTTACCATAGTCAGCCGGATCCGGTCCACATCCAGATCAGATCAGACCACAACGCAGCCCTGAATGTCAGCAGAGACCGTGCCTACTAGACAATCCCCTGAGAAGGCCACGTCGACACGACAGCCATCAGCACAGATCCTCAGCAAAGACCACAAGAACCAGACAGGTCCTCCGTACAGACCCTATGGCCAACTCTGGCTCCATACCGGCGTGATGAATCGATCTTCAAGCAAAAGGAACTGGATGAATATTTGAATGCTACCGATCCTGATCTGAATTCTGACTTGTGATGCAGCCTGAATCATAATGACACTGTGTTTGTTTGTTGGACAGAGGAGAACTGGCCCCCCAACTGAGCCTGGTTTCTCGCAAGTTTTTTTTCTTCTCCATTCTGTCGCCTGATGGAGTTTGGGTTCCTTGCTGCTGTCACCTCTGGCTTGCTTGGTTTTGGACACTTAATATTCAACAATATTATTGATCTGACTGTACTGACTCTTTCTTGTTATTGTGAGTTTACACTAAAAGTATAGTTTAGTTTCAAATTATGTAATACTCTTATCTATATGACCAAAAATGTTGAGTTGTTTCTGCTACTATCTGGGGAAAAAAATGCAAGTGATCGCGCCGGCATCTTCATGTCATACAGTAAGCACGCTATGCTTCATCTTCCACACTCTGCACAAACATTTGGATATGCGCAAATAACAGTGCACATTTATCTAGGTTAACGCATTTCCTGCCCGTCATACTGTTATTACCACAAGGTCCCGCTGTTAACGATCTGTCTCTTGTGGACTGTCTGACTTTGCCACTTCCTGTGGATTTTTTTTTCTGCGACTAACAGACTAAAAGTTTTTTTTCCTAATAACAACAACAACATAATTTATGTGACCTGGTCATATTCTGAAGCTCCTGGATACAGCGGCCAGCCCAGAAAGAGCTCTGCAATCACACAGCCCAGCGACCACATGTCAATAGCTTCACAGAATGGCAGACCCAGGATGATCTCGGGGGCTCTGAGAACAGAAAGAGGGAAAAAAAAATACTCCATTTCAATATCATAATCTATGCATATAGGCTGTATTTCTCATCACTTAATTTAGGATTCCATCTGGTAATCTCTACTACAGGGACGCCTGATGGTTAAACAACAGATTGCAGATAATCCCTCCTCACCTGTAGTAACGAGACTGAAGGTAAGTCGAGCAGACGGCTTTGGAGACGTGGCTGGCTGATCCGAAGTCGATAACCTTTACCCTGTAGGGCTGTCTGATTGGGTCCACAAGCATGATGTTCTCAGGCTTCAGATCAGCGTGGATGAGACCCAGGCTCTTCAGCTTCATCAGGGCGGTGGCCACCTGCTGCAGGATGGGGCGGATGTGCCTCAGAGGCAGAGGGCTGAACTTACTGTGCTTCAGGAAGTCGTAAAGGTTCTGCTCCAGCATTTCAAACACCAAGCACGTGTGGCCCTTGTGTTGGAAACACTCGTAGGAGCGCACAAAGTTGAACTCGTCAGCGTTCTCCGCACTGAGCCGGTTTAAAATGCTCACCTAGAAGAGGATCAATGACAACTAAGTGTCCACAATTAAGAAAAGGGAAAAACAACTTCTTAATTTAGTTTAAAATATGTGCAATGTTCTTAGAAATGTAAACTTTGTATTCTAGGGGTGAAAAAAAGACCGCATTTTCACGTATAAATCAGCACTACTGCCTCTCTCGGACACGCAGTGAGCTGTATGTAAAGTAGCAATTTAATGTACTGCCCCCTAGAGGGCTTTCGGAGAACATCGGGGGATTTACAAGCTGAAACTTGTAACTCTTCGCAAAAGAAAATAGGCTACAACATTCTGCAACACCAGCACGTCCTTGGATATTTTAAAGCGAACGTTCAAAATACATTTGTCCTGTTGTTAGTAGCACAAGAACATAGATCGGATCGAATGAGTAAGGCGACTTGCTGCATACAGTGCCTTTATGACATTTTTTGGGTCTTTTAAATTTTAAAGGAATTTAAAAATGGAGAGACTGAAATCGGTCAGGTTTCATAAAAAATATTTTCATTTGTGTTTGGAAGTTAAACAAAAATCTTATAGGTCTGAAACAACGACATGAGGGTGAGTATTTACATTTTTGGGTGAATTATAACTTATAAATACAGTAAGCTGAGTCTTTGATAAAACGAACTATAATCGCGCACATATATTGTTTACATCAACAATATTATATATATATATATATATATATATATATATATATATATATATATATATATATATATATATATATATATATATATATATATATATATATATACAACACACACACACACACATATACATATAGCATATAACAATGTAATATAACAATGCAATATAACAATGTATTGTTACAGCCCTAGTAATTTCTATAAAAAAAAAAAAAAAAATGTCTGAAATTCAAGAAAGGAAGGGATGAAGATGGACAAAGATCTGAAATGTACAGACTGGGAACTTAATCTCATTAGATATAAACATGTGGACAAAGTTCTCTTTTGGGGACATTTGCAGTAAAAAAAAAACCCAAAACAAACAGACAAACAAAACAAAAAACAATGTAATATTGCAGTATTTTTATTGCAAAACTCAGCATAATCGCAAAATGTTTAAAATTTAAAAAAAAAAAATGTTATCGTGGCTTAAGAATTGTGATATCATTGCATTGTGGGGCCTCTGGTTATTCCCATCCTTACTAGGGTCTTTGCAGTAAAATTAGGCCAAAATGAAATCTTGATAAGCAATAGTAACAACCAAAGATTGCAAATAATAACCCACTACAGAAACACAGACACCATCATAACATACCTCGATCTGTCCCTGTCGTGCATATGATGGATGGTTCTTTAGGATTTTGATGGCCACGAATCTCATTAGTTCCTCTTTTCCAGCACTTGGCCACCTGCCCAAATGTGCCCCGACCGAGAAACTCGAGAACTTCGTAGCTGTTGGAGACGGAGCAGAGGATCTCGTGTTGGACCAGCTGGTAGTCCCCTTCCCCGTTGGAGCTGCTGCTTTTGGTGGTGGGGGCCGAGTGGGGGATGGACTGGGCGGTGGTCCCCGCTCCTCCCGTACGTGCGGAGAAGGCAGGAGCCGAGAGCTCCTCCAGAATCTGAACGCTGCCGCTACCACTCCCACCTCCTCCGGAACTCTCCACTTCCTCATTCTTCCTCTTCACACCGTACCTGTGCCCGCGGGAGGAGTGGGACTCCGAGTGGTGGGTGTTGTGGGAGGTCCTGCGACTGGACCCACGCGGGAGGCTCCCGGTGCTGTCTGCGGCACGGACCACAACCTGTCCCCGGGACGCCGGGGGAAAGACCAGGCCGGAGGCGCCGAAAGGGAGGCCCGCTGCGGGGTTGAAGCTGTACTGGCCCACAGAACTATACGCTTCATTGGAAGCATCCCAAGCACAGCTCTCCACCTTCATTTTTTTCACCCTGCAGAAGGCACTGGAAGACACAGATGGAGGGGAGAAAACCTGCAGCTGTGAAGCCATGCCTGCGAATATTGAATAAATAAGATTTGGCATTGTTGAAAATAGAAAGAACAAAAAAGCACTTTTAAATGGCAACACTGATACAAACACGAGTGAACAGTCACAAACAAAAATCTGTTAAATATTTATTAGAAATATTGACACATCTAGCATTCACCTGAAATGAATGAATGAATTAATTGGGACCTCAGAATGGTATCAAACTGATTTCCAGCTCCATCTAGTGAAATGTCAATACCATTACAGTGTTGATTAGAGTTGTCAAACGCACCGGTACTTTAAATTTAAAAATGTGACCAGTAGGGATGGGACAATAAATTGATGCATTGCGAATCAAGAAATTATTCTGAATCCATTCTGAGATTTTCCAAATGCATTGCGATTTTCTCTCTAATCAATTCTGAGCGTAGTTTTTAACAGCAGATGGCACTGTGTGCTTTAGAAACAGCCCTACTGTTTCCTTCCAATTCCTTACACACTCCACTTGAACCTTCTATAAAATAATCATTCATAAAGTTCGAAAAGGTTGAAACAAATTACAAGGGTGTTTTCAGTGGGCCGTTTACATTAATCTCGTGTCATAAAAGCATTCTGAGGCGCAAATACATTCTCAGACTCAGTCGAATGCACGAGCGCTCTTCATCGTGAGCATTTGAGCATGAGGTTAAAAAATAGCCTAGAGTGCCATCTGCTGTTAAAAACTAAGCTCAGAATCGATTCGAGAGAGAATCGCAATGCATTCTGAAAAATCGATCCACGAATCGCGATACAATAAACTCACTTCAAAATGTCAGTTGAGTGTTTGAAATAACATCCTTCTGTGAGATGATGTGGCTTCTTAGTTCTTACACAGAATAAGGCACACAACACATTTCATAGTATTGTATCTACATCGATTAGCATTGCATTATAAATATACTTTATCATGAAAACACCTGAGAAGGCTCGAAAGAACTCCGATAAACCATATATTGTCGTAGTTGTGTGTTTATTAGTCATGTTTAATCAAAACATTTCAGCCTTCTGTTTATTCAGCTACAGAGATAGTGTGATGCCCACAGAGGATTTCCTAGAATGACAAGATTATCTTACTATTTGGAGTTTTTGTGCAAGAGCGCCATCTGGCTTTCGGAAGGAGCAGCGTTTCCTACTGATCACAGAGCCACGATTCACTGACAAGCTGTCAGTCTTTGCCAAATCGGGATTTCAGTTTCATTTCGATTAATTGTACAGCCTTACGCTGAACTGAAATGATTGACAGCTTTAGTGATTATAAAGGGAGCGCTCTTCGCACGCTTTGTTTATAACCCAAATACAATTTAATAAAAGTTTTGTTTTTCATTCTGCTCAGTAAGTTTCAAAGTTTCTAGGTTTACACTATTTAAATACACGATTGAATACGAAACTGTGATATAACCATAGCAACAGATGAGACAACAATCTGACACTGTGTCAAAATAGATGTTTGCATTTACAGTCTAAAGACCCGTTCATACCAAAAATGATAACTATTAAGATAAATATAACAACCATTTTAGTGTCCACACAAGAGGACGATATTGTTCTGTTTATTCTAAGCGCACTGCATTTTTGTCATCTGCCATGATGGATTCTGGACGGCTGTCAATGTTTTTATCATTCATCAGCTGGAAAAAAAATCATTCTGAAAGTGATTCTAAATTTATTGTTTCTCTGTGCCATTATAGTTATGGACTCTGCTATTCTTTTATATTTAGAACAATCTTTAGAAGTATATCTTTATATTTATTGTCCTTGGTGTCAACGGGCCTTAAGACTTAATGCACAGACCTGCCACTTGTTCTATTTAATGTCTTTCTTTTTCCTTCATTTTATTTCAAAATTTTCACTTGATATTTTTATAAAGAAAGTTTACATATAAACATTTGAAGGCTACATGTTTATATGCATTATTTACTTTTAAGTATTATCATGATAAATAAACATTTAATTTAATATATATATTTTTTTTATTTTCAAATAATTAAATAAGATTTTTTTTAAAAATTGGTAGAGAACCGTTAAATTTCACTGGTATGCCGACTACTGGAATTTTGGTACCGCGACAATCCTAGCGATGATCAAATATCTATATTTTAATATTAAATTCAGTAGTCATAATTAGTTTTCTTTCTGGTGTTGCTGGTTACTACAAGAACATGCCTAAAAATTGCAAACAATTTCTTTATAATTCGTGACAGAGCAGGCATACAAAAAATTAAAAAAAAAAAACCCTATAAAACAGAGCCTGCAATTTTTTTTTATTCAGTACTGAGCTATTGTCTCAAAACAAGCAGTTTTGGGGGTAGTGAATTAATGTAATAATAAAATAAAGAGAAAACAATTGTGACAATCGCTAAATAATTTTATAGAGATGTTGCTAATGCACTAATGCACTTTTATCCTATATCTGTGTAATACCTACACCCAGGGGTTTCAACGAGAGATCATAATAATAATAATAATAATAATAATAAATATATATTTATTACATTTAAAAAAAAAAAAAAAAAAATTGGTAAATACTTGGCTGACCAAGAATCTGGACTGAGGTCTCTCTCTCTCTCTCTCTCTCTCTCTGTCAGTCTGGATAGGCTGAAATCCCCTGACTCACACAAGCACATTTACAGAGAGCTACTGCAGGCAGAGGAGCATCGTATCTAAACATTTAAATCAAATAACATCAAAACAGAACCGAAATATCGAAGATTACCCACGAGTTGCAAGTCATAAATTGTCTTATAATCGAGTTTCACAGTGATATCAACCCGCTGTATGTTTACAAGCACCAAACGACTCCACCCTTTTCCAGAAAACTGCGCTATTATGGCGAAGCAAAAAATAGAAAATACAAAATTAACTCAAAGACACTGCATTTGCTCCTTAATATGTAAACATTAATATCGCAGTCGATGAATTTAGTGACATTGTTGCCGATATCCTCGAATCTGCAGACGTTGTAAGTTTGCTACATTTTATCATCTGTCGGCTGACAAGCAATCAATCGTTAAAGCTAGTGTTACAATTTTACATATTAAATGCAAAACTAAAATTAAAGTACCACAATGACTCACAATAAATGAAAAAAATAATTGGGAAAATGACCAGAGCTCAGCAAATCCAATCCCCTTGACAAAAGCACGTTCAAACGCATTAAATGTCAACATTAGTGTCATTAAAGACACTGCGGATATATACATACACATATTATGGATGCGTATTGCTAGATTAATACCTGAGCGTGTTGTTATTCCTTGTGTCTGGGACAGAGGAGAGCTTTAAATCCCTCGGATCTGGATTCTAGGCCTTCATTGTTACAGAGCTCCTCCGGCCCAACAGTTAACTCGAAAATATACAGCGATCGGTATAAAAATGCAGCTCCATCAGTCACTGTCAAGCGTGACCGGTGCCACTGCTCATAAAATCGTCGATTTCTGTCCTTGTACTAAAAATAAACCTCATTAAAATCCAGGCAGAAAGAGGCTGTTGTGCTCCCCGGAACATCCAAAGCCTGATTATCAGCTGCTTCAGTCAGGCTTCCTGTCCACAGGCTCAGGACTGCGCATGCGCACACGGCTTCACACGTTTTGTAACACGCACTGAGATTAGCAATTGTGCAACTGTTGATGATGGGAAAATACCATGCGCTGCTCAGCATGTTTCCCGTTTCTACTGGAAACGCGTCATTGACGTACACGGATCATTTACGTCAACTGTAAATGGAGGATATTAGAAAACTCATTTTTATAACGTATCATCAACGAAATTTACAATAATTTTGATATGTAAGTGTGCAGTATACACTTGCGACCAAATTATTCAACCCCACAGAAACTGTAACAATTTACAAAACTTTCTAATCCAAATCCAGAGCTGTTTAAAAAAAAAAAAACATAAGATATATAAAGCTTTAAGCATATTAAAAGTGGAAATGTCAATTTATGTAACATTTTTTAGTTCTCTTTTATTTTATAAAATGGCTAAGTCATAGTTATTCAACCCCTATTCAACATTGCTGCTTTTAAAACACTTACTAGTTTGACAGGGTACAGAACTGTATATTATAAGCCTTTATAATGACACTTAAAGGGTTAGTTCACCCAAAAACGAAAATTCTATCATTTATTACTCACCCTCATGCCGTTCCACACCCGTAAGACCTTCGTTCATCTTCGGAACACTAATTAAGATATTTTAGTTGAAATCCGATGGCCTTCTTAGGCCTGCATATAGCCAGAAATGACATTTCCTCTCTCAAGATCCATTAATGTACTAAAAACATATTTAAATCAGTTCATGTGAGTACAGTGGTGCAATATTAATATTATGAAGCCATGAGAATATTTTACATCAAAAAAGGCTATGGCTTCAAGAACATTTCCAAGACATTAAACATTCCTATAGAGACACAGATGACATCCTCATAAGTTTAAAATCCATACTATAGCAAAACTTCCAGGGCAATGGAAGAAAAAGTACAATTAAATCAAGGGGAATAAGATGTTTGATCAGAGACGCTGAGGAAAAACCCTGGATTTACTGCCAAAGACTTGCTAGATGACCTGATAAAAGGAGGAAAAAACACTTCAATGCAGACTATAAGAACACTAAGCGTGGACACCTCGACAAACACCAAGAGAACATGAAAGGCTGACCTTACAGTTATAGCTTTACAATGGTTTGATGACTTAAAGGGATGGCTCACCCAAAAATTAAAATGGTCATCATTTACTCACCTTCATGTTGTTCCAAACCTCTATGACTTTCTCTCTTCTGTGGAACATAAAAGAACATTTTGAAGAATGTTGGTAACAAACAGTTTTGGTTCCAATTGACTTCCAGTGTATTTTTTTGTCCATACAATGGAAGTCAGTGGAAACTGAAACTGTTTATCTTCTCTAAAATTTCCACAGAATAAAGAAAGTCATACGGGTTTGGAACAACATGAGGATGATTAAATGATGACTGAACTAACATTTTTGGGTGAACTATCAAGAATCAGACAATTCTGAGATTTTTTTTTAAACATTATTATTACTTTTCATTACATTATTTTATTAACATAAATAACAATTATTCAAAATCTCATAGTCATTCAACAGTTTAAATTAGGAATAAGAAAACAATCACATATTTGAATACATCTGAAAGTAAGGCTTCACAAAGGACTTAAACAGAAATATGAACAGCTGGGTTAAAGTGCCCCTATTATGGATTTTTGAAAATTACCTTTCATGTAGTGTGTAACACACACTACCAGTCAAAAGTTTGGAAACATTACTATTTTTAATGTTTTTGAACAAAGTCTCTTATGCTCATTAAGGCTGCATTTATTTCATAATAAATACAGAAAAAACAATAATATTGTGAAATATTATTACAATTTAAAATTATGGTTTTCTATTTTAATATGCTTTACAATATAATTTATTTCTGTGATGCAAAGCTGAATTTTCAGCATCATTACTCCAGTCTTCAGTGTCACATGATCCTTCAGAAATCATTCATAAATCATTCTAATATGCTGATTTATTATCAATGTTGGAAACAGTTGTGCTGCTTAATATTATTTTAAAACCTGTGATACTTTTTCAGGATTCTTTGATGAATAAAAAGTAAAAATAAATAAATAAATACAAAAAATCAGCATTTATCACAAAGCATTTATTTAAAATAGAAATCTTTTGTAACAATATACACTACCGTTCAAAAGTTTGGGGTCAGTAATTTTTTTTCTTTCTTTTTTTTTTGAAAGAAATTAATACTTTTATTCAGCACGGATGTGTTAAATTGATAAAAAGTGATAGTAAAGATTTATATTGTTAGAAAAGATTTATATTTTGAATAAATGCTGTTCTTTTAACCTTTTATTCATCAATGAATCCTGAAAAAAGTATCACAGTTTCCAAAAAAATATTAAGCAACATAACTGTTTCCAACAATGATAAATTGAGTATCAAATCAGTATATTAGAATGATTTCTGAAGGATCATATGACTGAAGACTGGAGTAATGATGCTGAAAATTCAGCTTTGATCACAGGAATAAATTATATTTTAAAGTATATTAAAATAGAAAACCATAATTTTAAATTGTAATAATATTTCACAATATAACAATTTTTTTTCTGTATTTATTATGAAATAAATGCAGCCTTAATGAGCATAAGAGACTTCATTCAAAAACATTAAAGTAATGTAACATAGTAATGTTTCCAAACTTCTAACTGGTAGTGTATATCTCCACCACAATGAGAAATCATATGAAATCCAAACACCAAACCATCATTATTGACCAGTCGAATGAGGAAAGACAGATGTCCATCACTGCATTCACGACTACAGTTAAGTTATCATAGCAAAATGATCTTGAGACATACACAAAATTACATATACATACATATATTATATATATATATATATATACACACACACACACACACACACACATATACATATATATATATATTTATATATGAACACAAATATTCAAATAGAATTTTTTTAAAAATGCCATTCCTAGGACAAAGCTGAAACTTTTTAGTTTCAACTGGACAACAATGAAACTTCTTAGTGCTCATTGTCGACCACCTGTGCTTGCACACACTACCAATTGGAGTGCATTTTGAAAGGCTGCACGTTCGACTGTACGCACACGCTAAGCGTTCATGTCAAAACTGAAGTATACTTTGGGCTTAAACGTAAATATGTGCGGTAACACTTTAGTATAGGGAAAACATATTCACTTTTAACTATGACTTTACCCTCAATAAACTCTTAATTTACTGCTTATTAATAGTTAGTAAGGTAGTTGTTAAGTTTAGGTATTGGGTAGGATTACAAATGTAGAATAAGGTCATGCATTAATATGTACATACTAAGAACTAATAACCAATATTCTAGTAATATGCATGCTAATAAGCATTATTATGTAATAATAACAATAAGTATTACCAGTCATTTCACTGCCTTACCAAGTGCTTTTCCATTGCCTTACTGCTATGACCAGTTTGCTTTTCTTGTTGGATTACTGATTACTGATAGTTGGATTACTGTTTTTGCTTTGCCTGGTTGGACTGATTTGCTTGTCACTGAATACCTTGCATGCTTCATCAGCTACGTCTCTGCCTTGTGTTTTGAATTTGTTCGCTGATTTTTATTAAACTTCTTGCATTTGGATTCTACATTCACCACCATGTCGAATCCTTCAAACAAATGAACTATGCAAAAAAAAAAAAAAAAATTTTTCCCATTAACCAAACCATGGGAAAATATTTTGAAAGAGGAATTTGGCCTGAAAGGAAAAACAGCACAAGGATAAAACTGTCACAGATAATGAGGGAAGTGCTGTTGACACAGTTTATTCTTCGATCCAACTGGTCTGTAGTGGCCAGTTCAGTCACGAACATAATAAAAGCCAGTATTCTCTTTTGTCACATCAGAGAAGTTGGTTTCATTTCGACGTGGCTTTCACCCAAAGCCTAATTCCATGAACTTCAGAAAAAACACATTGTTTCGGTGCATTACCACAAGTCTGTGTCAAGTTATTTGAGATAGTGTTCTGAATGGAAGCTCAATTTGGTTAAAGAAATAGTAATTCCTAAGAAAGTGCTTTCAGATTACATCTGTATAGATTGTTTTCAATCCTGGCCTATATTGTGTAGCACAAACCTGACTGTGTAGACACAGACAACAAAGCCAGCTATAACACACAAGTTTGTAAGCGCTCCCCCGAGCTTTCGATCTGGCTGGCGGGGTGCAGGTGGTTGTCGGGCCACTGCCTCCCAATTGACCGCATGACCATTATGTGGAGGAGCACCAAAGAGGTCTTCATCTCTATTAGACCTCATATCTGGAATATATAGAGGTTGGAGTTGCACACTTAAATCTCTTTGAGTCCTTTGCTTCATCTTGATCTCCTATAAAGAAGAAGAAGAAAAAAAAAACATTAGTATGTAACGCGCGTTTAATTCACAAACTTATTTCCGAGTCAGGTTTACCTCCACAACCTCAGGAAACAGCGCACAGAAAACTCTGTCCTTCAGGTTGTATTCCAAGCTCTGCGCAGACAGCTGTCTTTTCTGACAGGCAAATATAAAAATTAATAAGAGAATGAATGATAACCAATTATGTAATCTTTTTTTACCATACTCTGAACATAAATATTACCAACACAATCTCATGGCAATTCAAAACTATTTCAAGTGATGCTCACTGCAGAGCCAAATGGGTGGAGCTTGACCTAGTCTGAGGGGTGGAGCTTAACCAAATTACACTCCAGTGATGGTTATGTGCAGTGTTGGGGTAACACATTACAAGTAATGCAAGTTACATAATCAAATGACTTTTTTCAAGTAACTAGTTCAGTAATGCATTACTTTTAAATTTACAGCACAATATCTGAGGAACTTTTCAAAGTAAGTAACGCAAGTTACTTTGTTTTCAAATCATGAGTAAGGCGTTTTCAGTATTGCTCAAAATGAATAAAAACAATGCGTACTCAGCTATTACGCAAACCTGCAGTAATAAAATAACGCATATACTTTATGCATTTAATCTCACTTTATTAACGGTACAGGTGTGAATTTGCATTTCCTTTAGTCTGAGGCATATTTCACTTATTATATTATAATAAAAAACAAACAAACATGCCCAGCCCAGGTGAAAAAAAGTAACAGCGGCAGTGATGTCTCGCTCTCATTGAAGTATATGCGCGAGACATCACTGCCGCTGTCAGAGCGCGATCAGACCAAACGAATCGAGTGATGAATGCAGTTGGACATAATGGTGTATTAGAGGTAAAAAATGATATAAATACTGTTCGGTTTCTCACACAAACCGATCGTTTCGTGTCTTAAGACATCAATGTGTCGTCTCGAGCCGCAGGGTTTAATTTGGATTTGTCTGTCGTGTTTTATTTACTCTTATAGTCCAAGTTCCCACTGACTTGCATTATACCACTGACAGACGGCAGCGGTTGCAGTTAAAAATCATCATTTGTGTTCTACTGAAGAAACAAAGACACCTACATCTTGGATGCGCTGGGGGTAAGCAGATAAACATTTTTGGGTGAACTATCCCTTTAAAGCTGAAGTCCTTAAGTTTGTCCTTTTTGTCGCCATCTCTGTTCAAAATCTACAATTGCAGTTATTTGAGGATGTGTGGCTGTCAGTCATCGCACCGGTGGATACTGTACTTCGGAATCACAGATTATGTCTTGGAAGTACAACCAAAACAAGAATTTTCACTGGAAAATGTCATCTGAACAAGTAAGTAACGTGGTCTACCACTTTTGTTCTGACCAACTGAGGAAAAAAAAAAGCATTACAATAACTCGCGCTACCAATGGTGATTAAATCTAACGATTGCTTAGCTCAGATTACGTCAAACCGTGCAAATTATTTTTATTGTTATACTTTGTTCTCAAATTGTTAATGTTAACACCATCAGCACTGCGTGACTATGTGTATTTAGTGTGTATTGGCGTTAATTCGTCATACCACACAATCCGCCATCAAAATAAGTTTAACCCTTAAATGCATACCTCAGGTCTTTAGTGACCCGGGACGTCATTCACTACCCTCCTTCTCGTTCATTTTTTAACGTTAGACATCAACCTTCTTGGTATTCCTCAATCAATTCATTATAAAGAATATAACAAGAAAAAAATCATAAAATTATAAAAGAATGCCTATTTTTGTATTCATTTTTTGTAAAAATTGTATAGGGTCGCAAACGACCCGAGGTGTGTATCAGTGTACGTATATTTTTTCTGCACAACAATAATTGAATCTTAGATGATGGAATAAGTGCAATTCACCTTTATTCCACAAGGTGGCAATGTCTGAAGTGACGACTCATTTAGACAGAAAACGAAATAATAAGAAAAACATGAAATGGCTCAGCGATTTACTGCAGAGCATGTACTGAACGCAATCAAATATGACTGTAACTGTTACTGGATGGATCTGGTGAAGCTGTTAGCGATCTAAATATTTGATTTTGAAGATGTTGAAAATTATATAGTTTTGAGAATACGTTTGAGATCGCGAATGGGCTCATATTCGTGACCTCAAAGATAAAACTAGCCCATTATTTGCTGAATTTACTGGGAAATGAAGCTCTGACGAGGACAGTGATGATGGCACAAAACATCTGCTCAAACGGAGCCCTTTCAAGCTCCAAAAGGTAACAAAATATGCTTTATTTTATTCTTCTGTAATTGTTACTCTATTATCAGAGGAGTTTTATATTATCGCGACAGGTAGAGATCCATTCAGTGTTAGATATAGATCCGGGTCGATAAAGACCCGAATATGTAAGAATGATTGGCGAAACAGTCATACATTTAAGGGTTAAGTATTCCAGCTGCCATGAGAAAAGGCTATAAATGATCCGTCACCTGCAGCATCCTCACATGATATAGCCTACTAGCTGGCTATCGTTCTTTGTGTAAACAGACGTGATGTAATGACACAAAGACGAACAGCTGTATGCTTGAATTTCTCGCGGAAACCCACCAGTACCACCCAAATTAGAAAACATTATTACAAGCGGTAACACTTTACTTGAAGGGGTGTGCATAAGACTGACATGACACCTTCATAATCTTGACATGACACGTGTCATGAATATAAAGGAGGTTTTATGAATGTTTATGACAACTGTCGTTAAGTGTCATTCGCTCAATTATGTCATTTTTAATGCAAAGATGACATTGTTTGAGATGTCTTTGTTACGACAACTTGACATAAACCAATACATCATAACCTGTCAGTGTCTTTGTCATGACAACTTGACATTAGCAAATCATCATAACCTGTCATAAACATGACATAGCAGATTAATTATCAAACTTAAAAAACTAATTAGCTTTATGGGTTAACATTACATTACATTATTTTGGTAACACTTCAGTATAGGGAACACATATATAAACGATTAACTATGACTTTTCCCTCAATAAACTCTTAATTTACTGCTTATTATAGTTAATTGTTAAGTTTAGGTATTGGGTAGGATTAAGAATGTAAAATATGGTCATGCAGAATAAGGCATTAATATGTGCTTTATAAGTACTAATAAATAGCCAATATTTTAGCCATATGAATGCTAATAGTAATAAGCAACTAGTTAAAAGACCCTAAAATAAAGTGTTACCATTATTTTATAACAGTGTCATCTTTTTTACGATATTTGAAATTGTCTATTATCTGACCTTCTGTTGGAGGAAACTTAAAAAAAAAAATAAAAAAAAACACGAAATGAAAAATAGTCATGACGCTGTTATAAAATTATTTGTCAGAGTATTGTCACTTAATGACATTTTAATGACAAGTTCAATTTGTACCACTGTACTTGAGCTCAAGATACATATTCATGACACTATTATAATGGCCTCATGACAGCCAATGTCAAAACCAACCACATGACAGTTTAATGTAATGTTAACCCATAAAGCTAAATAATGTCTAGTTGTCATGACAAAGACACTGACAGGTTATGATGTATTGGTTTATGTCAAGTTGTCATAACTCGGACATCTCAAACAATGTCATCTTTGCATTAAAAATGACATAGTTGAGTGAATGACACTTAATGACAGTTGTCATAAACATTCATAAAACCTCCTTCATATTCATGACATGTGTCATGTCATGATTATAAAGGTGTCATGTCAGTCTTATGCACACCCCTTCAAGTAAAGTGTTACCTTACAAGCTTACTGTTGTGAATAGGGCTAAGGTAAGGAGATAGTTTTGAACACTGGCTGGTTATGTACTTGC
Source organism: Megalobrama amblycephala (assembly GCF_018812025.1). Classification (NCBI taxonomy): domain Eukaryota; kingdom Metazoa; phylum Chordata; class Actinopteri; order Cypriniformes; family Xenocyprididae; genus Megalobrama; species Megalobrama amblycephala. Next base: position 5,400,677 of record NC_063064.1, on the reverse strand, counting down.
TCAAAAATTGATTTTGGATCATTCAAAAAAATTACGGACTGCAGCTTTAAGGGAATGCAATGTTTTGTCGAGAGAAGTCAAATGCTTTTTTCCTCTCATCTCATATTTTCTCCTATCAACCATCCGTAGTATATAGCCTATACTTTCAGCAAAAAACTTGTTTGTTCTTTCAGTGTACATACAGTGAAGTCAGATGTCTCAATGCTTCCCAACGTGGGAATCTTTTCCATCATGAAGCTCAGCAGTCCGGTGAGTATAGTAGAGACTGACCACGCAGGATTCCAGGTGTCGGGGTGAAAGTCACTTATGGACAGGCATAGCCTATAGGGATGGTAGAAGATACTTGAAATGAGCCGCAGTGACTTGACATTATAACTGTATGCTTACGAAGATAAGCTCTTATTGACCTCACCTTGTGTTGCAATTGAATCTCCCATTAGGGGTTATCATATAAATACTAGGTGGTTTAAAAGGAAATTCTTGGGGAAATATCAATTTGCCATGATAGTAGCCACCTTAAATAAGCATTAAAAAAACATTAATTACAAAAAAAGAAGAAATAAGCACAAACAATAGGCCTATAATATATATAAAAACCCTTTAAGATCAGGTTTTCATTCAAGTGAAAGTATTCATGCCTACCCTCATAAGGGGATTTCTCCGGTCCACGAACAACAAAATGCCTGGGAAACATTTCATCATGAGCGATGCCATCAACAAACATTTCAAGACATGAACTTTCAGGAAAAAGGTTCATTTCACAATATTTGTGCTCAACACCGTACAGCAAACGTTCATGTCTACTTGTTTTTTTATCAGTGCCAAAACCAGTGACATGACATTATTATTTCATTGTATAAATCAGACACATTCGTACCATTCCAGTATATTGGAGGGCAGAGGTTCAGCACAGATGTAAGGCACAGGGTCTTTCCTAATCCTGAGGTAATCCTGCTTCAGGCGCTGTGTTGCTGTTGAAGGGGGTTTCCTGTTACCACCTCCACTCATCTGAAATCGTTTTACTTAATGTTAAAATCGGCATGAAAAAAACCCCCAAAAAAAACAGTACACTGTAAAAGTGATTCTTATATTTGTCCCCTTGGAATTATAAGGTTCTGTCTGCATTCTAAGCAGATATTGAGCTTCAAAGTTTCTACATTCCATTCAACTTTGTAGACAGAATTGTTTTGTTTTCTAAATAAAAAGTCCCAAAATGCACACTACATTTTATATATATATGACATACTCACCTCTCCAGTCAATGCAGAACAGATGAAAGCGTGAAGAGTATCAAATTAAGTATGTCCAGTCTCTGTAAATTGGTCAGTTTTCATGTGTCAACGTATTGACGTATTGACTTCAGAGAAAGAGAAAATGAAGGTAACATCATTTCTGTCTGCTTTCACTTTTGATTTAATAATGGGTGGTACTAGGCTAACATTCCTTTTTTATCAGAGGGAAGCTTTGCCATATGAAAATACACCAAATAACATTTTTGGTTTTGTAGGGAAAGAAAAATGACTGATTTAGACTATAGCCACTTTACCACCATTGGGTGGATTTCACATCTTTCTCTCTTGTGACGGCTGTATCTGTATGCTGTTATTCTCTATATTGCTCCCCTCTTTTGGAGAGTCTTGGAAAAGCTATCATGGATTTTTTTTTTCTATTGGAGCAAATAGGAATACAAAAATTATATTTGCTGTTGCTATAGAAGTTTACTGATTATTTTCACTTCTGAGAACTGAGGAAATGTGGAAAGGGTCTATTTTAATGTAAAAGTTGAAAGGAAGGTGATAATCATAAAATTTAGTTGCCTTTTATTTTGGATGTGTTTTTTTTTTTGTTTTTTTTAAAGTTCGATGGTTGAAGTCTAAAAATGTTTCAGAAAGTAAAATTTCCAAAACCAAAATCATCAATGTATATTCTAACCCTTTAAAGGCACACTATGTAAATTTTCGCCACCAGAGGTCGCTTATTCAAAACTACGGAAGAGGATTAGGGCCAAGCAATAATAAAAAAATAAAACCATCTTGAGATTAAAGTTGTTAAATTTCGTTAAATTTCAAGAAATAATAAACTAGTTAAATTTCAAGAAAAACGTCGAGATAAAATATTGAGAATAAACTCGTTAAATTACGAGAAAAAAAATTGTTAAATTTCGAGAAAAAAGTCAAAATAAAATGTTGAGAATAAACCCGTTAAATTACGAGAAAAAACTTGTTAAATTTCAAGAAAAACGTTGAGATAAAATGTTGAGAATAAACTCGTTAAATTACGAGAAAAAACTCGTTAAATTACGAGAAAAAACTCGTTAAATTTCAAGAAAAAAGTCTAGATAAAATGTTGAGAATAAAGTCATTAAATTACGAGAAAAAAGTCGTTAAATTACAAGAACAAACTCGTTAAATTTCGAGAAAAAAGTCGAGATAAAATGTTGAGAATAAAGTCATTAAATTACGAGAACAAATTCGTTAAATTACGAGAACAAATTCGTTAAATTACGAGAATAAATTAGTTAATTTAATGACTTTATTCTCAACATTTTATCTCGACTTTTTTCAAAATTTAACGAATTTGTTCTCGTAATTTAACAACTTTTTTCTTGTAATTTAATGACTTTATTCTGAACATTTTATCTTGACTTTTTTCTCAAAATTTAACGAGTTTATTCTCAACATTTTATCTCAACTTTTTTCTTGAAATTTAACGAGTTTTTTCTCGAAATTTAACAACTTTAATCTCAAGATGGTTTTATTTTTTTATTATTGCTTGGCCCTAATCCTCTTCTGTACAAAAAAAAGGCGTAGCCTGATGACGCCTTGATTTCGCGGAATCATGAGAGGTGTTGTTTTCACGTCTACAGCCGGTCATGAGAAATCAAGTACCCCCAGGAATTGGGTCTCCTTTAGGACCCAGGCGGAAATGCCTGATCAAAAGTTGTTATTGCGATGTCTTGACTAATTATAACCTATTTAACTATTGTATGGTTTTTATTACATTAAGTGCACAAAATACATGCTTGAAATATAAAATGAATGTCTATGTATTGCATAATAAAACAAACTGGAAACACATGCCTATTTTTTTTAATATATAAGGAAAAGGCTTGTTGCAACATATGTTCTGTAAAAGTAATTTAATATTAATTTTATACAATAATGGCAATGTGGTATAGTAAGCAAAAAACATACCTAATATAATATAAGCTAAGCTAACAGGCTAATCGGGTAGATGTATGCTATGCTAGAACATAAGCTAACTAAAAAACAGCAAGAACGAGAAACAACCTATAGCTTCAGTTATATACTAGTATATGAACCATGTAATTTAAAAGACATTAATTGCAATTATAACACATTTAAACAATATAAATCATAATGTGATTTTGCAGGAATTGTAATAAGGCGCTAAAAATACTACCTATTAAGAGTCCGTTGACCCAATAGAGTACCTCAGGGATGATGTGTTTTTGTAGGCCAACCCAGAAGTTGGCGGCGTACGGGTTTCCTCGATCTAAAGCATATGCATTTTTCCCATAGACTTTTGGAAAATTGCAAAAAATGAGCTCTGTGTTTAACAAAGGGTTATGACACTTACACGTTTTGTCTATCAAGATAATCTTTACAAGTTCATACATTTTGAAGCCTAAATAAAGTCGTCAGATAAAGCTAACAGTAGGCTATAAACGGACTACAGCACACCATGGTCGTGGATCAACGTCACCACCACCAAGCTTCCTCAAACTTTATTTAGAAAACAACTCTATTTAAAAACATGCTCGCTGATTATGATCTGCACTGTGTATGAATACTTATCCACTTTTTCATGAGAAATGCTGTCCAAATGTCCTGTTTTTCATGATGACGTCTAAAGTACCGCCAAAAGAAGTAGTCCATTTTAGCAACTTGTTAGCAACCGCCGTTTTTAAGACACAATAAAGGTTTAAAAAAAAAATCACAAGTGGGTTATAACTGGTGTGTTTTATGTCATATATCAAAACGTGAAAATATTTATAGGCTTTGTTAACCACAGACCTTATTTCTGGCGATTTAGCAAAAACCCATTCAAAAAACCCATAGACTTCAGGGCGATGGAACCGGAAGTCCTAAAACGCTAACTTGCTTCCCGATTTTGCCTACAAAAACACATCATCTCTGAGGTACTCTATGCTATGGGATCACTCGGGGTCCTAAAGGAGAACCAATTTCTGGGGCGACTCAATTTCTCACCACACCAGTGAAAAATAATCAGGATGGGACTCAGGCGGAAATCATATTCATGGATGAGATTATTAATGTTACTGTAGTATGAAGCAGAGCAGGACTGAGTGATGTGGGAGCTGAAACAAGGCCACAGGAGCGATTGATAATGAGAGACGAGCGTGACACCTCGAGAGCAGCAGAACTTTTATTATGCCGCAGTCGCTGCTTCTCGTGGTCAAGCGTATGTGAGGTAACACAGTGCTGTTTATCATATTAGATATATCTGTGTGTTGAAAGTTGTTTACTCGGTGGCTGCTTGTTGCACACTGCAGTAAGCTAGATCGATATTATGCATGGTAAAACATGGTACTTGCAGTAAATCAAGAAAACGAGATTTAAACAATAAGATTTACTGTGGTGAGCTATATAACATGATTAGATTTCTGTCAGTGAATGTATCCAAACAGATGCTCACCTGTCTAATAAAACACAGAATATATTAAAAGCATCTTTGGTGTTTCCACGGTTTCTACAAAATAAAACCAGAAATCGAGGGTAACGTGGGTATGATGTCATTGGTAGGCGACGCACGGACATGGTCCGTGTCCTGGTTAAAATTGCTTATTTCTCTGGATTTAAACATTCTTGGAAACATTTGGGAGTACACAAGTCAACAAAATTTATAACACTGTTCTAGTGGTTTTTGGATATTTTAATCCAGAAATCTTACATATCGTGCCTTTAAATAAGAATCTAAGTTACCCCAGAGCAATTTCAGAAAACAAGGAACATAATAATGTTCAATTTATTATACTATTTAATGCATTCTTCTGTAGCATAGATGTCACCGTCTTCACTGATTTAATACAGAATAGTTACATGTGAATTAGAAATTTTATTTAAATAATTAACCACAAATAACACAAACATAAGAAACTCTGTATAAATATCCCCTCAGACCACACAAGGGATGTGAACTTTTAAAATGACACAAAACCCCTACAAAATAGAACTATAAAAGCTTAAAATCCCATACAGGGCCTTAGGAGAGGACCAAATCTAAAAACAAATCAATCCATGTTATTAAAACCGATCACCCACACATAAGCTCTTATTTCAACATTTTCATATATTATTCTTTGATGAGTAAAATCTTGAAGACACCCTTCATCATTGGCATTCATGTCTCCGAGGGCCTCAGTGTCAGCTGCTTAGTGTTTTGGAGGTGTGTAAAGCCATGTGCGGAAACTCCCGAAAGATGACAGCGCACGTGGTGACGTCTGCAAAAGGAAACGAGTTAGCATTCTCCAATCACACTGTACTGACAGGGAGTGACCTATATCATATATATATATATATATCATATCATATATCATATTATATCTAATATCAGATCTAAACTTCCCCTTAATAAATAAAGAATCAATAAACGGTTAGCTGACGTGAAATGTCGAGCAGTGACAGTATTTCTATAATATACTTACACCACGTTCCAAATTATTATGGAAGTGAAATCAGTAATATTTCAGTACAATAACCATTCAGATTTTAGTTTTTCTAAGAAAATGTTTGTTTGTTTATTTATCCATGTCTTTTTAGATAACTGGTATCAATCTCAGACAAAATAATTTGCCAGGTCTATGGAAACCCTACTTAGAGGTTGTTCCACATTATTAAGTCACAGTTCTCATGCAATATGGGGAGGAAGAAAGATCTTTCTGAAGATGAAAAGCATGAAATGGTCCAATGTTGTGCAAAAGGCATGAAAACAACTGATATTGTGTGAAAACTGAATGGAGATTATAGAATTATTATAAGATTTGTGAGTGATTTAGAGCACAGCAGAACTTGGTCAGATAAAGGCTTATTAATGAAAGTTCCTGTCAAAAAAATGAATTGTATTAAAAGGGCAGCTATAAAAAAATGTTTCCCTTTGTGAGGTTTGGTTTGGAGTGGCTGAAATGCATCTTTATGCAACACTGCCAGACTGCATGGAGAGCTTCTTGAGACTCCAGAGACACCAGAAGCTTTAAAAACCCGTTTGCTGCTCAACACTGGCTTTTTTTTTATAGCTGCCCTTTTAATACAATTAATTTTTTTGACAGGAACTTTCAATCAATAAGCCTTTATCTGACCGTGTTCTGCTGTGCTCTAAATCACTCACAAATCTTATGATAATTTGATCATCTCCATTCAGTTTTCACACAATATCAGTTGTTTTCATGCCTTTTGCACAACATTGCACCATTTCATACTTTTCATCTTCAGAAAGATCTTTCTTCCTCCCCATATTGCATGAGAACTGTGACTTAATAATGTGGAACAACTTCTAAGTAGGGTTTCCATAGACCTGGCAAATTATTTTGTCTGAGATTGATACCAGTTATCTAAAAATACATGGATAAATAAACAAAGAAACATTTTCATAGAAAAACTAAAATCTGAGTTTTTATTGTACTGAAATATTACTGATATGTGACTTGCATAATAATTTGGAACGTGAAACTTTTTAATTTTATTTGAATTGTTATAAATGGAGTTATGTCCTTACATTAAATGAGAGACTAATATTGGTACTTAAAAATTAATTTATCACACAGCATAACTACTTAACTCATACTATTAAACAGAAGCAAGGTGATTAAACATGGTGAAGAATTAAAAGAAATAATAACCTGTAAACCAGTAAACAGAATCTAAAATATACCATTTAGCTTGCACAATAATAATAAATTTAATATTATTAATTAATGCAATATGTAATATATACATACACTACCATTTAAAGTTTTGGGGTCAAATAATTTGACAGTAAAGGCATTTATAATGTTACAAAAGGTTTCTATTCCAAATAAATGCTCTTTTGAAACTGTATATTAATCAAAGAATCTTTAAAGAAAATACCATGGTTTCCACCAAAAAAATCTGCCTATTAGAATGATTTCTGAAGGATCATGTGACACTGAAGACTAGAGTAATGATGCAGAAAATTCACAGGAATAAATTATATAACCAACCAAACAAAAAAACAGTTAAGTTTCACAATATTACTGTATTTTCTGAACATTAAAAAAATCTTACAGACCCCAAACATTTGATAGGTACTGTATATACATACAATTGTATATACATACTAAAATCTAGATAGGACATTTTTAAACTACCATGTGATTTTTTTGAAGCACAAGTGTGATTTGTGTGAAGAGAAAATGTGAGAAAAAGAGATGTTTTTTCAAGAAGAGAGTTCAGTGACTGATGAGCAGCATTTTCAAGATACACCGATGAGCCAAAACATTATGACCACCTGCCTAATATGCTGTTAGTCCTCCATCAAAACAGCCCTGACCACGAGGCATGGACTCTACAAAAGCCCTGAAGGTGTCCTGTTGTTTCTGGCACCAAGATCTTAGCAGCAGATCCTTCAAGTCCTGTAGGTTGCGAGGTGGAGCTGCTGTGGATCAAACTTGTTTCTCCAAAACATCCCAGAGATGCTCAACTGGATTGAGATCTGGGGAATTTGGAGGCCAGGGGAACACCTTGAATTCTTCATCATGTTCCTTAAGCCATTCCTGAACTATGTGTTTGGTGTGTCAGCGTGCATTATCCTGCTGAAAGAGCCACTTCCACCAGGGAACACCATCGTCATGAAGGGGTGGACCTGGTCTGCAACAATGTTTAAGTATACTCTTTAAAAAAAAAAAAAAAAGGTGCTATGTAGTACTAAAAGTGGTTCTTTGGCTCGTAATCATAGGGGAACCACTTAAAGTGCTGTATAGCACCAGATCTTGGTGCTTCAGTGGTTCTTCAGCGGTTTTTCAGTGGTTCTTTGGGATGACTGAGGTGCTATATAGCACCGCTACTGCATACAGAACCCGTGAAGCCCCTGTATGGTTCTTCAGCGGTTCTTTGGGGTGGTTAAGGTGCTTTAAAGCACCACTGCCACACAAAGAACCTGTTAAGCCCCTTTAAAGGTTCTTTACGAGCCAAAGAACCACTGTTGGTGCTGCTTCGTACAATTTTTGTTGAAGAAATAAAATGTGATATGGCACCTCTACTGGGTTCTAAATAGCACCATTTGACAAATGTGCTGTAGAGCACCTTTAAAGATATGATGCTACATAGCATCAAAATTGGTTCCCCTATAAATACGAGCCAAGAACCACTGTTAGTGCTATATAGCACCTTTTTTTTTTTTTTTTTTTAAGAGTGTAGGTGGCACGTGTCAAATTTAAGTTCACATGAATGGCTTGTCCCAGGGTTTCCCAGCAGAACATTGTCCAGAGCATCACACTCCCTCCACTGGTTTGTCGTCGTCCCACAGTACATCCTGCTGCCATCACGTCTCCAAGTAAATGGCTTAAACACACGGCCATCCACATGATGTATAAGAAAATGGGAATCATCAGACCAGGCGACCTTCTTCCACTGCTCCACGGTCCAGTTCCGATGCTCGAGTGCCCATTGTAGCCACTTTGGACGGTGGACAGGGGTCATCACAGACAGTCTGATTAGTCTGTGGCTACACAGCTCCATACGCAGTGTGTTGTGACACATTCCTCCTATAACCATCATTAAAATTTTGTGTGACTTGTGCCACAGTAGACCTTCTGTTGGCTCGGATCAGACAGGATGGCCTTCATTGTCCTCGTGCATCAATGTTGCCGGTTTGTGGTTTGTTCCTCCTCAGACCATTGTTGGTAAATTGGTAAATAAAAACCACTGTTGACCAGGAGAAACACACAAGCCTTGCCGTTTCAGAGATACTCTGACCCAGTTGCCTCGTCATAATGTGGTCCTCAAAGTTGCTCAGATCTTTATTCCTGCCCATTCCTCCTGAATCCAACGCTTTGATTATGAGAACTGATAGTTTGCTTACCATCTAATCTACCAAGTGTCACAATTATGTTCTGTTAGATTCATTTTCATGGACTTTTATTTCCTTTGTTCAAGTTTCCATGGACACTCATTAATCATCACATCTGTTTGTCGTTATGTTCATCGCCATTGTGTATTTAAGTTCCTCACCTCCTCTTCCTCATTGCCCGGTATTATCGTGTTATAATGCTGTTTTGTGTTGTTAGCTCGCAAAGAGTATAGAACCCAAGAGGCGACACTCTGATACTTTTTGGGTAACAGCCACTAGATGGCGCTCCGGTAGCGTGGCCGCCATTATGGGGTGAAAATACTAACTGGACCATAGAATCCCTCACAATCGGTGAATTTCACTGCCAAATCAGAAGCGCAATAGAACAGTTTTTTAAATTAAGTCACCAGTAAATTGTATGGCTCCTACAGTAAATGTTGTATTGTCTTATATGTTTTATTTTACCAGTTGTGGAATCCAACCATTCAACCATCTGAGGTAACGTAGTTAGCCTACTTTATTGAGTATTTCCATTTTATGCAACTTTACACATTTATTCATGTACAATTAATAAACGATGTTTTTACTACATTTCCATTCACCTTGAATGTGGTAATTTCTTTGCTTTCTTTTGGATTTCATCAAAAATATCTGAATTTGTGTTCTGAAGATGAACGAAGGTTTTATGCGTTTGGAACGACATTAGGGTGAGTAATTAATGACAAAAATTTTATTTTTGGGTGAACTAACCCTTTAATATGTGACCTTGTTAGAAGATGATCAACAATATTCATTTCACCTGTGACTGGTCATAATGTTTTGGCTCATCAGTGTAAATACATACACAATTTAAATTTGAAACTAAAATCTTAGTGTTGAAAAAAAAAAAATGATAAGAAATTTGTCAACTACCCCATTTGTGAAGCACAAGTGTGATTTGAGTGAAGAGAAAACGTGAAAAGCAGATGTTTTTTTCAGGAAGAGAGCTCAGACACCATATTGGTGAGCAGCATTTTCAAAGATATATTTATGATGTTCTTGAGAACGTACATATTAGCACACAAGTGTAAGCACAGAGCCCTTTTAAATGAGCTAAGAGACCCATAAAGTGATGACCATACTACGTGAAAGACCCAAACCCAGTAGTGAACAGTCCGTAACATCACTCACTCGTGAACTCTTGCGCGTTACCCTCAGTGGACTCACAGGTATACTGGGTTCTAAAAGAGGTAAGACAATGTTAAAATCACAATATAAAAGACAGCAAAAACACAGAAAGCAAGCCTTACATGGGACTACTGTATTACGGGTGTCACCAAGAGAAAAAAATCCCCACCCCTACACCTCACTGTCTGCAAAAGCCTTCGTAATTCCTTAAACCAACACAGCTGTTTGTGAGGAATCGCAGACTTATGCAGAACGTGTGATAAGAAAGAAAGAGCAGAGCAGAAATATGAGCTCAAGACTTTGTCTGTTTTATTGTTTGTCAGTGTTTCAAAAGACAAGCTTCTTTTTATAGATTTCTGTCATACAAACAATAACAAACAATTGTACAAACAATACAAGAATGTCTCCAAACACAGAACGTCATCTAACAGTGTGAAAACAGATTGTACCGAATGTTGCAAGAGAAAACGAGTTAAAGGTCCGAACGCAAGATCCACAGCTCAACCGAGAGAGAGAGAGAGCAAGCAGTCGAAAAGAGTTCAAAGGTCAAAGCATATTCACAGCACAGTAGTTAAGAAGCCTTTTTCAGCTAAACTTTGTTTAAAACACATCCAGACACAACGACTGAACTGGTCCCTTGTTGGCGAATATCTACTCTATACACTCTCTATTTCCAGATATTAAAAACTAAATTTCAGTTCACAGAATGTTTCTGTAAAACAAAATGACATTTTCCTTTCTTCAGGCTATTTCCATTGAGATGCTTTTTTTTTTTTTTCAATTAATATGCTTTTGCATTTTCTCTTAGCCTACCTGTTTAAAGGTGAAGTGTGCAATTTTTCAATGTTACAATGTTTTCTATGTCAGAAACTATAAGTAAACCATTTGTAGGCTTAAATGCTCAGTGGAACTATCAAAACTCTGTTTGTTTGAGAATCCGACCCATCTGACATACACAGCAAAATCCCCAGAGTTAATCAACTCTGCTCAGAGTTAAAGTTAATTAGATAATTAAGCAATTAATAAGGCTGTGACTTAAGTCACTTGTAGTTCTTGTGTTTTTTCTTATTTCTTCAGTGATTCTGCTTGTTAACAGCAGGTGTTCATCACTAATACACAATCATTACTTAATTGCTTAATTATCTTATTAAATTTAACTCTGCTTCAGTGTTATTTTAACACTATTTAGAGAGGGACCATATGTACTCTGAGCAGAGTTGATTTAACTCTGGGGATTTTGCTGTGTAGCAACAGTGGAACAGCCAATGGCGTGATTTTGGGGGTGAGACTATTTGTTTGTTGACCAATGGCAGTCTGAGAGAATGTTCAGTTTGACGACAGTCATTTCTTTTACACACTTCACCTTTATTTGCAAAAATCCAGCCACGAATGCCAGCTTCACGCAGAATCCTATCCCACTTACACCCCAAATCAAATTTATTATGGGTACTTTAATCCCATTTTTTTTTTACCAATAATTGTCTTTTTTAGAAAATTATATCAAATCACTCACAGTGTATTTATTCTTAAAAATGTCAAAGCTAAAATTGGTCATATTAAACTACCATTTCTGTTAGCATTTAGTTAGCAGGCTAACAGCTTAGCCTACAAGTTTAACATTTTGCTAACTGCTTAACATAAGCTGTTTTAATTAGCTACTTTTTTTAATCAGGCATTAGAAAGGGAGATAGGATTCTGATGGCGTATTTTTAGAACTGGGATCATCTGAACCAAACGTGGGCAAAAAATGGACAACACAGAGCAGATGTCATCTGCAGTCATGCATTTTTACATAATGACAGAATCAGGTGGCTAAAATAAGGAACCATGCTTGCTAATGCAGACAGGCACTTTTGCCTTGGTATGCGAGCGAGTAAACGCATGCAAATACTGACTGCTTTGCTCTAGACAAGCATTTCTCATTAAAAATCACATGACAGTCATTTGGGAGCTTGGCAATACAAGTACAAATATATAAAACAGACGGCTGCGATACGTTTTATAAATAATTTCGAATAGCTGACATCTTTTGAAAACTTTAAAGGGGTCAAAACACCCGTTTTGTTAGCATATGAGGGGGTCTGATGTGTTTTTGAAATGCAAAAGACAACAAAAGTCTAGTTAGTCAAACGTAAAAACCTCCTTTTCTTTACCAAACAAGAAAAATGTACATGGATACATATTTTCTGCACTCTAGTTATCATTGCACTAATCCTCAGGACGGAACATAAATAAAAAGCACAACAAACAACATTAACATGACGCAAAATAGCATATAAAATGAAAAGAACTCAGTTGTAAAAAAAAACAAAACAAATACTGTCGGTAGGAAAAGTGCGCACAGTCATATTTTGCACATACTGACTCAAAAACACTTGGAAATGCTGTTTTGAATTACTAATGAATTCTAATTCAGTGAGACGAGGCCGTTAATCCATCAATTTATTATTACATTGTGATTAACGTCACGTTTGAATGACGGCTCTAGCTGTCACATGCTGTAAATAGTCGTTCCATTTCAATATTTTGTGTTAACCACATACATACGAACACAACGTGTAAACTACTTGGTCAGGTGAGGAGGAAGTTGAGGATACCGCTCGATCCTTGCTAAAGCTATTCCTGTTACGAGCTACAAACTTAGTATGTAGTCCTCCTCACAGTCTGTCAGCGCCAAGAGCGCCCCCTAGCATTCGTCAATCGTGAGGCAGATAAACTCCTGAATACACTTTCTATACTGCTGCTCTGTGGGACTGCTGCTGGGGTATTGACCTGGCTGTCCGAAGGGGCCGTCCGCTTCCCGCATCTCTTCATTCATCCGAGCTAACCGCAATCTAACCGAGAGAGAGAGAGAGAGAACAAAAACATGGGTTTCGTGTGCAGAGGCTCTCTGGGAGAATCTACAAGAGAAGTGAAGTACTCGACTCACAGTGTGACGATGTCTGCATTGGCTGCCTGAACAGCGATATTGAGAGGGTCCTGCCCATCTTCATCGACCTCCATCTGAGAGGCTCCTCGCTTCAGGAACAAACACACCTGTCTGTGGACACAAACAAACAACACACAATTGCTTAAATGAGGAGTTATTCAGAGGAAGATCTGCGTATCAGAACAAACTAGACTCAGATTGACTATACAGTTTGATGTTAGCATGCTACTAAGCTAACAACACGATACCAAAGTCCATTTAAGACAAGTCATTTCACTCGGCTGCCATCTTTGAAACACCTCTCAGGCATCCAAGTGCAGCTCCTATCTTTTTGAATAAGGAAACATCAAATTCTCCAAAACTTTTCACTAAGCTCACGGTTAAATTTCATATTTGAAAACACCAATGAAATCTGACAACAACTGTCTCATAAAGCTTGTTTCTTATGTTCAAATAGCATTTAAAAAACCTTGTTTTTCATGCTAGTCATGAACACGAGTCTGAGAATGTTTCTATAGCAACTGGAGCTTCTAATGGCAGCTGAAGTGACGCAATGACCTTACGAATCAACGATTGGCTCTTTCACTTAGAAGGCGGGGCTTATTCGCCATATTGGGTGTCGCATTTTCTCCCAATCGTAAGTAATAGGAGTGCACGGTCTTCCTATACATAAAATCTTTGATGATACTCAAGTAGGCATAAACTGTAAAAAAAAAAGATAGATATTGGGGGAAATATTCCATTTAAGTCTCTTTCGGCTGCTTCCTGTTAGGAATTGTCACAGCGAAATTATCCGAACGGCCATTTGCCAGAGTTTTTTTCCATCATGATGCAACCCAGCACTGACAGTGCACTGAAGTAGTACATTTAACTATTTTTCATCAATCATTTTCGATCATAACAATACAACGGTTGCCATCGCAATATAAGACTGTAATCTTGAATATTGTCACTGAGCTTGTCGAAAGCATTTTGTTTTTTGGTCAAATCAAGATGTATAAATCAGCATGATTAATTAACTTTAAGTAAAATTTCACTGTGTAAATTACCCACATCATTTGTGCCATGAACAATAATGAAACCTTAAATTGCGCAGCTTGTTTAACTAAGGAATGCTATTACTTATTTAGGCGATCAGACTTGAGACTTTCATCTGGCGACGGACAAAATGGTTGAAAAAACTAATTTCTGGGGGTGAAATACAGTCATCTGAATAGGAATCAGCACAATCTGGAATTTTTCATGAGGGACAAGTGAGGTGAAAAAATCCCCCATGTGGATTTCGCATCAGATTCAAGTTTGTTGTACTTTAAATGCGCAAACTGATTTTCAAGCTGTTTTATTGATGTTTTTCCACAGTTGAAACACCCGTTGAGATATTACATGCATATCTAGATTATCTATTGTTGTTGTTGTTCTGCACTTTTTCCTGTTGTAGCGGTTAGCAAACAGTGTTGCATTGCCGCAGGCGCCCCCTTCTAGATTGGAGTGTGGATCACCTGTGACTGTATTTGACGTCTAACTGCATGAACTGAAACGTGATGTCCATACCACATGGTTTGTACGGTGGCCTAGTAGTGCACAACACAACGAAATTAAAAAAGCAAACATAAGTTCACAGCACAACGAAATCGAGCCACAACACAACGGAAATGCTCCCGACCACTTGGGGGCTCTCAGAGCTCGTTAATATTAGTAATGTTCTATAAAGTCTTACAAAGATATCAATACCATGATTAGTTTTAAGTATGTAAACGTTGTATATCGACACGAAATATTAATTCAAAATCACTTGAGTGCACAATAGCTTCATATTTATACCTGTGAATGATTTGACGCGCTACCATGGCGAATGATGAAGGGAACGTCTAAAAATTCCACCAAGTGGTTAAAACGTATAATTTGTATTCATTCAAATTACTTTTAACATTTAAAAACAGACATGTTCAAATTACAAAGCTTGTCAGTCTTAACAACAGGAAGTAACAAGCTTTGGAATTTGAACATGTCTATTTTTAAATGTTAAACAAAGTCATTGTAATGAATACAAATTCTAAGTTTTAACCACTTGGAGGAATTATTAGACGTTCCCTTCATCATTCGGCCTGGTAGCGCGTCAAATCATTCACAAGTATAAATATGAAGCTATTGTGCACTCAAGTGATTTTGAATTAATATTTCATGTCGATATACAGTGGTTATATACTGTTGAAACTAATCGTGGTATTCATATCACTGCCGACTCTATAAAACATTGGCAAGGAATACTAACAATACCGAGCTCTGAGAGCCCCCTAGTGGTCGGGAGCATTTCCGTTGTGTTGTGGCTCGATTTCGTTGTGTTGTGGCTTTATTCCGTTGTGTTGTGGCTTTATTTCGTTGTGTTGTGGCTTTATTCCGTTGTGTTGTGGCTTTATTTCGTTGTGTTGTGGCTTTATTCCGTTGTGTTGTGGCTTTATTTCGTTGTGTTGTGGCTTTATTTCGTTGTGTTGTGGCTCGATTTCGTTGTGTTGTGGCTCGATTTCGTTGTGTTGTGGCTTTATTCCGTTGTGTTGTGGCTCTATTTCGTTGTGTTGTGGCTCTATTTTGTTGTGTTGTGGCTTTATTCCATTGTGTTGTGGTTTATTCCGTTGTGTTGTGGCTCTATTCCGTTGTGTTGTGGCTCTATTTTGTTGTGTTGTGGCTCTATTCCGTTGTGTTGTGGCTCTATTCCGTTGTGTTGTGGTTTTATTTCGTTGTGTTGTGGCTTTATTTGTTGTGTTGTGGTTTATTCCGTTGTGTTGTGGCTCTATTCCGTTGTGTTGTGGCTTTATTTCGTTGTGTTGTGGCTTTATTTGTTGTGTTGTGGCTTTATTCCATTGTGTTGTGGCTTTATTCCATTGTGTTGTGGCTTTATTTCGTTGTGTTGTGGCTTTATTTGTTGTGTTGTGGCTTTATTTGTTGTGTTGTGGCTTTATTCCATTGTGTTGTGGCTTTATTTCGTTGTGTTGTGGCTTTATTTGTTGTGTTGTGGCTTTATTCCATTGTGTTGTGGCTCTATTCCGTTGTGTTGTGGCTTTATTCCATTGTGTTGTGGCTTTATTTCGTTGTGTTGTGGCTTTATTTGTTGTGTTGTGGCTTTATTTGTTGTGTTGTGGCTTTATTCCATTGTGTTGTGGCTTTATTTCGTTGTGTTGTGGCTTTATTTGTTGTGTTGTGGCTTTATTCCATTGTGTTGTGGCTTTATTTCGTTGTGTTGTGGCTTTATTTGTTGTGTTGTGGCTTTATTCCATTGTGTTGTGGCTCTATTCCGTTGTGTTGTGGCTTTATTCCATTGTGTTGTGGCTTTATTTCGTTGTGTTGTGGCTTTATTTGTTGTGTTGTGGCTTTATTCCGTTGTGTTGTGGCTTTATTCCGTTGTGTTGTGGCTTTATTCCATTGTGTTGTGGCTTTATTTCGTTGTGTTGTGGCTTTATTTGTTGTGTTGTGGCTTTATTTGTTGTGTTGTGGCTTTATTCCATTGTGTTGTGGCTTTATTTCGTTGTGTTGTGGCTTTATTTGTTGTGTTGTGGCTTTATTCCATTGTGTTGTGGCTCTATTTCGTTGTGTTGTGGCTTTATTTGTTGTGTTGTGGCTTTATTTGTTGTGTTGTGGCTTTATTCCATTGTGTTGTGGCTTTATTTCGTTGTGTTGTGGCTTTATTTGTTGTGTTGTGGCTTTATTCCATTGTGTTGTGGCTTTATTTCGTTGTGTTGTGGCTTTATTTGTTGTGTTGTGGCTTTATTCCATTGTGTTGTGGCTCTATTCCGTTGTGTTGTGGCTTTTTTTTTTTTCGTTGTGTTGTGCACTACTGGGCCACCGCAGGTTTGGGACAATTACATGTATAGTTACACCCAATATATAGCACAATATATAGGACGTCTGACCATGACTGACTGAAAAGAAGAAATTAACTGGAGAAGATTTCCACATCAAAGAAGGTGGAGCCTCAGAGAACACCTACCCTATTATCTAATCGCCACAAACCAATGATAGTTCAAAGGAGTTTTCTAGCCAGAGCAAACTTTTTTCGGAAAGCTATTTCACACTCCTGAAACCAACTTTGTTGTGGTCTGATTTTGAATGAAACGATTCGTTCCTTAATTTCATGTGAAGTATATTAGCCCTTAGCAACTGCATATCTAAGCCCTAGCAAACCTCCCACAGTCCCCTTAGCATTCTGGAGGCGAGTTTTGCTTCATACTGTTTGAACAACCTTGGTGCTGAGCGTGTGAATTTTGGTACCAAACTGTCCGGATTGGCAGATCACTAGGTTTCGTGAACAAAACTTTAATGCACGGTTGTCACAGCCTGGAGTCATTTCTTACCCCGTGTGACCCAGGCACGTGGCGTGGTGGAGAGGTGCCCGTCCTCGTACGTCCCTCTGATTGACATCTGCTCCATTCTGCAGCAGGAACTCACAGGCTATCAGAGAGCCCTATGTGAGGGACGGAGATATCAAACATTAGCAGAAACATTGAGTAAACACTGATAATTTACACTATTAGCTGTGGAAAGTACTCCTGAACCATTAGGCGTAGGCTCAAGGGTCTTATTTCTTTGGAATCCTAGTCTTAAGACGGACAATTTTTTAAACCTACTTTTGCGAAGTAGTTCTAAGTTTTTTCCCTCATCGGAACCAAACCAGTGCAGCGAGATTCTCTGGAGTCTGATTGTCAAAAATTATTTGAAAAAGTTGAAATTTCAATTCACAGGTTCCTAAGGGCCGCTAAAACATTTGAAGTGGGTTGAGTCACTTTTTACTAAAATGGCTAATAACTCGTGAACGGAATGAGATATTTTCACCAAACTCAGCGCACCTATGTAATAGCTCATTCTGTGGTCCCGTGAAAAAGGATGCAGTGACTGGCCACTTGGTGGTGCTATAACAGAAAAAAAACAAGCAAATGGCTATAACTACCTCACCGTTAGTCCGACTGACTTGAAAATTGGCATGCAGTGTCTTTGTCCGATGTGCCATGATTGTCCATGAGGACATTTACGCATCTCAAAAAACATGTCTGCCATCGGCCAATGAATTTTGAGCAGCTATTAGACAAGGTTAACGGAGGCCGATCAAACAAAACGAAACTTGCTGGGCCTTTTTGACTCACTGTCCTAAAGGCATCTGAGAAATCAGCAACCAGAGGGAGGCGCCTTCACGTTTTTCAAGTGTGTAAACGGATTGTGTATCATGAGATATTTTTCGCACATGCCCACAACATTCATACCACATAGAAGAATTCCTCATTCTGAGAAACTTTGCCTCTAGCACCGCCTCTGTCCGTCAAATTTTTCGTTAAATATTGGAGATTATTTCAAAAACCAACTTTGGCGAACTAGTCCTAGGTTTTTGGCTCAACCTCGATAACTGTTAAAAAGCTCTAAAAGCCATATATTTCCTACGGTAAATTGCCTGTATTTACTGTAAATAGCGTTTTCCATCTATGATCGAGATAGTTACAGGCTTGAAAATTAAAACATAATACCTTTTTACGCATTAAAGGCCTTAAAGCGCTTGAACCCTGATAATTGCAGCTCACAGCTATATTTCAATGTGTTACCTGCCATTTTTCTGTAAATATTTTCCATTTAAAGGTCCCGTTCTTCGTGATCCCATGTTTCAAACTTTAGTTAGTGTGTAATGTTGTTGTTAGAGTATAAATTAAATCTGTAAAATTTTAAAGCTCAAAGTTCAATGCCAAGCGAGATATTTTATTTAACAGAAGTCGCCTACATCGAACGGCCAGTTTGGACTACATCCCTCTACTTCCTTCTTTAATGACGTCACTAAAACAGTTTTTTGACTAACCTCCGCCCACAGGAATACACAAGAGTTGCGTTTGTAGAGTGTGTTTGTCGCCATGTCGTCGAAACGCTGTTATTTTCATCCCGCAGTCCAATCACCGGGTCTGATTCCGGCTCAAATTGATAGGGTAAAATTAAAGACATGTTTACAATAACACTGAGCGCGTGCATCTCCACGTTATGGTAAGAGGCGTGACCTTTCCGGGCAAGATGCGCTAAACTGCTGTCAAATCACAACACAGGAAACGCTGGCACAATCAGAACTCGTTACGTATTTCTGAAGGAGGGACTTCATAGAACAAGGAAGTCATCAGCCCGTTTTTATGACAGTGGAAACAGCGGTATACAGATAAGTAAATTATGTGAAAAATACTGTGTTTTTTTACACGCGAAACATGAACACATGTTATATTGCACACTATAAACACAATCAAAGCTTCAAAAAACCACGAAAAACGGGACCTTTAACCATTTAAATGGTTTCAACATAAATCCTACACCAATTTTCTTTTTCAGTACAGAAAGTCTTACCCCTGTAACGGCTTGTATTAAAGGACTCTTGCTTTCGTCCTCCTCGTTGACGGAGTTGACATCTGCACCGTGTGCGAGCGCTTCCGCCATGATCGGGAGGTTCCTGGCCCGTGATGCCTTATGAAGCAGCGTGCTCGGCTCAAGCTCTCGTCCATCTTCTGGATCTGATGCTTCCTGCTCAATATCAACCTCTCCGCTGGATTCATCGGAGTCCCCACACTCTGCAATGAAACAGAAAGACATGGAAGATGAACAAGGTGATACACACAACATACAGATATACCAAAGTAGGATGTCTTCTCACCTTCCTCAGTGACACTGTCCACCACTGAGCCGAAAACAAGTATGTCCGTACTGCCGTCAGTACTGCCGCCAAGCCCGCTGTCACTGCTGAGACCTGCGGGGCCAACGAGAGCCAAGCGAGGGACACGTTACTCACACCATGACCCGCTCAAACATTCAGTGCTAAACTTTCTGAAAATTTTTCTGAAACAGGCATGCAGACGCATGTTACTGTAGTCACTTTATAAAATCAACTCTTTCTGAACTAGAAATTGATGTCGATTCCGAGTTAAGTAATCAGATTACTTTTTAAGTAACTAGTAAAGTAACATTACTTTTAAATTTATAACAAAATATTTGTTACTTTTTTTTCTGTTCGTTATTCCTCAAATTGAACAAAAACTGTCAAATGCAAACTCAGAACATTAAGCAAACCTGCAATAGTTAAATGTTAAATAATAGAAATACACTTTATGCATTTAATCTCACTTTATTAACCAATGTCTTTTCCGCTGACCTTGCAAACATACTAATAAGCAAAAATAACTATTTATTAACATCACATTTGTGTTTAATTTTGTTTTTAATGCAAAGTAAAGCCCTGGGTATACTTTGTTTTTTGACGCGTACTCTAGTGTACGTGCACAGTCGAACGCACAGCCTTGGAAAGTATACTTCATTTGACTCATACGCATACACAGGTGTTCGACGCATGTGTAGTTTTGAGCAATCTCTAGCCATGAATTACAACCCATGTAAACATCTCTGTATTATTTCATGCTAGAGTTGTACAAATGCAGGTACTTTCTAACCTCTTCGCACAATCTCTTGTCTATGTGGGACTCCACTGTTGCTGTAGCTTGCATGTGTTCCAGGTCTGTTCTGTTTATGCAACGTAAAAGGTAATGTAAAAAAGTAAAAGTAGCCAGTTCACTTTTTAGGGAGTGAATGCAATATTTTAAGTAAATTTCCCCAACACCGACAGAAGGAGATATATGCGACGAACATGGTTGTCTCAGGGTCTTTAGAAGATAAAGTCTCATAAGGAACTTACTGCGAGGCCCTGAGCCTGTGTCAAAGTAAGAGAAGAGTGAATCAAGCTCGTCGGGACAAAACAAAGATTCTCTCCGAAACTTTGCAGCTGCTGCAGCTGAGGATGACAAAAACAGAAGGACATTATGTCAACTTGAGATGATTGGACCTAAGACCAACTTGCCCAATTCTCACTTAGGTGAGTAGTTCTGAACAAACATGTTCAGAAATGACCAAGCAATTACCAGCGGAGAGATTGGCTGGCGATACGATCCCGGCGTCGTGCCTGTATTTCCGGCGTGTTTTAGGGGCTCTGATGGAGCTGTTGTGTCTCCTGCACTTCTTCACGTTCCAGTGATGTGGTTTTCTGCTCCCCTCCACCAGGGCCTCAGAGCCACACATCTTCTTCAGAAACTTCCTCTCCACGTATTTCGCTTTGATCCACGCTTCTTTCTCCTGCCTAAATGAAACATCAGAAGCAGAAACGGGAGCTTCTATTAATGAAACATTCAGCATATGAAAATATATTGTCATCAAAAGGAAAAAAATGATCATCTAACTTATAGATTCTGGCAATTTATACAATGCAATGGCAGAGATTTGACCACACACTGACCTTGAGCTGTTGGGACCGGGTTTCTTGAGTCCTTGTTCCTCACATGCACCTTCGTAAATCTGGTTGATTACAGTGTTGCCAAGCTCACACATTAACTAGAGAGAAAACATATATATAAAACATTATTCAATCAATAAAAGTCAAAAAATATTATAACCAAAACCATGTAATAAGCATATCTAAAATTGATGCATATGACTCAAATGGAAGTATAGTAAACTATGGTATAGGATTATATGAAACTATACCAGGTGCAGTGTTGGGGAAAGTTACTTTTGAAAAAGTGGTATGGTTTAAGTGCATCAGCGAGTGACAGCAGCAAAGACAGTGGTTAATAAAGTGAGATTAAATGCATAAAGTATATTTGTGTTATTTAACATTTAATTATTGCAGGTTTACATAATATTCTGAGTTTGCATTTGACAGTTTTTATTCACTTTGAGGAATACCGAATCTGTTTTTGTGAGATGTAAGATGAGTAAATAAATGCTCACATTTAGTCTAGAACTACAATAAGCATCACGTTCACACAGCGCGCACCGCCTCTGCACTTACTCATGATTTCACTCAACATGGGGATAGAGCAGGTATCATTCAATAAATGAGGAAAACATTTGTTGAAAAAGTAACTAAAATATTTTGTTGTAGAATTAAAAGTAATGTGTTACTTTACGTTACTTGCAAAAAAGTAATCCGATTACATAACTCACATTACTTGTAATGCGTTACCCCCAACACTGTTTGGGTGAATGTATAATATTTAATAGATGTGATATATAGATGTGATAATATTTATAAAAACAATTATATAAATATTATGTTATTCTATTATATTAAAATAAATTATAATGTCATAAAGAAAATGAAGACTATTTTCATAAATAAGGATCCCCCATAACCAAATTAAAGGTAGTAAAACAAATACTACAATGGTACATGAATACTTTACAATTTAAATAATATATCTTTATCTGCATTATTGAAAGATTTATTGGGGGGGGCTTGTGCTTAATATTATATTATTTTAATATTATATGTATTATATATTTATGAAAATAACTGGAATTTTTTTTAACTTTTTCTTCAAGCAATATATATATATATATATATATATATATATATATATATATATTTTTTTTTTTTTTTTTTTTTTTTTTACTTCTTTTTGTTTGGGCTGAAATGAGATTCACCCTTACAGAACTCACTTCTTCACTCAGGTCTTACCTTCATAAGCTCTGGCTCCCATGTGTCGAGTGTTAAAGAGCGAACTTTAGAGCAGTGGACACCCAAACTCCTGCAGAGATAGAATAAAGATCATAACATTTACCCTATATTCAAGAATCTTCAGCATGGCATTATTCTGATTTAGGCACACATACATTTTATACATTTGTCTATATTTTGCTGTGACAACCTGATTAAAAATACATTTTTCACTTAAGCTAGTCAAAGTCGAACAATGGCGGTACACATTCGTGTCAGCCTCCTGTAGAAACCCATCAGAATCTGTCAGATCTCCATCTGTTTGTCTGAGCAAATCAAATCTAATGCCTCTGTGTGTTATAAGACTTCTATCTTGAGTGCAGTCATGGACGCTCATCTTTGACGAGGTAGGAGAGATTTAATCTGATTAGCAGGCTGGCGCCGGTAATCTGCAGAGGAACTGATGGAGCAGAAAAGGTGCTTCGCCCTGAGGGTATGACGCAGTGTGTACACGAGCGTCATAGGGATGTAAAGCCATTCTGCTGTTGGGTTCAATCTGTCATGGGTGATGTAGTCGGGATAAATGCACTGACGCAGGTGGCTTTAAGGCCTGTCTATCTTCAGTCAAAACAATATGGAAGCAGATGGCTTCTCAGATGTTTAGAGAGTCTGTGGGCAAAGTCTAATCAGAAGTAAGCATCCCTACGCCCCTCTCACTCTGGAGGGCCCTTGAAGCAGGGACTTTGGAGGGAACAGGGCACTTGCGTGACATAACGTAACCGTTTGGAACACACTTGGTGAAGGGAGCAACAATTTCCTCATTATCTTCACCTGGAACTTTACCATGGCAATTCAATGTTGTTTCTATCACCTCATTAGCTGCTATTACAACAGGAATTTGCAGACAGACCGATTTGCGAATGGCCACGAAAACAAGAGGCCGGATTTATCGCACCAATGAGTCATATCCAATCATATCCAATCATAGCACGATGGAGGCATTGCCTCCTCTCACATGACTTTCCCCATTCATTCTCAGTTTCCCCTAACCAAACCCATTGCATGGATCTATTAAAACTCAGTGGGCTCAGAGGAGGCAAGAGAGGACTCCTGTTGGTCAGAGTTACTTTAGAAAAAACGAGTGATTTATACACGTTTTAATATAATATAAGATTTTGTAATATTAAACAGTTTTATCTTTGTTATATGGATTATTTTTTCATCCAATTTTTTGAGGAGGCACTGCCTCCCTTGCCTCCTCGGAGGAAACACCCCTGCTACAAATGGTTCCCCTTCCCTAAGTGTACTTCAAGGGCGCAAAATCGCCATTTGGAATTCGCAATGTAAGTCAGCTGTAAGATGTCTGGAGTGTGTATGAAATAACCATGACCTGTTTTTTATTGCGTTGTGTTTATTTATTACTTATTATCCCAAAAACAAAGCTAGCTCTCACCTGTGAATGCCAGAGCACTCAATACAGAGCAGAATGCCGAGGTTGATGCTGGCCCAGCGTGGGTCGGCCTGGCCACAGTCGCAGCAGATCTCGTTTCCTGGCAGAGACTGGACGCGCTGTAGGATACTCTCTCCTCTAACAACACGCTCCCGCGGCTCGCTGGCAGAGTCTATACTGCTCGTGGAGGGAGATGCTGTCCTGTCCAAACGCTGTCAAGTAGTAGAAAGAGTTTCAAACTTTGTAAAATGAACTTAAAGTAATTGAGATAAAATGGAGATATATATATGGAGATAATGGAGATATATATATATATATATATATATATATATATATATATATATATATATATAAACAGCTGATCCTGTCATGTGGTGCGACCAACATCCAGAAAAACATCAGGAAATGACATCACAGAGAAGACCCCTCATAAGTGTGTGTCAAGGCCAATAAGCCTCTTACAATAATTAGATCTTATTATGACAAAGCAACGTTAGTTCAGATCATACAATGTCATGTGGTGCAACTCTCCCAAAAGTAATATTATATGAATAAATAATTTATAATACTTCTATCTATCTAAAGATACTTCTACTTCTATCTAAGGATATCTAAATATCTTTAAAAAATATATTTTCAATCTTTTTGGAAAATACTTAAGACTAACAGAAAAAAAAATAATCATAAAACAGGAAATGACATCACAGAAAGGGCCTATGAAGATCCTCATAACTGAATGTCAAGGTCAATATGTATCTTAAAATATCTGATAATTTGATGTTCTTATGACAAGGCGAAGTTAGTTCAGGTTGTAAAATGTCATGTGGCGTAAATTCCATCAAAATCTAATGATATTTATCAATTATTAATTTATGATATTTATAAATAAAAACTTTACTTTTAAAAAAATATATTAGATTTTTTTTTCTTTTTTTTTTGGAAAGTAATTAAAGGGTCATGAAACCCCCCTCTTTCAGCTCAAGTCTAGCTCACAATCTTTTTGAAAAATGCAACTTAAATGGGCGTGGTGGCTGTGAGAGGAGAGGAGAGGAGAGGGGAGGGGGGAAACTCTCATCGCCAGTAGCCCATGCATATCGACTGTCACTAAAAATCAGTGGTAAAACGTGAGGAAATACTACAATTTTTTAAAAAACTGGAAAAGTTAAAATCTAATGAAATACACTGACACTTTATTTTTGTCTTTTCAAGAGTTACTGAATGCCCTGCTACATATATCCTACAGTAATCGTAATTCTATTTAAAACATATTAATGTACATGTGTAATTACAGTCATTATAAAATATATAGTTGTTTATATACACACTATACATGCATATATTTGAAAAAAAAAATAACGCTTAAAAAAAAACCTTGCGTACATAGCATAGATCTAAGCGCCGAACCTGCAACACGCTCAGTCAGTCAGGCTGCGTGTCGACTGGAGCAGAGCAAGCGACCAGAGCATTTTTAGATTCATTCCTATGGAAGTTGAACGTCACATTTAACTTACGCGCGGCTCAACTTCCATAGGAATGAACCGAAAACACTCGCGCTTACCCCTCGCTCCGCGCCAACGGACACGCACCGTCAGTCAGTCAGTCTCTCTCGCTGTTTAGTGCCGTTAACCGTCCTCGTCATTGGAAAGATCCACGTGGTGTCATGAATAATTAAGAGAGTGTCTTCTCATTGGATAAAAAACTCAGTCTCGTTAATAATTATGAAACACCGATGAGTCATCAAAGCACTATCGTGCTCTACCACGTCACAGCCTGTCACAGCCTGTGACGTGGACAGGATGAAGATTTTAAACCCGGAAGACGAAAATAGCGTACTAAAACTAAAATTTAACCATTTCCCCCCTACTATTAAATCTAACAGATGCTAACATTGTCTTCAATGGTGTTCAACACACATACCTCTGTTAAAATCTCAGAAATTTTGGTTTAGGGTTTCATGACCCTTTAAGAAGAGTAGGCTTGCAATGACCTTTGTCCTGTCATGTGGTGTGACCAACAGAAAAGAGAATCATAAAACAGGAAATGACATCACATCTGATAATTTTACCTTTTTATGACAATAGGCAAATTAGTTCAGATTGTAAAAGATTGTTCTGGGTTAATAATTTAGAACTGTAAATGAGGATTTAATCTCGATTTTTACAAGATTTTTCTTTTTCTTTATATTAGACACTCAATTTATATTATACTCAATTCCAAACGTTGATCTGAATTATAAAATTACTTTTCACCAGTTTTACAGTTCATAGTGATGCGTAATGCCATGCATATTATGACACTGACACATTAGTTGTTAGTAAGACAGACTGACCTCTATGTAATAGTTTTCAGAGATCTCCCTGTAGGCAGAAGCAATGCTCGCCTGTACCGCCTGAATCCAAGCTTGACGGAGCTTCTCAGATTCAGCCTGCAGCATACAGCTCCTGATGGGGGTTGATTCGTATATTAGATACTGTACATACCCACACACATACACACACAGAGCGCACATCCGACACAGTACTCACTTCGTAGGTGACACCACTTCAAAACAGAACCTTCTCTCAATGTCCTCACAAGGTTTCACCGAGCAAAGCCGTAGGTCCTCCACAACCACAGTCAAAACGTCCTACGACAGGGCAGATTGCAATGTCAGGTCACAATAATCATTTGTAGAAGTAAATATATGAATACTACACTCTACACTTAAGTGGGGTTCTATAGAACCCTAGAGTTCTTGACTTAATAGACTTTATATAAGTTCATGTTTAACAGGTTTTTCTAGTGATAAAGTATGTTTATGAGCTGCTTCATAAAATTTAATCAAAATAAAAAATGAAAATAAATCCATAACATGAACTACAAGGTTCTAATGTATTAAGCACCTGACAGAACCCTTTATAGCAGTGGTCTCAAACTGCCGGCCCGCGGGCCATTTTACGGCCCGCCCTCCCCCTCTACCCAGCCCGCAACTGATCTCAAAAATAAAACATAATCCGGCCCGCTAAATTATTATTATTATTATTCACTAGTTGCTACCTGTCTGATATGCAAAGAAAAAGTCGCATTCACATATCGCGTCACATAAGCGGCCGCGCCGCATTCTCCTTCTTTCCAATGCGCTTTCGCTCCAGTGGCGTCTGTCGTTGCTATGCAACCATGAGCCGCGCTCTCAAACGCGTCGCTTCTATTATGAGCGCGCTTGCCTAAATTACAGTAAAAGCACTGGACTTTAAGTCACGAGCGTCGATTTAAACCATCGAAACGCGTCCGATGCAGCCATTAAACGTTACCGATGCTCAAACGGCATCTTGGGCAAATGCGCTGCCAGGTGTCTTTCAAGAAACAGAAGAGTGTACAAATGTATTCAGGGTATATTGAATTTGTTCAGTACAGTGTTGGTCAGTGCAAAAATTTTATGTTATTTAAGCTAACATAAAGTAAGGGAAAATACTTCCACTAAATATTAAAATCTAATAATGTATGTAACAATGAGAGATTTTTTTTTTTGGCAAAATAAAAGTTGATATATATAGCTCCAGTTTTTTGTTTATTTCTGACCCCTCCACGCAACAAGTGTTGATGGATTTGTTCCTAAAATAACTAATTTTTTATTCCATGCACCTTGTTGGATGTGAGAAGTTGCACCAGACTATTGCAATTAATAGTATATTAGTAGTATTATATTAGTATATTAGTATTATATTAGTAATATAATTATATTACACTCTGTAACAATGAGAGAGACACTGCTGTTTACATTTAGTATGGTAAATAAAATATTTATAGTATAGGTATAAAGATATTTTAGTAGGCAAATTTGATGTAAATGAGAAATAATGCAAAGGAAAGTAAATTTTCTGAAATGTTGCGCTTTCTTGCGCTTGAATGTTAATATGGCCCTCCTATGAGGTGTCAATCACAGAAACGGCCCCCCGCCAATTTGAGTTTGAGACCCCTGCTTTATAGGTCTATATAGGTTCGATATAGGTTATAAGGTTCTATATAGATGAATGTAAGTTAAACCACCTACTTTTAGTCTCTTCTGATACACTAGTTGACTGTTCTGTATCGAAAACCATCGCCTAGTATGAGAAGAAAACACATTGTCAAGATTTTCTCCACAAAATTCATGGGAAACCGTACATTTAGAGCCTGTTCTTACCTGTTCCATGTCTTGAAAGCATTGCTTGCCCTCTTGAACAGGTATCCCTCCATCACGACGCCATTAGGAGCATCCACATTGAATTCCACTTTGGAGTCATCGTAAGCAAAATCCTGTCATGCAAAACAGAGGTGATTCAGGCAGGTCACAGAAACAGGACCCTGTCAGTCAGCACTTATGACCCTTATTGTTCTGTTAAGTCTTCTGCGAGACAGACAAAAGACAAAACTTAATCCCTATCAGTCAAAACATAATCCCCATGTCCGCAGCAGCCATATCTAATCCCTCTCTTTTCAATCAATAATGACCGGCAGCCTCTGACTTTGACGTATTGCTCGATCTATATACCAACTGTGCTGCGATTGATATGATGTTAGAAATGTTTTCTAAAATGCTCAATGAATGATTCTCCTCCTCCGACATCGATGACACTTACATTCCAATGCCTGTTTCAAGTTTTGTGCTCTAACCACAAACACACGTTTGTTTCACTATATTAGTAGGGACATTGAATAGACTTCCATTGATTTTATGTCTGGCTAATGGCCTAACCCAACCCCTACCCCTAAACCTATCGATCACAGAAACGCGTGCGAAAACGCTAGATTTAAATAACAACACGTTTTTGGTGATTTATAAGCCTTTTTAACTACTGAGGACCAGTAAAATGCCCTAATTAGTCAGTTGTCATATAACATTTCACTTTATAAGTGAGGACATTTGGCCTTTACTTGGATAGCCAAAAATGTACATCATTATGAGGACATTCCATAGGCGTAATGGTTTTTATACTGAGCTAATGACATTTTCTATCCCCTAACCCTAACTCAACCGCTAAACCTACCCATCACAGACAACTTTCAGCATTTTTTCATTTTCAAAAAACATAATTTAGCATGATTTATAAGCTGTTTTCTTCACAGGGACCAAAAAAAATTTACCCAAAAGGCCAAAAATTTCTGTTATTACTATCCTCATGGGGACATTTGGTCCGCACAATGTAGGGTTTACCAGGTACACACGTCTGGTTCACTATCCTTGTAGGGACTCTACATAGATGTAATGGTTTTTATACTGTACAAACTGTATATACTATCCCCTAAACCTACCCATCACAGAAAACTGTCTGCATTTTTACATTTTCAAAAAAAAAACAAACAACATAATTTAGTATGTTTATTAATCCATTTCCCCCATGGGAACTGCTGGCTGGTCCCCATAATGTAGGTGATCTCAGGTTTTACTATCCTACAGTATTATATTCGATACACAAATTTCTAAGGCCTCTAATTTGATTAAAAACATGATCAAAAGCTGTTGCACACAATGTACTTTATGCCTTCTGTCATCTGATTGATAGTTTATACTTTTTTTTTTTTTTTTTTTTTTTTTTAGCAAAAGGCCTTTTAGTATAATTGTAAATCTGTCCACCTTCAGGTCATGGTACACAAGTGAAATCTTTAATGATATTTATAAAGTAAACATAACAATAACTTTAATATTGTTAGTAATATTTAAACATGAACACTTGCTGGACTGAAGCAACTTAGCTTTACTTGAATATCCATAGATCTTTTTTTTTTTTTTTTTTTTTAGAAAGATCATGTTCAAATATGCTTAAATATGTAGGCTTTTGAGGAACATTAATTACATCTCTCAATCATCATTGTATTGCATTGCATTACACGTTTGTCCCACACAATAAAAACTATAAAGCTTTGATCATAAAACTAAGACATATCATTGGCAGATATAGAGTGACAACTAATATTTATATGCTTTTTATGAAAGTAGACTGAAATACTGTCATACAGATCTCATACTGATTTACATTACAAGCTTTCAGAATTTCATCTTTTTTTGGACAAATGAATAACTGCACCAAATTGCATACTTTTGCAAAGTCTCACGGAATAAAAATGGTGTTTTTTACCTCCTCAATATGAGCTCCATTATTCTCCTATATCATAGTATATGAGCCATAAAAGCCAGATGTATTAAATATGATACTCAAACTCAAACATATATGCAAACTTTTTAAAAAGATTTTTTAAAATGTTTTGTCTAAGGGTTACATTTCAAAATATCAGCCTGTTATTTCGTATCAGACTTTACAGGGTTAATATGGTACTATAAAAATGTTTTAAAGGTTATAAAACATTATTATAAAATGCAACACTCAGATTTATAGTATAGTCCCTGCTCCATCTCTCTATCCACTAAGACATCCTTGGCTTGAAAAAGGTTAAAGACCTCTGCACTATGCACATATATGTACTGGCAAAATTAATAAGTAAAATACTAAATAAACACTAACTAAATAATACATGACATATACTGACTATTTAAGAAAATATAAAAGTAAAAATGATATACAGAACATGCAACAAATAATATCTCAACAGCTTCTATTGACATAAAACACAAATCATTTATTCTAACTCACCAGGGTATACTTCAATCTCCCGAATATCTTCATCTTTAAAAAATGTTTATCCAGAAGCATCAGTAATAATGGAGCAACAAACACTTTCCCTAAGAGCTTAGTCTCGTTTCCCTACAGTGAAGTCATCTCACGTCAAAGTCAAAGGCACGCGCTTCATCGATCTCGTGCGCACTCCTCACTCAAGCACGAGCGACACGCGAATGCCACCGGCGAGCCTGCGCATCAAGCCTCTACCGCTCAATATTCACATGATTAGCATACAGCTGTCGATTTATGTGCCCTGCTCTTCGCTTTGCCCCCTGACCTCAGTCAGAGAGCCGACCGCAAACATTATTTCACTGCTCACACGTACAGAAGCACTGTGTCATTCACGGATTTACGAGCGCGAAGTGCTCTCATTTAGACTCCTGCGCGCTCCACACTCACGTTTTAAATTGTCCCGTCCATCTGTCTGACAGCGCGCAGGATCATTGCTGTTTAATCAAGCAAGCGTTATTGCCCCATAAACCCCTCTTTTTCTTCCAGCTCTCACTCTCTCTAACAAGTGGATTACATGAGATATTCCACTTGTTAAGGATTTCAATCTTTCTATTATGAAACAGACCAAAACAGATAATCAATAATTATTGATAATCTAAATGTAAGATAAAATGCCCTTATTGATTTTACAATGACAAGTTACTCTGGCTAAACTGCATGAACCTTAATTAGTGCCATACACTCTAAAAAATGCAGGTTAAAAACAACCCAAGTTGGGTTTAAAATGGACAAACCCAGCGATTGTGTTGTTTTAACCCAGCGGTTGGGTTAAATGTTTGACCAACATGCTGGGTAGTTTATTTAACTCAATTATTATGCAAAAATGACTATGTGGCAATGAACCGAAAAAATAGAGGCAACAATGATAATCAAAAGTGAACATTTATTAATAAGCAATTTAATAAATGTTCATTTCCAACATACTTTGGGTTCATTTTAAACAAGCAATACAGTAATTTCAAACAATAGTTGAGTTAAATAAAACTACCCAGCAGGTTGGGCAAACATTTAACCCAACAACTGGGTCAAAACAACCCAATTGCTGGGTTTGTCCATTTTCAACCCAAATTGGGTTATTTTTAACCCTGGATTTTTTAGAGTGTAAGACCAATTGCTGTTACTGTACAAAATTGCAAATGATTTTGGCCTTTAAATGTTTTTAATAACATTTGTAGAGCATTCAATTCAGAAAGTAATGCATTACAAAATATTACACATGTATTGCAAAATTATATATAATAATATGTTTGTAATAAGTATTATATAATAATATTAATAACTAATAAACTTAGTTATTATTACTATTATTATATAAAATTATGATATAAAAGGTTGTTGGAAATTGTGATAGTGAATAGTGATATTTTAATCGGAATAACTAAAAATCTTTTATATTTTTAATTACATTTAAATGATAATAAAATAATAATATAGATTAGTAAAATAAAAGTAATGATAAATAGTGGAAAATATTTTAATACTTTTTTTGGTAACCAAGCTTTTAGCTATTGCTTAAGCATAAAAAAATAATTTAACCATAAGCACATCGTGCTCAGCGTATTACGGAAGTTGGGCCAAGCAATTAAAAAAATAAAACCATTCGAGAAAAGTTGTTAAATTTCGAGAAAAAACTTATTAAATTTCAAAAAAAAGTAAAATGTTGAGAATAAACTCGTTAAATTATGAGAAAACTCGTTAAATTTCGAGAAAAAAGTCAAGATAAAACGTTGAGAATAAACTCGTTAACTTACAAGAAAAACTCGTTAAATTACGAGAACAAATTAGTTAAATTATGAGAAAAATGTCGTTGAATTTCGAGAAAAAAGTCGAGATAAAATGTTGAGAATAAAGTCATTAAATTACAAGAAAAAAATCATTAAATTCCAAGAAAAAAGTCGAGATAAAATGTTGAGAATAAAATCGTTAAATTACGAGAACAAATTAGTTAAATTATGAGAAAAATGTCGTTGAATTTCGAGAAAAAAGTCGAGATAAAATGTTGAGAATAAAGTCATTAAATTACAAGAAAAAAATCATTAAATTCCAAGAAAAAAGTCGAGATAAAATGTTGAGAATAAACTCGTTAAATTACGAGAAAAGTCGTTAAATTACGAGAACAAATTAGTTAAATTATGAGAAAAATGTCGTTGAATCTCGAGAAAAAAGTCGAGATAAAATGTTGAGAATAAAGTCATTAAATTACAAGAAAAAAATCATTAAATTACAAGAAAAAAGTCGAGATAAAATGTTGAGAATAAACTCGTTAAATTACGAGAAAAGTCGTTAAATTACAAGAACAAATTAGTTAAATTATGAGAAAAATGTCGTTGAATTTCGAGAAAAAAGTCGAGATAAAATGTTGAGAATAAAGTCATTAAATTACAAGAAAAAAATCATTAAATTCCAAGAAAAAAGTTGAGATAAAATGTTGAGAATAAACTCGTTAAATTACGAGAAAAGTCGTTAAATTACAAGAACAAATTAGTTAAATGATGAGAAAAATGTAGTTGAATTTCGAGAAAAAAGTCGAGATAAAATGTTGAGAATAAACTCGTTAAATTACGAGAAAAGTCGTTAAATTACGAGAACAAATTAGTTAAATTATGAGAAAAATGTTGTTGAATTTCGAGAAAAAAGTTGAGATAAAATGTTGAGAATAAAGTCATTAAATTACAAGAAAAAAATCATTAAATTCCAAGAACAAACTCGTTAAATTACGAGAAAAAAGTCGTTAAATTACGAGAACAAATTCGTTAAATTACGAAAATAAATACGTTAATTTAATGACTATTCTCAACATTTTATCTCGACTTTTTTCTCGAAATTTAACGAGTTTTTTTTCTCGTAATTTAACGAGTTTATTCTCAACATTTTATTTAGACTTTTTTCTCGAAATTTAACGAGTTTTTTCTCGAAATTTAACAACTTTAATCTCGAGATGGTTTTATTTTTTTATTATTGCATTGGCCCTAATCCTCTTCCGTATACAATGAGTACACCGCCCTTTGAAAAGTAATATTTTAAAGAATATCTCAATGAACACAAAAACAATTTCCAAAAGGTTGACAAGACTAAGTTTAATATAACATCTGTTTAACTTATAACATGAAAGTAAGGTTAATAATATAACTTAGATTTCACATTTTTCATTTTTACTCAAATTAGGGTGATGCAAAAATGAGTACACCCCACAACAAAAACTACTACATCTAGTACTTTGTGTGGCCTCCATGATTTTTAATGAAAGCACCAAGTCTTCTAGGCATGTCGTAATTAAAGTCGTAGTTAATAGTTTATATGTGTTCCCTATACTAAAGTGTTACCCATGTAAGAGTCAATATAACAATATAAACTTTTTTTTGTATGAATATATGAAACCATAATTAATAAGATTACACTTCTAAGAACTTGGCACATGTGTTTTCAAGTAGATTTTGAAAAGACTTCTCCTTTTCATCATCTCAAACATGGTTTGAGATAAATCTGAAACTGCGAGTACAATTATTAGTCAAATCCTTCAACACAAAGAAACAAAATTGCTCATGTTCCCGTATAGCTTGCAATATAATTGCGAAATAAACACATTTAATCTGGTTCACAGTCTTTTATTCGCCATGTTTTATGTTCTACGTTAGCACCGCATGCTCATACACCCAACCTAGTGCAGCTGAGTCTGAGTCAAAATACCGTAACTCTGTGAAAGGGAAACCCCAAGGGTACCACAAGCGGGTTGCATGTGAATAAAAGACCAGTGTGAGAGGAGTGAGTTAGTGTGTGTGCATGTGTTAGGAGTGACAGATGCAACATGAGGAGGTAGTAAAACGGTGAGGTGGTGGGACGGCCAGAGAGATCGTAACTCTGTCACTGGAGGGAGAAGAGACACAGTTCAGGCATCTCCGCAGATAAATCATTTGATAAATCAACAGGATGCTTCCGCCCACGGCTTCGCTCAGGAATCGCAGCTGGCCGCGTTCACTGTCTGTTTATTAAAGTCATTTATAAAGAAAATGTTTTGGATATATAGAGGTTTACATTTTCTGAAGATTCAATGCAAGATGCTGCTGGTGGTTGTCAGATGCTATGGTGTTCTGACTGGTTTTTAGCATTTTTCTATAGGTAGGAACTAGGTAGTACTGGCCTAGGTCAGTAGAGCCCAAGTTTTGGGCTTGGAAGGGGTCTGTGCAGTTTTCTTCAGAAATATGAATCAGAGTGCAAGGCTGGGCAAGGCATATTTCCTCTGGCCATGGACTCACTCAAACCACTGACTGCTGCTGCTGCTGCTCTGATTGCTTTTAGAGGGAAAAGCTGCCCATAGCTGCTGGTCTAGGATCAGTTTTCTCCACAATAATAATAGCGTTTTGGTGAAACTTATTTGGCAAACGGCCCACAGTGCGTATCTGTGTTCGCGCTCTGGAGAATGTCAAAGGTTTCTATTTACAATGTGTTTTCGCAGCGTTTAGCAATCATAAACATAAGTAAACTAGAAGAAAAGTAAACTTTTCTGAAGAAAATGTCAATGGTGCTTGCCGTGCACAAATACACAGTGTCAGTCAAAAAAAGCTCACCCCATGTCTTTACGATATTCTGAGCATGTTGCTAACATGATGCTAACACGATTAACATGTTTCTAGCACAATGCTCACAAGATTTGACACCTCATTCATGGGTTTACGACAAATGGTGCGGGACAAGTTACGCGCCGATGTTTTGTACGGAATCGGATGTCCTAATCACCCAAAACAACCACGGCGACATAAAAGTGCATTACCAACGCCGACAGATAAAAGGATTCAATGGAATCAGTTCAATGGAATCAATTCAATGGAAAGGATTCCAGAAGAGAAGACAATGCTGAATAAAGTCGTAGTTTTTGTTATTTTTGGACCAAAATGTATTTTCGATGCTTCAAAAACTTCTAACTAACCCACTGATGTCACATGGACTACTTTGATGATGTTTTTATTACCTTTCTGGACATGGACAGTATACCGTACATACATTTTCAATGGAGGGACAGAAAGCTCTCGGACTAAATCTAAAATATCTTAAACTGTGTTCCGAAGATGAACGAAGGTCTTACGGGTTTGGAACGACATGAGGGTGAGTCATTAATGACATAATTTTCATTTTTGGGTGAACTAACCCTTTAAGTCTAGTCTCATACTAAAATGCATGTTTGAGCTGTTTTAACTGTTAGCTGTTTGACATATCTTAAAATATGTCAGTGCCATTGTTTTGACTCAAGATGCACTTCAGTAATTTTCTTCTCTAGAGAAATAAAAAAGAAAAAAAAAAACCACTACGTAAATTTTGATAGTTATGATAATTAACTAAAACCATAAAAAACATTACTAGAAATAAAATAAACATTAACTGAAATAAAAATAAACAAAACTAATCAAAAACTAACAAACAATAACTAATAAAAATGACAAAAACAACAAATTTACAGAAACTTTACAACAAAGAAAAAAAGTATAAAAGTATCTCAATGGCACTAAAATAAATCTCACGGGCTTTGTGACTGAACTTGGTAGAGATGTTAATCACCCCTCAGGGTCAACAGGTCACTGGACAACATGCTGTTTTGTGGAAGTGTGCAGAACATACGGGACGAACCGTACTGAATGCCATGCTGCACGCTTTAAGCTTATTACTGACTTTAGCTGTTCTCTTTCTCCCAAATTAGTTTCTCACTCTCTTTCATCCACGGGTCAAATGTTCCTCATTCTTTTCTTTAGCTGTTTAGTAACCTACTTTTGTTTGTAATTCAAATTCCTTTTTTTGTTACTCAGTTATTTTTGTCTCTGTACTCTGGCTGTCTCTAATGTCTGTTTTTCCTTTTATCTCATAACTTTGAAAACCATTATTACACATACACTACTGTACAAAAGTTTGGGGTTAGTAAGAGTTTATGTTTTTTAATGTTTTATTTGATCAAAAATACAGTAAAAATACGGTGTGTGTGTGTGAGTGTGTAAAACAATGGTGTTGGGGGCAAAATTTCCAATTCTTTTTCTATAAATATTTGTGCAACAATCTCACTTTTAAAGTGAGAGATCACCTAAAAATGAAAGTCCCATGCACAAATTATGTCACGACTGGTAACAAAACATTTTTTTTAAAATTTTTTTAAATTTTTATAATAATAAATCACGTCAAATGTCATTTATTTAGTTGTGAGGGACGTTTGAATATGCGGAAGTACGAAAAAGATCTGACAGCTTAGACGGAGGGGAAGATGAATAAGAACTTTAATCATGTATAAGGACTTTTATTATGCTTTATATAAGGCTATTCTAGTCTTTTCCTCACACATAGAAGACTAAATTAGTCTATATGCATTTATTGCTAGCAAAAGCATCTTGGAAGTGGACAAAAACAGGATGCCACATTAAAATGCTTTGCTGAGGCTTCTAACAGATTTTGTCATGTAAATGTTTACCTCATGTTGCCCTCTAAAATCTTGTTGTTGTTGTTGTTGTTGTTACAGAAACAGGAGGTTCAATTCATCTGCAATCATGTTCTAAATAACAGTCTTGCCCTGCAGACAATCACACTCACACGTGTGCACTTGTGTGTGCAGCGCTCTTGAATCAAGCTCCGCCTGTTCGGGACAGTTGGTGGCACTAATTCGTCCATGTTTTTGGCGCGCCACCTCTTGCCCTCCCTAAGCATCGGGTCTCTGCCATCTGCTATGTTTAGCGGTGTTGGCCAGGGCAGAAGTAGGCAAAGTGCTCACGGAGACACTTCCAGACCTCGGCTGACTCGAGAGTCTCAACACAGACACACCTGGAGCTGCATGTTAGTTGCTCCGCATGAATTTAGTTTATGTACTTTTAGTATATTAACAACATTGTCACAAATACAAGATTGTGTCAAACTACTTAATAAGAGTGTTCTTGTTAAGAATGTTATTATTTTAAAACCTCATAATACATTCCGATCCATTTTGACCCAGGAAGGGATACATAACTTAACACTGGAAATTGTGTCAAGACTATGAAAATACAGATTAAAAAAAAAAAGTTTAAGAGATATAACCGTTAAAAAAATGTTACACCTTTTGCATTTGGGTCCATTTTGACTGAGTATCAACTGAAACTTTACACATGGTGTTATGAAGACTTTGTTTTGATCTATTAGTTAGATTTATCCATTTGTAAAATAATTATTTTGCTTCATTTTCCATATCTCACACACACACTTTTGAAACTTAATTTTGTCAATAAAGATGAATAAAATTGAAAACATCCCAGAGTAACATTTGAGCAGTTATGAGTTGAAAGGAACTGAATTATTGAATTATCTATAGTTTTCAGTGGTTGTTCTGGTTATTCTCAGATTATATGTTCTTATAAATTTCATATAATGACACATTCATATAACATTTCTTATGAATTTAAAAAAAAATTCTATAGTTAATGTAATATGTGAAATCTCAAAGAAATTCTGAATTTTTTTTTTTAAATTAACCCTCTGGTGCTGCTTGCATGGAGGTCAGGAATGACTAAATACTATTTTGAATTTTTAGGGGATTTTATGGTACTGAATTATATTTATGGAATAGGTATGATCAATGTATTACCTGTTAATAACCTTTTGAGCATAGACCTGAAAATGAAATTTCTAACTCAAACTGTCATAAATCTTGAATGCTTTGGAGCACAGATTAAGTTTGGTCTCTTTTTAAAGAAAACACTTGGCAGATTATTGCTGAAATTAAAAAAAAAAAAAGTGAAACTAAAAAAAAGTTTAGAAGTTTAAGTTTATTATTATGAAAAACGCACATTTGTAAATTTTATATGAAATATATATTTTCCAAAACATGGTTTACTCTAAAAGGAGTTCAAAGTAATTTGAGGTTGATATCTCAAAAAAAAGAGCTTTCAGTAAGATTTTGTTTGGGTCTTTTTTGACTGGGAACATTACAAGTGTGACTATTTTTTTCAGGACCATTTAACCTTTTTGAATCATTTCCATGATTTTGTGTGTGCACATAGCAAGTGCCAAAACCTTTACCAAATTTTGTACCATTCTGATGAAGAAAAAAAGAAAAAAAAAGAAAAAAAAAAGTGAAACACAAAACTAAAAGGAGTTCAAAGCGATCAATCTACAAAAACTAGTTGTGTTCCAAATTTGAGGTTGATATCTCAAAAAAATGAGCTTTCAGTAAGATTTTGTTTGGGTGCAGTACCAAATGTTTCCACTAAATGAAATTCACTTCCCATTCATTTCCAATGCGGTCTTTTTTGACTGGGAACAATTACAAGTGTGACTATTTTTTTCAGGACCATTTAACCTTTTCGAATCATTTCCATGATTTTGTGTGTGCACATAGCAAGTGCCAAAACCTTTACCACATTTTGTACCATTCTGATGAAGTGTAAAAAAAAAAAAAAAAAAAAAAAAAAAGTAAAATGACTAAAGAGCACCAGAGGGTTATTAAAATGGGGTCAAGTGTAGTACAACATTTAAAACTTTGACATTTTTTGCACATTCACTCATTAATGAGAAGTTATTGATCAGATAAAGTATGGTTTTAGTTGAAAAATACTAAGTTAAGTTAAAATGGACGTGGGAATGCAAAAATCGTATGCAGGTGGTAATGCATGGTAAAGCATTGCATGGTGATGAAGCTTTTTCTCTTCATTTTGATATCTAGTCATTGGTACCATGTCACTTTATGCCCCCCAAAAATTTACATTATAAACATGTTCCTCATAAAATAGATGTAGTCAAGTCATTGTAGGTACATTTAAATGTGTATTTGTATGTACATTCACGTCTTCTATTCACAAACCAACTCTGATTGTAAATTTATGTTAAAATAATTCTTCCCATCCTAGATTCTATTCTTAACAGCACACATCTGAAATCAACATGGCAGCTCTCGTGAGAACAGCAGACACATGAAGAGTGAACGTGCCGTGCATTGATTCGTTCGGAAAGTGAGACTGAAAGTGAGTGAGAATTACTGAGAGAGAGAGAGAGAGAGAGAGAATGTGGGCATGTGAAGTTAACACGTGTGTTTGACAGAACGATATCAAAACATTCAGGAGAATTGTTTTTTTTTTTTTTTTTTAAATTTTGTGATATTTTACATTTTTGCAGACTTGCTATTTTTGTTATTATTATCATTTGCTTATAATAAAACATGATTTTACTAAGATTTTAATTGGTATAAACATGAATTCGAATTGCAGAGCCTTGGTTCCACAGCCTCAAAATATATGGAAATCAATTTCTGGTGCCTGCTTTTTTTTTTTTTTTTTATTTTTGACAAGACATTCTCCAAAAAATGCACAAAGTAAATTCACACAATCCTGCTGTAGAAACATCTAAAACATAATAGACAACTAGAGACGGGCTGCTCTAAAGATGTCTTTTCCAGGGAAAAGTTCTTGTTTGATTGTCACTTTATCCCAACCTGAATGGGATAAACGTTGTGCTGTCCATGTAATTTATGATGTCACCGTCTCCCACATCCTGCTCACACCGATTAAACCAGAAAGGGCATGTGACTGCCATAAAGCAATTCTTTATAGTTCATGAATCAAAGCATCCCTAAGGCTGACTGAACTACCTCATACAAACACTGAGACCCGAGAAGGAAAACATCATGAGCTTCTGTTGTAGCCGCTAGAGCCTGATGCTAGCAAGGTCATGGGATTTGATACCCGGGAAAATGTATAACCTAATTACACTGTAATAAAATGGATAAAAGCATCTACAAAATGCAAAAATGCAAAATGTACTGTGTCAATGCAAATGCAAAAAAAAGCAAAATGTTACTTCAACACAAAATTAATTTTCATAAATAAGCATATAAATTGGCTTGTATCTGATAACTGATAAATGACATTAAACATCATTCTATTTTGTTTAAAGGCACAATGTGTAATTTTTCGCTGCTATTCAAAATAAAGTCGTAGCTTGATGATGCTCAGATTGAGCACCGAATCATGGGAGATGTGGTCTTCACCTCACAGCTGGTGGAAAAGAATCCGACAGGACTCGGGTAGAAATCATATTCATGGATGAGATTATTAATGTTACTGTAGAATGAAGCAGAGCAGGACCGAGTGATGTGGGAGCTGAACGAGTCCGTTGGAGCCATTGCTGTTACCACTAGTCCATCAGGACAATCTAATACTAAATGCAGATCCACATATTTATTAACTAATGTAAATACTCTCGAGACTAACAATATATTGTATTATATTAGATGTAAGGATGAAACTATCATATTAAACATGAGGTCTATGTCAATAAATTTTGCGCATTTATTACTGTAATAATACAATTGCAATACACTCCCCACCACACATTCCTGTCCCACCCACAAACCACTGTTGAAAATGATGTTATAACGTTACTCTGAGCTTCCACTTGGTGGCTGCTATGAGACATTTGTTGCACACTGCAGTAAGCTAGATCGATCATGGTACTCGCTGTAAATCAAGAAAACGAGATTTAAACAATAAGACTAAATGTGGTGAGCTATATAACATGATTTTTCTCTGTCTATAAATGTATCCAAACAATTGTTTCCTTGTCTAATAAAACATGTAATATATTAAAGTGCATTTCCATGGTTTCTACAAAATAAAACCGGAAATCGAGAGTAACATGGGTATGATGTCATTGATAGGCGATGCAGGACACGAATCGTGTCCTGGTTAAAATTGCTTATTTCTCCGGATTTAAACATTCTTGGAAACATTTGGGATAATGTAAGTACACAAGTCAACAAAATATATAACA
Organism: Megalobrama amblycephala; assembly: GCF_018812025.1. Lineage (NCBI taxonomy): Eukaryota > Metazoa > Chordata > Actinopteri > Cypriniformes > Xenocyprididae > Megalobrama > Megalobrama amblycephala. Next base: position 5,359,158 of record NC_063064.1, on the reverse strand, counting down.
CAGTTCTAGTGGTTTTTAGATATTTTAATCCAAATATCTTACATATTGAGCCTTTAAATAAAATGTGAAAGTATTGTTGTATAAAATATTTTAAAAGTGCCCGCGAATGTAAAATTGAATTTATCTTGGCATAGTTGAATAACAAGAGTTCAGTACATGGAAATGACATACAGTGAGTCTCAAACTCCATTGTTTCCTCCTTCTTATGTAAATCTCATTTGTTTAAAAGACCCCCGAAGAACAGGCGAATCTCAACATAACACCGACTGTTACGTAACAGTTTTAACAGCAAGGACAATAGCGAAAAATGGCAGATGGAGCAATAATAACTGACATGATCCATGATATCATGATATTTTTAGTGATATTTGTAAATTGTCTTTCTAAATGTTTCGTTAGCATGTTGCTAATGTACTGTTAAATGTGGTTAAAGTTACCATCGTTTCTTACTGTATTCACGGAGACAAGAGCCGTCGCTATTTTCATTTTTAAACACTTGCAGTCTGTATAATTCATAAACACAACTTCATTCTTTATAAATCTCTCCAACAGTGTAGCATTAGCCGTTAGCCACGGAGCACAGCCTCAAATTCATTCAGAATCAAGGTAAACAATATAACAGTATACAATACTCACATAATCCGACGCATGCATGCCGCATGCATGACGAACACTTTGTAAAGATCCATTTGAGGGTTATATTAGCTGTGTAAACTTTGTTTATGCACTGTTCAAGGCAAGCGCGAGCTCCGCGGGCGTGGAGCACGAGAATTAAAGGGCCAGTAGCCCATATTCGGCTCATTTATAATGATGCCCCAAAATAGGCAGTTAAAAAAATGAATTAAAAAAAATCTATGGGGTATTTTTAGCTGAAACTTCACAGACACATTCAGGGGACACCTTAGACTTATAGACTTATCTTTTTAAAAAAAGTTCTAGGGCACCTTTAAAATATAACAATCATTTTAAATGCTACAGGTGAATTTAGATGTCACAGCATAATATACTGTATGGAAAAAGCAATATTCGTTTTAACAGATTATATGGCCATTTACACAACAGTTTTCAACTAAAAACGAAAGAAAAAAAAATTATGCATTTTGGCCATTCATTTGCATGACAACGGCATTTCGAGGGCCTGAAAATACAAACTTTTGAAAAGTTTTTGAAAACGATACCATTATCTTCGTGTAAACAAAAAAAATGTGAATCTGTGAAAACGGTGACGTGATGCACATGTGTATTGTGTGTTCAGTCTATAGTGAGTAGTGTTTCTTTACAAAGTGACATCGCCAACTACTGGCCTGGCAGCAGAATACAGCATTTCTAGTTGCTTTCGTGGATCTGTATGAATGGGGATCGTGTTAACATTTTGTCGTCTATACGCGAAAAAGCGTTTAGTTTAGTGTTTAGTACATCACTGTCATGTAAACATACCCTAAGATTACATTTAATAGTGTTATTAAATTCTGAAAAAGTGATATACATTTTAAAATTCAATTTTTTTAAGATTACATTTAATACTGTTAATTTTTTTGTGATAATTAAGCAATTAGAGAGAACCAATAAAATTACAGACAATAAACTTTATTCTATTTTGTTTAAATAAAACCTAAAATATTTTGTCTAAAATAATAAAAATATAACACTAAAAACTAAATTGAGTTATTTAGGTGTCCCAACATTATAAAAAAGAAAATTATTTTTAAAATTTGATTAAGAATACAGTTAACCGTGTTATTAAATTATTAGTGTTTTTAAAGATTACCAATGATCTGTTTGTTACAAACAGCTATATACTTCCTTTGTCATATGGACAACATTTTTTTTATAAAATAATCCAAAATACAGTTTTATGGCAGACACGGCATATTAGTGGCTGGTAGATTTTCTCAATTTACTGACCAGTGGCTGGAAGATTTTTCATTTTGGACTCAAAATGAGCATTGCTACCATTCATTCATCCTGTGAAATAAGAAAAATGGACTCACCTGCATCAAAGTCTGGATGTGGGCGGCACAATAAGATCAGACAGTGAGGAAAAAGAGAAAGAAAATGAATTAATTCATTTAATCATTTTTCCATACGCTGCATGCATGCATTCACAACTGCACCTCAGTTCTGCTAACCACATCTATTATCTATAATGGACATTAGATCATTACCGGAGCCAAACTGCCACTTCCAGATCCCAATGATCAATGCAAACAGTGCCTGCGCTGTCACAAAGTTATGATTGATGTTCTCTCCATCACTGTGAGGTGTTTAGATCGATTTTAGAATTGGTTTCTGCTTTCACACACCCAAATCAGTTTCAATTCTAAATCTGCAGGGTCTTTTGTCTAGAAATGTGGTCATTTTTATCAATACTACTGGAATCTGTACAAAGACAAGCTGAGACAAAGATTCAGGGTCACATGGAAAAGGGCTCGGATCTGTTGGCAGCGATGCCCTGCTGGCTAGCAATGTGCTAGCAGATGGATGTTAGCGTGAGTGTGCGTGTGTCTTGAGGGCCAAATTCCTGTGGCGATCTGGACAGGGCAGGACATCATCCTTTATTGATATGGTGATGAAGCAATTTGAACAAAGACGCTACAAACAAACGACACAAATGGAGGCGAACATATGTAGCTGAAGCACAAACACACACAAACACATGAAGGCAGAGTTTTTCTTCTAGAATTATCACTAGCGGCCAAGTTCCTCAGACACGCTGACGTTTATGCGAACTGTCAGATAAGCGCAAACATGACGGCAAAGGAGTTGAGTGATAGGACAATATTGTGACAGGAAGTGTGTCACTGCTTCAGAGGAAATAACTTCACCTGACACCTGATTCTCAGCAGAAAACCACTTTCTAGCACTTTTTTATTTTAAGATTAATAATTCAGAAGTTACCTAGATCTGTCGAGTCAAATTAAATTGAGGATCTGAGGAGGGAAGTTTGTATAGGATGTGGGTTTCATATATTATGAGAGGAAATAGCTGTTTTGATCATTTGATGGTTGGAAATAATGTCACATCACCCATTAGATGGAAAGAGGCAGTTAGAAGAAGCGGAGAAAGAGACAATGAAGAATTAAAAGAGAGAGTGAGACAAGCAGACAAGGAAGATGGGAGATATGAAAAGATATGAGGAAATGAGGAAGGACGCAGTAAAGAAAACAGATGTTCTCACTCTTTGCTGTATGGTGGCGTGTTTGTGCTCCATCTCTCTCTTCTCCATAGCTGAATCTATGACCAGCTGATCCAACTGAAATACAAACACAAAGGACATTGTTATAAAGCTTTTTTCCCCGTACTTTTATCGTAGAGAATATATATATATATATATATATATATATTACACAGATCAAGCATAACATTATGACCCCCTTCCTAATATTGTGTTGGTCCCCCTTTTGCTGCCAAAACAGCCCTGACCCGTCGAGGCATGGACTCCACTAGACCCCTGAAGGTGTGTTGTGGTATCTGCACCAAGATGTTAGCAGAAGGTCCTTTAAGTCCTGTAAGTTGTGAGGTGGAGCCTCCATGGATCAGACTTGTTTGTTCAGCACATCCCACAGATGATCGATTGGATTGAGATCTGGGGAATTTGGAGGCCAAGTCAACACCTCAAACTCTTTGTGCTCCTCAAACCATTCCTGAATCATTTTTGCTTTGTGTCAGGAGCATTATCCTGCTGAAAGAGGCCACAGCCACCAGGGAGAACCGTTTCCATGAAAGGGTGTACATGGTCTGCAACAATGCTTAGGTAGGTGGTACGTGTCAAAGTAACATCCACATGGATGGCAGGACCCAAGGTTTCCCAGCAGAACATTGCCCAAAGCATCACACTGCCTCTGCCGGCTTGCCTTCTTCCCATAGTGCATCCTGGTGCCATGTGTTCCCCAGGTAAGCGACGCACGCGCACCCGGCCATCCACGTGATGTAAAAGAAAACATGATTCATCAGACCAGACCACCTTCTTCCATTGCTCCGTGGTCCAGTTCTGATGATCACATGTCCACTGTCTGTGCTTTCGGCGGTGGACAGGGGTCAGCATGGGCACCCTGACTGGTCTGCGGCTATGCAGCTCCATACACAACAGTCTGTGATGCACTGTGTATTCTGACACCTTTCTATCAGAACCAGCATTAACTTCTTGAGCAATTTGAGCTACAGTAGCTCGTCTGTTGGATCGGACCACATGGGCCAGCCTTCGCCCCCCACGTGCATCAGTGAGCCTTGGCCGCCCATGACCCTGTCGCTGGTTCACCACTGTTCCTTCCTTGGACCACTTTTGATAGATACTGACCACTGCAGACCGGGAACACCCCACAAGAGCTGCAGTTTTGGAGAAGCTCTGACCCAGTCGTCTAGCCATCACAATTTGGCCCTTTTCAAACTCACTCAAATCCTTATGCTTGCCTATTTTTCCTGTTTCTAACACATAAAATGTTCACTTGCTGCCTAATATATCCAACCCACTAACAGATGCCATGATGAAGAGAGAATCAGTGTTATTCACTTCACCTCTCAGTGCTCATAATGTTATGCCTGATTGGTGTGTGTATAATATATATATATATATATATATATATATATATATATATATATATATATATATATACACCTTTTTTGCTTCAGAATAACATGGCACAATAAGTAAATAGGGTGAATTTTAATTTCAGCTTGTCTTTAAGCCTGTCTCAGACAGATGTATTGTGCCTGTCACCCTCAAGGATAGACATTATCCCTCATTTCAACTCATTAGGCCTGTGTTAATGTGGAGCCTGGGGCTCGTCGGCATTAGGCGCAGGTGTCGGGGGACAGCAGGTGAACAAAGGCCCTAATGAGTGGGAGTTAATGAGATGTTGATCTTGGAGGAGCAGATGTGTAGATCTATCTCACCTCAGCAGCCAGCTTCTTCATGTAGGGGTCGATCTCGTCCAGGAGGTTGAAGCCCTGCTGGAAGAGACTGTACTGAGCCTGCATGAACGACAGCATCTGTGGAGGAGAGGAAACTGTGAACACGCAAACTACAGAGGAGAATGCTGCTTTAATATGGTGCTTTAATCCACTCACCGAATCCAAAATCTCAAATTTCTTTTTGGCCTGAAGAACATTGATCTGAGAAAGATATCAAGAGAAGCACATATTAGCAGGTGCTTTTATCCAAAGCATCTTGGGATTCAAACCTAAAACCTTTGGTTGCCAGCCCATTTTGCTTCAAACTAGGCATTATTGACAAGGCATAATTATTGTCCCATGAGGCCAGAGGACCCTGGTGAAGAACCTGGCACCCTTAGACTTTTGGGGCCCCAGGCACTGGCATCTAATTCATTCTTGGCACTTGCAACCCATTTTTAGCCTTGTTCATTAATTTTATGTGATTACACATGATCCTGCTCCACACAGTGGTCATTAGGGACGCTACAGCCTATTTTTGTCCTGTAGTGGACATATTAAACATATTTAACAGCCTTATAAAACAGAAATGTATCAGATATAAGGAAAAAGGGCTTATGGCACAATATAGTGGCTGACCATTTTTCTATAGCAGTGTTTCCCAACCCTGTTCCTGGAGTCACACCAAGGGGTTGCTTACACAACACCATTTTCAACTAAAAATAAAAAAAACTTGACAGCGGCATTTTGGTGGCCTGAAAACGTTTGAAAACGGGATTCAAAGTGAATGTTTTTGAAAACAATACTGTTATCGTCTCTGTGTAAACTACAAAAACCCTAGTTTGTGAAAATGGTGACATCATTGGTGTGCATGTCACGTGTTTAGTCTACAGGAGCGTAATGTTTCTATAGCAAAGTGACATTGCCAGCTACTGGCCTGGCAGCAGAATATAGCGTTTTTAGTCGTTTTTGTGGATCCATGTGAACGAGCATCGTTTTGACAACATTGTACACAAAAAAACGCAAAGGAAAAGCGTTTCTGTTTTTACTACATCGTTGTCGTATAAACATACCCCAACACTACGCATTTTTGACTCCAAGACCTGAAATATATGGGTCAGATAAGGGAGACATCCAAAATGTGCACTGTTGGTGTGCCTCCAGGAACAGGGTTGGGAAACACTGCTCTATAGTAAATGAAAAACACACTAAATTGCATTCAGGATTTTTTTTTTTTAAATGTTTTAATCCAAAACAGTCTTGGGTCACTTAACCAAAATAGTACAGCAATCTTTGTCAACCAACCGAGTTCCTAAAAACAGAACATGGACGGTAAATAAAATGAGGGAAAACCATAAAATCACAGCCTTCACAGGACACAAGGCTGGGAGAGTACAAAGGAGGTTGCGTTATGTTACGAAATGAGAGCTAATGATGGCCGAGTAAAGATTGTGCTTATGCAGATGGGAAGGAGCGGTCAGGTCCAATCCGTCAGACCGCTGCCGCGAGGGCTGGACGCTGGGCGGCCGTTTCCAAGTCAAAATTACCCTCAAGACATCCATCCAAGACGGTCCAGAAACTGGCACAGCTTTTATGGAGAAGGAAAATTAAACGTTTGTGGCCTAAATGCAGTGTAAATATATATGTGACCCGTGCTGGCAAAATGAGCATATTTTAAAAAAAATTTTGCACAATCTCTATTAAAAAATTACCTTCAAAATGATGTATGATTTGTTGGAATCTGACAAATATAATGACTTAGCTACACCTGTTTGAAGTGGATAGAGTCAACAAAGTCAATTTTGAGAAAAATCGAGTTTTCTGAAGGTTCCAAAACAAAATCACCTAGCAACCATATCTTAAAATCCCTGTTAAAGGTCCCGTTCTTCGTGATCCCATGTTTCAAACTTTAGTTAGTGTGTAATGTTGTTGTTAGAGTATAAATAAAATCTGTATAATTTTAAAGCTCAAAGTTCAATGCCAAGCGAGATATTTTATTTAACAGAAGTCGCCTACATCGAACGGCCAGTTTGGACTACATCCCTCTACTTCCTTCTTTAATGACGTCACTAAAACAGTTTTTTGACTAACCTCCGCCCACAGGAATACACAAGAGTTGCGTTTGTAGAGTGTGTTTGTCGCCATGTCGTCGAAGCGCTGTTATTTTCATCCCGCAGTCCAATCACCGGGTCTGATTCCAGCTCAAATTGATAGGGTCAAATTAAAGACATGTTTACAATAACACTGAGCGCGTGCATCTCCACGTTATGGTAAGAGGCGTGACCTTTCCGTGCAACATGCGCTAAACTGCTGTCGAATCACAACACAGGAACTGCTGGCACAATCAGAACTCGTTACGTATTTCTGAAGGAGGGACTTCATAGAACAAGGAAGTCATCAGCCCGTTTTTATGACAGTGGAAACAGCGGTATACAGATAAGTAAATTATGTGAAAAATACTGTGTTTTTTTACACGCGAAACATGAACACATGTTATATTGCACACTATAAACACAATCAAAACTTCAAAAAACCACGAAAAACGGGACCTTTAATAACACCTAATTTGGCACACACCTCGTCAAAACCAAAAAGGAAAATATATTAATTTAACCTTTTTTTCAATATTTTACATCAAGATTTAAGAAGCACTGGAATTCTTTTTATATGTGTATATCAGGATAACGCTCTGTCTGAGGCGTCTTTGTGCTTCGGATCTGTCAGTCAGCGCGAGTCAGAGTGATTTGTTTACATCAGCATGAGTTTGAAAATCACATTTCATTGGTTCAGACACATGCCATCAAACATTCGCTATTAATATTCACAAAGTTAAAAATGATACCAAACTTGGACTAATAAAGAAGTTGCTGAGAGGAAGGTCGCGAGTGGTGAAGCAAGCAGAGAAAAACTACATTTTTCATTTTTCTCAGAAAACATACAAATAAAGATACTTTTAGATGTTTAATTGCTATTTGAAGCATTTGGATCACTAAATGAGGGCTTAAAGATCTCCTTTTTGTGAAAACCTCACTTTTGACTTGTTTGCCTGTAGCTCGAAATTAGCCTGTGAGTATTCTGATTTTACCAGCAAGGGTCACATATTTTTCAGATTTTTTTGAAAAATGACTTTTTTTTGTCCATACAATGAAAGTCAATGGGATCCAAACAACATTGGACCCTATTGAATTTCATTACATGTACAAAAACAGTTCTTCGAAATTTTTGGAACGACATGAGGGTGAGTAAATTATGACAGATTTTTTAATTTCTTAGGTGAACCATCCCTTTAACATTTCCTTGTTTTCATCATTTTGGAGATTTACAATCTTTAAATTTGATTCATTTCAAAATACCTGAAGTACATAGTCCAGGGCGAGGTGTCGGAAGCACTTCCGGGTCATGATGAGGGTGCTGGTGGCCTCCTCCACCTCATGCGGTTTGTTGCGAGGCGCCTGTGCGTTTTTCACCTGGGCGATTTCCATATCCTCCCGCACCTTATCGAACTGCTTCTTCGTCTCTTTAAACTTCCGAACATCCCTGCGTGGACACGTATTACAGGGTAAGACGCACACGTCACAGAGGACAGGGAGAGTTGAAATGGAACAGAAATCAGAAACAAGGGCAGGAGAAAGAAGAAAGGACTCACTCCTTCACAAAATTGTGCAACTGTTGCTTTACGGATCTTTGGGCCTGGTCGAACAGGATCTGTAAAAGAATCAAAGGAAAATAAATGTATCAGCATCAATCAGAAAAATATTGAGTGGGAAGAATGGTACCTTGCATAAAATAGGAGTCAGCGGAAATGGGCGGGGCTTATTGTCCAAGGTGCTCTGATGTAGTGGTGTGTCATTTGTGAACGAATTTTAGTTAAACTTAAGTGAACAAATCGTACTTGTTCCTCTCAACTCGTTCACTAAGGTTTTTCCCTTCACTAAATGAGACTTGAAATCTGAATCAACTGAAGCATCTTGATTGCAAATAAATCAAATCAACTCGGACATCTCATTGTTCAGCTGTTCAATTCAGCATGTGATTCAATCTTGTTTGCATTTCAATCTTGTGAACGACTCAGTGACTCATTTAAGTCAATGTGCTTGTCACCACAGACTGACATATATAAAATGTAACCTGAAAAAATAAAAAATCTAAAAGAAACCTTTTTGGTAAACAGATTCAAAAGACTCGAGTCACTGGGATGAATCAAAATCACCATCACAAGTACTGTTGTACTATATATAAACACTACCATTTAAATGTTTGGGATCAGTAAAATTATTATTATTTTTAATACATTTATTAATAAAATACTTTTATTCAGCAATGATATTAAATTGATGATGCTAAAGTTCTTTTCAACTTTCTATTTATCAAAGAATCCTGAAAAATGTATCATAGTATACCGTATATATATATAAAGGGTGCAATTCTCTCATATCACCAGCAGATGGCAGAGCAGTTGCAGCTCTGTGTCTGTAAACTCAAAAGACTGCAGCAGAGCCCCACACCCATCTCACACCGTTCTCGCGGTGAGCGACTTGCAGGTCAAGGGTTAAATAGGTCACAGGTGCATCGCACAGGACAGGGAGCTGGGAGTTACACATCGCCGTCATCCAGGTCGTGCCAGGCGAACACAGTGACGTGTGCATGAGAATACAATCTGCACATGCTCATGGAATCGAGCCCTGGGGGTCTTGCGAGGAAACCTCTAATGGAAGGTTGTAAGAATGGAGGCATGTCAGTGCCGGGGTCTGTCAATGTGGATCATACATGATGTCAGCAGAACGGGGCTAGAGGAAAAGCTTTACGCAGCAATCATCTCGATTTCGGTCACAAACGCAGCAGCTTTATGGCAGAGATAAGCTGCAATGAGAGAACATGTGACAGAGTATGTCACATGGAACAGGAGGGCAACATGTCTTGAGGGTAAAGCTGGCATGTGAGAGAGTGCAGGGGAAAGAGGAAGCAGACAAGCTTAGACATTTGCATTTTGTACAGTTCAGTAAAGTCCCAGGCTTTGCATTTTACAAAAGGGCTAGACTAGATTCAGCAATTTTCTATTCATCCGCCTCAAATGTCCCAATTCTTTCATTAGTGATGCTTGCTGCTAGTCAAGCATTACATTACTACTGCTCATACTCTGAACTCAAGGTTCAGCAAAAATGCTCAAAAAAAATTAATCATCAGCCAAGTATGCACATACTATACGTGCTAGAGCTGCGCGATTTGATGGAAAAAAAAAATCAAAATGTGTGTTTTTTTTTTTTAATAAAAATTGTGATTGTGCTTATTTGTGCAATTGCACAATTTGGCCAAAAATTTTGTAATTATTTATCACTATGACTATAAAATATTAATAATAACAGCAATTATTACTACTAAATAAAAATATTAAACATTACTATTGTAATATTTCATTGTTAAAAAAGAGCCATATCTACGGAGCCCCTAAAGGGACCTTTGTAAAAAAAATAAAAAAATAAATAAATAAATTGACAGAGTTTCGCAATGCGCACGAGAAACTATAGCGTGCTCACGAGAAACGTTACAATTTCCGGTTTGTGTATACTATACCCTATTTCATTTGTGCGTCACTGCCTATGAAGAAAGCCAGAGTATGCACATGAACTAATAAAGATCATGAAAATTAAAGAGAAAATGAGAGTGGATGCACATGAACTAATACAGCTGTATTACATATCTCAATTACAGTTTTATTTCAATTAATGTGCAGCGCTAGTAACTGCTCGTATACTGTCTATGCTCACCTCACACTAGGTGCCACAAGGTGGCAACACTTGTCCCGGCAATCACAAACACACGAAAAAGAAACAGATAAGATAGAAGAGCAAACAATTACTAAAGATACATTTATGAGCTCTTGTGTGAGTGAATTAAATTCAGCATGCGCTAGTCTTTTCTTCCCTATTGTGACGAGCAAAAAACTAGCGTTCAAGGACACAAAAGTGGATACAGGCAATTGAGACAGAGCACAACATGTCATATTACTCTGAGAACTACACTCACTGGAGGGGAACGTATTCGGTGAGAGGAAATATAATATATAAAACTGACATATGGATATTTGACTTACCACTGACAAAATGTTTACTGCACATGCAGCGTGTGAGGGTTGCACAATTTACCCATTCTTCCTGCTGATGCTTCACATCTTATAGCCTGTATCCAATTTTGTGTCCTTAAAGGCTGGCTTTTACAGTTCAGTAGCTTAGAAAAATGTAGTTCTGTTTTTTTTTTATCTTGTTTGCTGTACACCCTGTCACATAGCAGCTTTTAGGCATTGTTCTATCTTTTGTTAGAAGCAAGAAATGACAAGGAGGCAGCTTCATGCAATACAAAGTCAATGGAGAGGGTTGGATTGTTTTACACCCCCCTCCCCCGGTGTGGGCGTGGCCTAAATGTGCTCTGTCTCTATGAGGAATTGATTGGATGGTTGTGGTTTGCTATTGGTGGATATGATGTGAGTGACAAGTTGCCCCGCCTTCGTCATCAGAGAAGAGAAGTCGCTGCAAGAGGGAGGGGAAGTTATTATGATTAAAGATTATGAGGAACATGAAATAAATAAATAAAAAATAAATAAATAAATAAATAAAATAAAAAAAAGCCAATTTTGATTTCATGCTGCCTTTAAAGGTGCCGTAGAACGTGTTTTTAAAAGATGTAATATAAGTCTAAGGTGTCCCCTGAATGTGTCTGTGAAGGTCCAGCTCAAAATACCCCATAGATTTTTTTAAATTAATTTTTTTAACTGCCTATTTTGGGGCATCATTAAATATGAGCCGATTTAGGCTGCGGCCCCTTTAAATGCTCGTGCTCCCCGCCCCCGAGCTCTCGACTGCCTTAAACAGCATAAACAAAGTTCACACAGCTACTATAACCCTCAAAACGGATCTTTACAAAGTGTTCGTCATGTAGCATGTCTAATCACGTAAGTATGGTATTTATTTGGATGTTTACATTTGATTTTGAATGAGTTTGAGGCTATGCTCCGTGGCTAAAGCTAACATTACACACTGTAGGAGAGATTTATAAAGAATGGAAAGTGTTTATGAATTATACAGACTGCAAGTGTTTAATAATGAAAATAACGACGGCTCTTGTCTCCGTGAATACAGTAAGAAACGATGGTAACTTTAACCACATTTAACAGTACATTAGCAACATGCTAACGAAACATTTAGAAAGACAATTTACAAATATCACTAAAAATATCATGTTATCATGGATCATATCAGTTATTATTGCTCCATCTGCCATTTTTCGCTATTGTCCTTGCTTGCTTACCTAGTCTGATGATTCAGCTGTGCACAGATCCAGACGTTAATACTGGCTGCCCTTGTGTAATGCCTTGAACATGAGCTGGCATATGCAAATATTGGGGGCGTACTTATTAATGATCCCGACTGTTACGTAACAGTCGGTGTTATGTTGAGATTTGCCTGTTCTTTGGAGGTCTTTTAAACAAATGAGATTTACATAAGGAGGAGGAAACAATGGGGTTTGAGACTCACTGTATGTAATTTCCATGTACTGAACTCTTGTTATTCAACTATGCCAAGGTAAATTCAATTTTCCATTCTACAGCACCTTTAAGAGATATGTACCTGCAGCTATAGTTTAAACAAGTATTTCTCATAACTTCTGCAGAAAAGGAGCAAACACTTGACAAAGATGAAACTTTCTAGTAGGGTTGTACAATAAAAAAAACTGGCATTGCAATATTTTGTTTTTCTGTGATGTATATTGCGATATGAAAAAAAAAAAAAATCACCAGATTACTTGAATAGCTCTATTTGGAAATAATTAATAATTCTAGGATGATTAGGGTGATTTTGTAGGCGAGTGAATATGCATTGAAAATAATAAACAAATTACAAGTATAGATAAATATAATAGAGCAAAGATACAAATGAAATAAATAGTGCTTTATATTTTTGAAGTAAGTCTAACAGTATTCAGGTACAGAAATTGAATCAAATGTAGAATAACACTGCATAGTCTCACTGTATAAATAAAATATAATTAATCTGTGTGAAAACTACAAATTAGTGCTTTTTTTCCTCTTGTCTTTTGTTGTTTGATTAACATTCATGACACAGAAAGCAGCAGGATTATTAGGCTGCTGTCACTTTAAGACCGAATGAGCATATCCAAAATATTGTTACACATCCGGTTTTCTTTCTCAATTGTTTAGTTAACCTAAGCCATAAGCAACTGTGTTTTTTTTGCATGTGTCCATTCAGGCACAAATAAACGGGAATAGAATGGCATTTGTTGTTCACATGCATCTGCGTGGCTCTGTGTATGTGCGCACACATAAAACAGCCGCACATTCCGAATCGAGTTCTCTTTCGTGCGCTCAAATGGTTTAAAATCGCTTGAATGTTTCAAATGAAAGGACCTAAAACATGTTCAAATGATAAACTTTCATTGTATGATTGTCAAACTTTGCAATTAATCTGAGAATCACGTGTGTTTTGAACCGTGATGTCTGGTCAGTACGGAGTAACGATCCCCACTAGACATCGCACATCCTGTGATGTGACTATCACGGATGCGCACATCACAATATCAATGCTAAAATGATATATTGTGCAGCTCTACTTTCTAATGCGTATGTGTTAAGTGCCTGTGGTCATACACTTCTTGTTCTTGGTGTTTTTGTTACCTTATGGTTTACAAGCTCAGCACAATTAGCATGCTAGCCTATACCATACACAAACTTTTATTTATATGTTTTTATACACGTTATACATTTTTGTTCGATCAGGGCATTACATACATCCAACCTAGGGTCCTTATCAGACTCAATGAGAAGACAATCATTAATGACAGTATGCAACACCATTTTTTTCCTGGTGTGCGTTAAAATGGGTGACGAATCCCAGATCTATAGAGAGCTATAGTACCAACCACACAACTTCACAATGCAGCAACACTGTAGCATTCTGTCGCTGAGTTTCGCATGAGCAAACACCACTGATTTTCTTCAGATGATGTTAAAGAGTTCAGAGAGCAGCGTCTGTGTTGTTCAGCAGGGTAATTAACCAGCATGCTTTACTGAGCCCTTAATGACTCTACATTAAGGTCACATCTCTAGACACTGGCATCACACCTTCTCTTTCACATTCTCACTTCCTCTTCACTGTGAGCTCTCTCTTTAATTGCATTTCACTTCACTTCATCTTCTATCCTTGTTTGACCTCAGATCGTCTCTAGCGAGTGTGGAGAACTGTGCTAGCATCACCTCGGGTGACACGCTAAGAAAGACATCAAGAGAATGTCAAGACTTCTGAAGATGAGTGACTGTGGGCAGAGAGAGAAACTGGGGAATATTTGAATGAGCCTGAGTGAGCGTGTGTGAAATGAGGTTTAATCGTGGCCTGCAGCCCGGCTGTACGTGTGCTAGCGCCCTTCAGAAAGCACAGGCCTTTTATGTAGCGCCAGACACTAGCACAGAGAGCTTGAGAGTCAGTGACGCATCACAGTATCAGAGATGGAGAAGAGAGGAGATTCTGCAGCCCTTCAGCAGTGGAACAAAAATGAAGGATGAGTGAACGAGAGAAAAAACCAAAGCAATGAATGGGTGGTTTCCTGTGATGGGAATAACGGTGTTATAAATAAAAGGCGTTACTTTTTTCAGTAACGAGTAATCAAATGAATTCCATTTTCCCCCGTTACAACGCTGTTACCGTCACTGGACTATAAAATGCAGCGTTACTATAATTGAGCTCACTGACGCGGTTTTCATCTCACTCATAGGACCTGCAAGGTTTTTTCTCTGGTGTGTGTGCGTTAGGGTGGGACACATAGGCTGACTGATGATGATTGGTGTGTGACTAGAGATGATAGGCCTGCAAAGTGTTTTGTTGTAAAGAAATAGTACAGGTTAGTCATACACAAATATAATTTTAAACTGATAATAATGTACGATGCTCTGTGTGTGCCTGTGAGCATGTGACCGGAGCGTGATCTCAAACCAGAATACCCTTTGTGACATGCTGGATCGAAAATATGTGAATTTAGTTTTTTCCTGGTCAATTAGTAGTTGTTCATTTAAACCATTAGTTGATTAATCACATTTATATTCATTTAATTTCTTAAATACTGGAGAGAATAAACCATTATTATGAGCGTTTATGCTATATAACACTCAAGCGCACTCATAAAGCCTGCCATAAAGAACTGGCAAAAGTAATGATTATGAATGTGACCAAAACAGCAAGGAGACATTTTAATTGTTTATTAATGAACTAATGTTTTCTGAATCAGTGTCGGCTGCGAAGATGAAGTTGACATTGCTGACTCTCATCATCTCCGTATACTGGACGCACCTAGAGAGAATGCACATTTCATTCAGATTACATAAATCAGAGAGTAGCCTATTTCTTTTCGTTTTGAATTATTTAGTTTAAAAGTAGACATTTCAAGCTTTATAAAGATATATTTCTCATGGCTTTGAGGCAAGCAGACTATACGCTGAGTTTTGGTTCATTTAGCCTGCAAGACGCGCTCCAGTTCACTTGCAAGTGATCGCGCCGGCACCTCCATGTCATGATTATATTGTCTGCTATATTTGCTTCTTATTTATTACATCCAGGCAATTGGTTGATGAAACATTAATTAAAATTAAGATACAATTTTTACAAAATGAAATTGACTTAAAAGAAAGGCTTTCTAAAAAACAAAATTTAATGAAGTGGTCAAAATCATGTTTGACCCATCCATATTTCACGATTTATTGCGCATCTTATGATGCATCTTACTCATGCTGTTCACTTTTCATAATCAAATAGATGAATTTAAAACATAAAATAGGCCTATTTAAACATAAATATGAAACTACGTTTTCTTTACGTTTTCTGGCTACCAACATGTAGTACAGTACAGAGAAATTTCATGTCGTGAGGAAGAGCGGATCATGAGTCGGATCAAGCATCATTTATTTTTAGATATTTAATATTGGGGCATCCAAGTTATTTGACATATTTGAATTTTTTTTTCTTCAAAGTAACTCAATAGTTAGTTTCCCTCGTAATTAGTTACTTTTATAATGATGTAACTCAGTTACTAACTCAGTTACTATTTGTGAGAAGTAACTAGTAACTATAATTAATTCAATTTTTTAAAGTAATGTGCCCAACACTGGTGGTTTCATGTACCGGGGTTGATTTTTACTGAACTGACAGATTAACAACAATTTTTTCTTTGTTTTATGAAAGCCAATTTAAAACATTTCATTATGGCTTCATCATTTATTTTTGCTACTTTCCAAATGCCATTTATTTATATATTATACATAAAAATTTGTATGTTAGTTCCAGACTTTCAGTAATAAAATATGGAAATCAATCTTATAACTATGAATTATTTTTTACATTATTTGATTTGAACTTCCGTTTGCTATCTAATATGGATTTTGTTCATATAATTTTACTGAAATCTGTTATATTTCGCATTTTATATGAAGCTACGTGCTACACCTGCTTAGCAGGTATACTGTAAACATTCTTTATTCATATGAATTTATCACACATAAACCATATATTATCGTAATCGTGTGTTTAGTCTCTTCATTTTTGACATGTAGAAAGTTTCTTTGGCTTTGCGAAGGAGGAAGTTTCATGCAGAAGGCAGGAATTATGCACGTAAAATGATTGACAGCCCTAGATTGAATCAGGGCTCGTTGAGTCATATACCGACGCAAAACATGGAACAGGAGAGACAGACAGCGCTGTGTACGCTGCATGCGATTGCATAATTCAGTGGGAAATTAATAGAAATGGTATTCTGTATGATGAAATATTTCGCAAACATGAGAATAAATCAATATTTCTCCAAATAGGTGCACTTTCGGACTAACAGCCCCAACCAAACGCTGTCTAGTGCATCTATGTGAACACAAATAAACCAGAGTTGATATTCTATTCAAAATATCAAACATTACAGATTATTTTGCACTCCTTGACTTAAATTAAGAAATTAATGGAAATGAAAGAAGCTGGAGTCTTTAATCTTTCTAATGATATACTTGATCTGGACAAACTGAGTGATTGTGATGTTTTAACATGCAGTGAATGTTGAACAACAATAACCTCAGTAAAAGGGGTTAAATACACAAGGGAGGCTAATCAAAAGAAACGGAAACAGGTGCGTAACAATCAGCAACCAAGAAAACTAACTAGCGGCAGGGAAATGGGAACAAAGGAAACAGGTACATGAACTAGAACTATTGTGCAAAGAAATAAATGCATTCATTTTATTGTGCATCTCTGCTATTATGCAAACTGCCAAATTATGAGAAAGTTGTGAAAATATTTATTGTGTAGTGGCTTTGAAACTAGCCCATCACTGAAGAAACACCCAAACACAATAAAGGCTGCAGAGAATGGCTGTCCACAGAAAGGCACACAGTCGCAACCAAATGTTTCAAACTGGCATGAGGAACATCAGATGGTAACCTCCTTTTCTTTGGAGCAGTAATGGAAGTGACACACTTTGGAGGCAGACAGCATGTTCAGCACTTGGCTCCAAGCTGTTGGAATGGTCCGCATGTGACTCTGAACTGCCAGCTCAGCTTTTGACTTCCTGCATAAAAAAAAAAACTGTTCCATACGAGACCACTTTACAGAGCCCGGCTGCCAAACGACTGGGCCATTCATGAACTGTACAGTTGAATTAGCTTAATTCGAAAAATGTGTTGCAGAAAGCAAGCTGGGACATCGCAGGAAGAGAACGAGATCAATAACACCGGTCAAAGGGTTCCGTGTTGCTTTCAAGTGGAAAGAAAGTAAACTGGGGACCTTCAGTTGTGGTAAAGCAAAATTGAAAATCTTGAAACGAAAAAACTATTAAAAAAAGAAGAAGAAGAAGAAGTAAAAAAAAAAAGAAGAGTATTATCCAATTCTTACTTCTGGAAATGGGCAAGTTATATAATACAGCAAAAGGGGGGGTTTGGGAGATTTTAGCAGGAAAAATACTAAAAAGTTGAAGCTCTCACAAGAAACTAGGAATGGCAGTAAAAGTTGTATTACAGCTAAAATTGGTAATGTTGACTGCTTGCATCATCACATTCCTCAACTAGATACTTTAAAGAAACAATGTTCATAACATATTTTACGTTCGGGTCGTAAAATTGAGACATTGACAAGCTCCCCCTAATAATTAGAAATGGCCAAATTGTACCCCCCAATATTTTAAATTCTTGCGCTGCTCTGCTGAACCTTGCTGCACTATGTTGTTAGGTTGACAAAAAAGTTTAAAAGTAACATTTTTAGTCTGGTCTGCCGCAGCGGTCTAACAGCACACGTCAATGTCAAAATGATTGAGATGGCCAATCAAATCAAAGTAGGCGGGGTTTACATTCTTGCTCGTTTTCACACAGACGAGCATGTCAATCTATCGCTTAATGCCATTGTGGCGACTCTATTCTTTCTGGTGAAATCACAAAATAAAATGCACTCTTGATATACAGTCATTGATGAACATCTTTGATTTTAATGAGGAAAAAAAAAGAAAAAAACTATACTAGGGCGGATTAGAACACGGAACCTTTGACACGCTTAACAAAAATTCTACCACCAGATCATTAGGGAATTTGAATGCTAGTTGCAGATCTCTGTATTCATTCACTTACGCGAAGAATCTCGGGACTAACAATATATTGTATTACAGATATAGTAGATTTAAGAATGAAACTATCACATTAAACATGAATTCTCAATATACTTTTGAAACTGATTTCTGGACATCGTAATGTTATTTTTTTCTACAATTGTTATTGTATATATCTGATTTAGTATTGTATTACTATATCAATTTACTATGTATATTACTATAACTGTTTTGACATCTTAGGCATACAAATAAAACTACTTGTGTGTAGGGCTGGGCGATATATCGCATGCGATTGTCACGTGCATGTCGTCAGTAAAGCCGGTTCCCTGATTATCGCGAAATCGCCATCACCTGCTTACAAATGGAGCGCCAATTAATAGACAGAACCGTTAGATCACTGACAAGTTATGCAATATCGCATTCATTATCGCAGATGAATCGCCTTTGATAATGAACGCGATATTGCGTAGCTTGTCAGTGAACAGGCGCTCCATTTGAAAGCAGGTGATGGCAATTTCGCGATAATCAGGGAACCGGCTTTACTGACGAAATGCGCATGACAATCACATGCGATATATCGCCCAGCCCTACATGTGTGCATATTTTAATGCAAATTAATGCAAATATTATTTGCAAATAGTTCAAAAAAGATTACTTCCCAACTAGAATTAGACCTAGAATTTCATTCACTGTTCTGTTTTGCTTTATATATATATTTTGCTTTATATATATTTATTTTACATATATAAATGGGTCCTCCCCAATGTTCAAGACATGGTTACGGCCTTATAAAATCTTGTGTGGTAGCTTCTAAAAGTCTTTGCATCCTTCATAAGCAACTTTTACTAAAAAAAAAACTAAAAGGCGTTTCTCAATACCAAGTACTGCAAGTTTGGACTTGTGTCCTTGGTAGTTTGGACTTGGCAAGATAGGTTCGGAAGAAAACTGGACTTCCAAATAAATAATATTTACAGTACATTAATATAGTGCAGTGAGCAGGACTCACAAAAGCCAAATAACTTAGTGCAATGCATCTTGAGGCATCAAGTTTGATATTAAAAAAAGTGTCTAACACAGACCAAACTACCCAGAAATGAATCTGTTAGGCGTTCAGTATAACAGAACAGCTTATACAGGTATGACAACGCTCCTGTTATCACCTCTAAAATCCCAAAGTACACATCACATTTTCTCATTACTTCTTTTTCTATGGCTTCTTTTAACACTCTTTCCTGCCAAATAGATAATATCAGTAATTACACTCAGTTGGGAGATAGTGAGGCGTCACTTCGACAGGTTAGTTCAATTTATGACTGCCTGGATTCCAACAACTCAATAAGCTGTAATAGAGGGACCTATTCACACTGTCTGATGAAAAGACACACAGGCCTTCAGTCAGTTACTGTAATTACTATAAATTTACACCTTCCTAACTATTTGTTGCTACACTGTACCTTCTTTGCTTTAAAGGTCTTACTGTGAAATAAATCTTTAATGGTGTTCACCATTCTGCATTGGCACTATGAAAAATAGAAAAATGGCAAAAACTAAAACAATATACCAATTTTATCGGTAAGCATATAGCTGTTGGAATAAGAAGAAGAGACAAAAACACAAAGTGTTAATGAATCTTGATTTTTTTTAAAAAAAATTCTGCCCTCAACCATCTACAAACAGTGATTCGCAGCATTCAGGGACTTGGCAGTGATGGGCGTCCTGGATTTATGAGGCAGACAGATTAGATCCAGAGTAAAATGGTCAGGCTTCAGATTTATAGAGTGGCAGGTTAACTGCTTTGACCCTGGTAAAACAGGACAGAGCAGAAACTAGAAGAGTGAATTAAAGTAATGTTCTTTTCAGCACACAGGCTTTATCTGTCATTCCTCCCGTAGACAGACAGCTGTTCTGGGTGGACAGAAGAGAACAGAGGAGAGCCGCTTTCTGTGCTGGAACATAAACATCTCTAAGAATCAAGCCAGACAAACAACATACAAGTATTCAAACTTAACTTCACCTGTCACTTATTACTGGCGATAAATATTACCTACCACGAAAGTGTATTTTGTATTATTATTTATTTAAATGATGATTTCAACATCATATTATTTATTACAAAATTTTACAAGCTTTTACAAAATCTTTTCATTATTTAAAAATGTAAAAATTATTTTAAAAACCAAATTTGTAAAATTATTATTTTTGTACTATTTACTCTTAAAAAAACACAAATTTATTTAAAAAGACTTAAAGTGCCCCATTATGCTTTATCGAATATTGGGTCCTATTTTAACGATCTAAGCATATGGTCTAAAGCGCACGGCGTAAGTGCGCTTAGGGCGTGTCCGAATCCACTTTTGCTAGTTTAAGGATGGGAAAAATGGTCGGCGCACCCGGCGCATGGTCTAAAAGGGTTGTCCCTATTCTCTTAATGAGTAATGGGTGTGTTTTGGTCGTAACATTAAATAAACCAATCAGATTTTCATCTCCCATTCCCTTTAAAAGCCAACTGCGCTCACACCATGGCGGAATTTGCAAGTGGAAAAGTTAAATGCTTCTTTAGTGAGGAAACGGATCTGCTTGTGCGCGAGGTTAAAGCATGTGAGCAGACCATCTACGGGACAAGCTGGATTCCACCAAAGCATTTTTATCTTTATGCACACAATTATAGTCTTTTACATTGTAATCCTTTTATTTTTAATGCGTGGTATGTTTGTGTAATGCTACGCGCAGAGTGTACGCGTGTTGTGCACCCGCATATAGACGCATATTACTAACGCGCTCTTTAAATAACAAAACAAATATTGCACCATTGACTTTAGATCAGGTTTCAGTTGGTAAATGCCACAGTCTATTTCAGTTGCCTCAACATAGCAACACGCCAACAATGCACCTGAAAATACCTCGTTTTCTGACCAGCATGCCCATGGCCGCACAAATGGGCGCAAATGCATTTGCTATTCAAACAAAATAGCGCAGGACGTGAAAAAGATAACTGTGTCGGGCTGAAATGAGCAAAAAACACTTGCGTTGCACCTGCCGCCACATTGCGCCAGGTTTATGATAGGGCCTCTAACCTTTCATGCAGTTTGTAATATAGCTGTTTTTTAATATTAAATGTGAATACACACGCAGTGTATATTATGAGAAAATTAAAGTGTTTTTGACCTTGGATGTATGTAAACCTATTGCAGGAGATTCCAACACAAAACATGACCTTTAAAATAGTATGAGATGGGCATGTTAAAAACAGGAAATAATAGAGACACGTTTACATAGAAAATCTATGGAAAAGTAGCAAAAACACCTTCTGTGTGAACAGCTCCTGAAGCTGTTATAATCCTTGCTGTAGAACTATAGTGAATTCTTAAAAATCAAATGACTTTAATCTAACTGAAAAAATTATATAAAAAATAAATAATGATATAAAAATAAATAAATAAATATATAATGATTATTTATATTGCAATATATTGTTAAGCATTGTCTTTGTAATTGCACTTGACAATTTATTGGTAATTTGGGGTCTTTCACATAAGCAGATTTTTTGGGTTATTTGTTGGTCGTTTTGTAATGCCAGCTGAGTGAAGCGAGCCAAGTGACAAAAGTTTTTACCAAATTTTAGTCAACAACCTAGATGTGCTTCTGGTAACGTTCAGGAATTCAGTGTTCACCACAGTAATGTCTCACAAAAAACGGTTTATCACAAGAATAAACCAGTCTAATTAACCATAAAAGCAACAAGAATGTCGAAGAAACTCTGAGAACAGAGGAAACGTCCGACTGTTCAAATGCTGCTGATGCTACAAGCAGGAAGGGATCAGCCATCTTTGAGCTGACAATTAAAAAGCCGCAAGTCCTTTATACCACAGCCCTGGTATTTCCTCTTTCTTTAAAAGTGAAGGTGGCTGTGGTAACAGGAGACATGTAGGACTTTGCACACAGATTGCCACTCTCTCTGTTTTCAATTACACCATCCTCAAGAACAGGAAAACACCCAAAAAGTCTTGAGTACTGACGTACTCTGTCTCAGATTAACCAATAAATGTGATTAGTCACTTGCTGGAATGAACGAAACATAGTTTCAAATGTACAAAACATTTTACATTAAGCTGCGGTGCTCATGCGACCAATGCAAGTTCAAATTTGGCTTGCAACATTTCCAATTCCCATTTCACCTAAAAGGTTCCTCGACATTTCCTGTCCTAATTATACTCTCTTCTTAATAAGAAGAGTGGCAAAAAGGGCAGAAATTTCAAAGCACAATACAAATCTGTGAAGTAGGAGGCCCTTTATGACTCTGCAGATGGCTTTTGGGTGGCATGTGGAAAAAATCAGCCACATATGATGCGAAACACCCCGTGTAAAGAGATCCACGTTCTCTGGGTTGAGTTACGCCCCGCGGCACATGTAATATGGTTTCGTA
This sequence comes from Megalobrama amblycephala, assembly GCF_018812025.1. NCBI lineage: Eukaryota > Metazoa > Chordata > Actinopteri > Cypriniformes > Xenocyprididae > Megalobrama > Megalobrama amblycephala. The sequence goes on along the minus strand of NC_063064.1, from coordinate 5,336,210 downwards.
ATAAAAACACCCATGAGAGAACTACAGGCCCTGGTTCAGGTTATGGTAACATATGATGAATCATTATGGCCTCTGACTGAAACGTGTACGTGTGTGTTTTATTATGGGACATGTAGCCAAGCCTGGGGAAGCCATGCGTCTTACCATGTGATAGTTGACGATTTCCTGAAGGCTCTCTCCACACTTTTCAAGACATTCCTGAAATGAAGCAAATAACCGAAATATCAACACAGCTCATGAGGGTCTGACTATTATCTGAGTCATTTGACTTGGATCATTTAGAAATAAATACTTGTCTGGGAAACTTACTGAGATCATCTCCTCCTTTTTGCAGTGGTGAGACAAGTCTCGAATGCCATTGACAAAGAGTTTATTAGCACTGACGTACACACGACCCGCTTCGATCATACCACTGCATAGCTTCACCAACTGATAGACAGAAAACACAACATCAGTGTTTATGGTTATATCAGACAGTTTGAAGTCAATGTGAAACAGCTTGCAAATTATAAATCCCAAAGTATACTTCAGTTTTTACACGTACACTAGGGTATGCGTACAGTACGTGCAACATATATTTCTTCATCAGCATATAGTCATGGCCAAAAGTTTTGGCAGTGAAATAAATTTTGTGTTTCGCAAAGTTTGCTGCTTCAGTATTTGTAGATTCTTTTTTCATGTTTTTATGGTACACTGGAAAACAATGATAATCATAAGTTTTAAAGTCTTTTATATATTTGCAAATAGATTTACAGTGTTGACCCTTGTTCTTCATAATTTGCTCTGACATCCTGGATATCAGCTTAATGATGATAATCTGAATGATGGCGATCCATTCTTGCTTACTGGTGCTCGGAGTTGATCACAATTTGTGGGCTTCTGCTTGTCCACTCGCCTTTTGAGGATTAACCAAGTCCATCTCTATGGGATTAAGATCCGGTGATTTCCCTGGTCATCTAAAATTTCAAATGTAATGATCTCCGAGCCACTTCATTATCATTCTTGCCTTGTGACGTGGTTCTCCATAATGCAGGAAAATGCACGGATCATCACCAAATTGCTCCTGGATTGTTGGGAGAAGTTGCTCTTGCAGGACGTTTTAATACCATTCTTTATTCCTGGCAGTGTTTTTGCCTTGGATGGAAAGCAACCCCATACATGGATGGTCTCAGGATGCTTCACTTTTGGCATGACACAGGACTCATGGTGGCGTCTACCTTTTCCTCTCTGAGACACTCGATATTCCAGATGTCCCAAACAGTTGGAAGGGGGCTTCATCAGACAAAATAACTTTGCACCAGTCTTCTGCTGTCCAATCCTTATACTTCCTGCATAATTTCAGTCTGTTCTTGATGTTCTCTTGGAGAGAAGTGGCTTCTTTCTTGCCGTTCTTGACACCAGGCCGTTGTCCAAAAGTCTTGGCCTCACTGTGTGTGTAGATGCGCTCCCACCTGCTGCCAATATTGAGCAGTTCTGCATTGGTGGTGATAAAATTCTGTAGCTGAGTTCTGAGGAGGAGACATCCTGGTGCTCTGAGACATCCTGAAGCCTTCTTCACTGCAGTTGAACCTCTCTCCTTCTCTCCAAGTTCTTGATGATCCGGTTCTTTCAGGTGCAATATTTTTTGCAGCAATTTCCTTGCATTGTGAGGCCATTTTGATGCAAAGCGATGATGGCTGCACATCTTTCTTTGGAGGTAACCATTGATAACACAAGAACACAGTGATTGGAAGCATTTATTTCCTCCATTGTGGCAATCAGTCTGCTCCAGTAACCCAATCAGAATGACAGACTAGTACTCGTTCACTCTTTCCCATGTGCTGAGGATATGATGTTAGCTGGTCATTTTGTGCCAAGGCCAAAGAAACTGTGAAATTTGGGTTTTTGTGATAAAGTTGGGGTAAATTGAGGTTGATTGGGACACTTTTTTTTTTTTTTTTGGCCAAATGAAGTTTGTTTCACAAGAATTTAGAAACAATGTGAATCATCACTACAACAACTGAAGCAGCAAACTTTGCAAAAAACTATTTATATCACTGCCAAAACTTTGTTTATGACTGTAGTACACACATTTTGTCTGACTTTGCGGAATTATTTCTTTAAAGCAATGGTCTCAGCTCAGACATGTATTAGTCCGTCCACAAATGGCAATGCTGGACGCCCAATAACAAGGTTCAGATTGCCCATGTTGATGAGTTGGGTTGAGACTGAGGGGGTTGAGAGATACACACATTTTGGGGGGTTATGGGGGGAAAATGTAACTTCGTTCACCAAAAATGGGGGTTAGTTCACCAAAAATGAAAATTTTGTCAATTAATTATTCACCCGCATGTCGTTCCACACCTGTAAGACCTTTGTTTGTCTACAGAACACAAATTAAGATATTTTTGATGAAATCTGATGGCTCAGTGAGGCCTAGATTGACAGCAAGATTATTAACACTTTCAGATGCCCAGAAAGCTACTAAAGACATATTTAAAACAGTTCATGTGACTACAGTGGTTCAACCTTAATGTTATAAAGCGACAAGAATACATTTTGTGTGCCAAAATAACAACTTTGCAACAATTCCTAGTGATGGCCGATTTCAAAACACTGCTTCATGAAGCTTCGAAGCTATGAATCCTTTTGTTTCGAATCAGTAGTTCGGATCGCGTATCAAACTGCCAAAGTCACGTGAACTATTGAAATTTCAAAACACTTATAATGAAGCCTTGTTTACTGAAATCATGTGACTTTGGTGCTATGAACCACTGATTCTAAACAAAAGATTCGTAAATCTTCGAAGCAGTGTTTCGAAATCACCCATCACTAGATATTGTTGAAAAGTCGTTATTTTTTTTTTTTTTTGGTGCACAAAAAGTATTCTCGTCGCTTCATAACATGAAATTTAAACCATTGTCCTCACATGTGAGGCCACAATGGAGGCCTCACTGAGCCATCAGATTTCATCAAAAATATCATAATTTGTGTTCTGAAGATGAATGAAGGTCTTACAGGTGTGGAACGATGTGAGGGTGAGGAATTAATGACAGAATTTTCATCTTTGGGTGAACTAACCCTTTAAGTACTTTGATACCACAGCAAAAATACTAGCGTATCTAATAAAGTTCAAACATTATTAAAGGCAAGTGAACAGTCAGTAAAAGATGAGAACAAATACACTAATCACAAGCATAGATAAATACAATATAACAAAGTTACAAATAAAGTAAGTCTAACTGGAGTATATTCAGGTATAGACATGTAATAAATAGTTAGGCATAAATGTAATAAAACTACTTTTGTAATAAATGCCCTTCAACGATATATTTAAAAAAAAAATTGCTATGATAGTTTTGTCAAATAAAATGTTGTAGGGCTGTGTGATCTTGCATTCAGTTTGCGCTACATTTAAATTGTTAGTGTATGTACACAGACGAGCCTCTTTGGTCTAGCTTTTATTTGAGCATCTTCCACTAATTTTGTGCTAATTAAAAGTATTGGGCTTTTTGTATTGCAAAAAACTTGCAACAATAAGCAAACGTTGCCCTTGTATGCAGATTTGAAAGCTTCTAATAATACCCTGAAGCAGCAAAGAGCTACAAGACTGCAGTTTCCTGAAGTAAATCTTCAGCATCCAAATGCTAAATGGGTTTCTTTCTCAATCTCCATTAATCCTGTATGGTGTACAAGCTGGGATTTAGCTCGGTGCACATTTATTATGCTGTTTTATCCATGCGCTAATGCGCTAGTCCTTAGTTAGCTCAGCGTTCAGAAGGCCTCAAACTTACATCTCAATTAAATGAGACAAAGACACTGATCAAATGAAATAGAAGTTGTGTGCCAAATGACAAACTATACACTATGCACTACTTAACCATCTAGTGTACTGTGTGAGTTTTTTATGGTTATTTTATCATGTAGGATCAAGATCAACTTCAGATCTTAGCCAATCTATCCTTAGACCAATGGAGGTGATGTACTTTTGTAATTCTGAAATGAATAACCGTATATACCTGAGACTAATAGAGGATGAATATATTCTTTGGATTGATTCATGCCATGTATCATCTGAAATTTGTTCTTACATTTATTTTTCACACCTGAAGTTATTTCAAATAGATTTTATGCATACCTTATCTAGCTTGGCTTCTATTTCCACAACATCAGTCTCAACTTCATCGATATTCGCCCTGCAAAGACACAAGAGAAAAACATTATCCATTAGATGATAGATTTATCACAGTAATTTCTGATTGGTGATATCAAAGGACAAACAAGAAGTTTTTGGCGAAGTCAAGCTGACATTTCACAACCTGAACCAACCTTGCCTGCCTTGTCATAAAAAGACCTTAATGATAAGTTGAGAAGTTTTTGAAGTGAATTTCGCCCATTTTTCTGACAAAATCTATTTAACCACTCAAAAACATGCTTGTATAGTCTTAAAATGAGGATCTGTGAGGAAAGTGAGAAAAAAACAATTGGATATTCACACCACATGACAATTTTGATGTTTACATTTACATTTCAATAAGTTTTGCTGATTTGCATAACAATACAACTCCATTAATCCATAAATAGCATTATGTTTTCAGGGAATCACACCACATGACATTTTACAACTAGAACTAACCTTGCCTTGTCATAAAGAGAGAAAAAAAAAAAAACATATTCAAATTGTCTAAGAACATTAAAAGATGATGCCAAGCTATTTTTAAGAATTAAATTTGTTTTTAATGGCGTTTTTTCCTCATGATATCATGACAGTTGTATTGCCCTCACATTTTTTATTTTTTTGCCACCCAATAAATAACAAAATAAACTGACTGCATAAACTGGCTGAATGCACAGGGAAGGATCTCTTATTTGACTTCAATTACCTATAATTGATCCCAGAGCCAGTTTGTTCCCAATACAGATCGACAATAGAAAGATTGTATCAGTTCACATCTTCACACTCTTTCTCACTGCAGCAAGCATGCTCTGTGATTAGGTTACACCAATATGAACATTAATTTCATAAATGCCTGACGGCATACATATATCTAATCTTGTGCTCTCTAAAAGCCTTCCTAATCCAGTTTAGATTCCAGCTAAAAGCTATTGCTCTTCGTCAGCTCACCACAGTTGGTGAATATTTGAAGAAACACTGTTGAGTCCCTCACCAGCCCTCCACAGCTCATCCTCCCACACAGCACGCTCTGTTACTTAGATTTATCACATCAGCAAACTCAAGCAGAGCCGAGAAGAGTCCAGGCATGAAGCATATGTGTGGCTCTGCATGCAGTTTTGCACATATATCTGTGACATCCCACCTGATAATCTTTCTATTCTATGGTATATATCGAAGCATCACGGTATTATCGTGACTGTACTGCTACAGTACATGTTTTGTAATAAATTTCAACCATTTATCAGGAAATATCTATTTAACCACTGCTAAAACCCACTCAAAAACACGAGTTTGTATATTTTAAATCTTAAAATTGAGGATCTTTGAGGAAGTATAAACAAAACTCCAGTATGAATCTAAATTTAAGTACATTTTGCTTTACTATTTCACTATTTGCATAACAATAGGATACAACTCTAAAATTTGATTGGGTGAGCCTCATTTGAAGCTGTTCAATTGAATTCCACATCAAGCGCAACAGATGAGTTCTGGAGGTTAAAATCTCAAAAGCCTTTAAAGACAGACCTACTATGAGCTTAACTTCATTATAAAATAATCATATTTAACAGCAGAATTTGTGTTGGAAAAACTACATTACCCATGATGCTGTACAGAAAATTCCACAAATTCCATAGAGTCGAAACGGTCGAAACAAGAATAACAGGCCAAAATATCTCGTTAGCTCCACCCACGCCCATGAAGCACTGCAAATGACGTCGTTGAGTCTAGGGCTGCAACAACTAATCAATAAAATTGATAATGAAAAGCATCGACAACAAATTCAGTCATTATCGATTAGTCACGTCTGCCCACCGCACGTGGAAAACTTCCGCCAGTCGCGTCAAATTACAGCAAAGCTGCAACCATAGAGGGTATGCACGTGACGTCACCGTCGACCGTTACGATTGCGGTCATGTCCACTTGAGTGGCAAAAGACTGAGCGGCAGCATTGGTTTTCAGCGTAAATGTTGCGAAAAACACACAAAACACATCCAAAACGGGAAAGAGCTTTGTGATTGACTGTACAAATAGCTTTGACACAAACCCTGTATATTCAAAGACCGCAGAAAGCTACAGAAAAAAGAAGTAAATGCATCACTGTAATTCACAGAAACAACTTGACTTCCAGCAAAACATGGATTTAATCATTTTGTGTCAAATTGTTGGATTTTGAGGTAAAATCATACCGTATATATTGTATTGTTATATATTATGTTGACAACTCATCAATTAAATATTTTCCATCTTATATTCTGCATAATTGGGTGTTTTTAAATAAACAACACTGACAAAAACTATACTATAAAACTATATATGTTTTAAGGCTGGACAATATGACAATATAACATTGATATAAGTGATTACGCAGATTTAAACCTACCTATATTGTAGTTATATAAAATATTCACAGGCAGATTTGCTTTATGTATTTCCCCGGCGTCGAAATCAGGCACATATAAATGTCAGGAAACACGACTCCTGGCTGCATGTCAATATCCATGGATTAGGTTTATTTGACAAGTTTTAAGGAACACATTCAATTCCAACCTTTAGTGTAATTGGTCAGTTTTACTCGCGTTTTCGCAGTTTCCCATATTAAATCCAGTCACGCAGCAGCTTCTTTTGCCACTCAGTCCAGCTGAGGGAGCGCGCTTTCGGCGGGAAAGTGACGTCGATGCATACCCTCTATATGGAAGTAGCTTAAACTGCAATTCGTCGACTGGCCGCTAGGGACATGCTCCAAAAGAGAGCAGAATCTCATTGTGTCCTATGTTAAAATGGCCAACTTTACAGCAGAAAAAACATGTGTACAGCCTGGATTAAAGTATGATTTTGGTCTATACAGCTAATTTTGCCCTTCATGACAACTGTGAGGGGGGTGAATTTTCTTATAACTCTTTAAATTATATTAAGCCTTAAAGTTCTGCATAATTAAGGGTGTGGCCACTTGAGTGACAGCCTCAGCTAATTCCAGCCGCTAAATTTGGCATCTCTGCCGTTTTTGTGCTTTTTTTCGGGATTATTTCATACAATTATCAAATAATATGGCTTGCTGTGCCTATGGTTCGAGACAGATGTAATGTTATGTCTGTGTAGATGTGCACATATGCGGAAGATAAACAGAACACACGTTGTTGGATCGTCTTGGCATTGGCTAGAAGTTTTGTCCGCCAGATTTACTACAATGGCTGGAGAATATGCCTCTCAAGACACCTCAAAATCTGACAGCACTGGCTGTGGATATTATAACTAAAACTGCTGCACTATTTTGAAAAATACTTTGGACGCGGGCTCATTTGTTTGCGAGAGTTTAATGTATACAATCATATACAGTTTTACAATATAAACGCATTAACTCAGATTGCATAATTTCTTGAAGAACGATGATGGAGAGCAGATTATTCAGAAGAAATGTGATGCAAACAATGGATAATATATCAATATTTCATGGATTTAATGCTTTTGTGGACAAAAAGTGTTGTTGTGTGTTTTTCAATGGATGCTCATGGACATTTCACCCAAGTGCGATGGATTGTATTCATCTCACGATCGTTATTTCATTACAAAGGTGTGAAGTCCCTTTATGATTTTGCGTGTTGTCATTTGCACACCCGACACAAATTACTGGTGCTGGAGCATATATATCGTAAAACAGACACCACTGATTGACAGTAAACCTTTAGAACTTTCAAATGATATAACTTGTTATCTTTATTAATATTTAAGACCGTGTCTAAGATAGCTAGATAGCTCCTTAACCTGATAACATGATCACATCGCACTAGGCGGGTGTGGTTTCAGCAACCAGGCACTTCAGTTCCAGCCACATCCCGCCTCTTTGCCCATTTTCAATTATCCGGGATGACGCGCTGCCAAATGGCAATGGCCACTTTTTCATTTAAAAAATGCTCTTCAGAAATCTACGGGTGACGTCAAGGACACTATGTCCATAATTTTTTTTTTTTACAGTCTATGATTACAGCACTGAATAACACATTTCTTTGGATAAAATGCATTTAAAAATAGTGGATGCTACCGGAAAGGTACGTGATTGAAGCTGCACAAAACATGAGAATTCTTTATTTTAATATTCAAGCTAATGCATTAGCGTAATGAGCTTCATGGGATTGTAGTTCTTTCCCTAATTAAAACCACAAAGTACACAAATATTTTTTTGCTTTAAATTGAAGTTTGTAATGTGGTGATTTACATCGTAGCTGGTTGGCTTGAACCATGGTTATAATTTTTAAAATACTTCAAGAACCAAGGCTGCTGAAAAAGTACATTAAAAATTTTTTTTATTTTATTTATTTATTAAGAATTGACTGGATTCTGAAAAGCGGCATTTCTATAGCAGAATGGACTCACAGAAACACTGCCAGACAAAAAGGGGGAACTATTATTTTGATGGGGGAAAAAATAAAGATAAAACTTTTTGTTTGGTAAAGTATACACTAACACATCTTGCAAAATAAATGAGTAACGTGTATAAAGTAAGTAAATGGAAAATAATTTGAACATCTGTGTCACCTATTTGCTGCTTAACACCACTTCCTACAGTAAAACTCATAGTAAAGCATGGCATGTCACAGCTTATTGCTTCATTACATATATAACAGCCTGAAAAAAAAAAAAAAAAAAAAACACCCATATGTCTGGATATGCCTCTTCTGGTTAATTTGATTATCTTCTGCTTTGGAAGATACTGTCACATTGTGCTGCTTGGAAAACGTGATGCCAACCTCTAATCGTTTATGCCATCTCCAGCCACATGAAAGATTCTGTCCCTAATGCAGCCCGGCCTCCCGGGGCCACACGACCATTAGCCCAAAACACACCCACACGCTGAACACTTAAAAAATGAAGGACCACAGACATAAAGGTCAGTTGTCATGGCAACCACTAAGTGGGGCACAGAGGTCACAGTGGGGGACTTTTGCTCTGCTTGTGTGGGGGTACTAACAAGACATATTGTTATGGAGTTATGAGCAATCAATACTCCACACACAGACAGACACACACACACACACACACACACACACACCCCCATTTAAACACCTCTGTCATCTCTGATGCAGTGGTTAGCCTTCTGGGATGGTCTGTTGACCAGTTTTAAGCTATTTTAATCACTTTAAACAGGAAAGGTCAGCTGCAACTAGCTGAGAGCAGTCCTGGAACAGACTGACAACTGTGACATGCCAATGTTTAGTTTCTAGTGAGGAGAGAATGGGGGTCAATGACATGAGCCGGATCTATTCATTTTTTTTTTTTTTAAATGCATAAAACATTTCAGTTGAACCAGGGTTATTACAGTTAACTAAAACTAAAATTAAAATAACAAAATTACTTGAAATAAAATAAAAAAAAAGTATAAAATTAACTAAAATTGAAACAAAATTAATAAAAACTATATTAAGTGTAACTATTAGCTATATATTAACTATAAAGACATAAAAAAAATCCCCCCAAAAATACACACAACAAAACCTTAAATTAAAATAAAAACATTAAAATAAAACTAATTCAAAATATAATTAAAAATAAATATAATGACAAAAACACAACAGAATTACTAAAATATTCAAATTAAAATGAAAACAGAAAATATAAAAATAAAAAAAAGGATTCAAGATATGAATTTAAAACTTAAATAATAACTTAATAATACTTAAAAAGACACTTAATCATACATACAATGATGTAAATACACCTCTACGATTAACTTGTTTTAAAATCTTTTGGAAGTTTTTATTTCAGTTATTTTAGTACATCAAGTTAAACTAAATGTAAATGATATATGTTTCCTTGGCAACTAGATGAAATAAAATAATGTTTTTAAAATATTTTATTTTAAGTCAGTTCATGTTTATTTTAAGTCAAATAAATTTTTTTATGGATCAGTTTTAGTTAACTATAATAACCCTGGTGTCAAGGTCAATAAGTCTCTTAAGATATGTCATATGGCGTGACTTACAAAAAACATGATACTGATACTGAAAAAAAAAAAAGGTTTAAGGAAATTATCATTACTTATTACTTGTTGGTTACACCTCATGACATTTTTAATTAACACTTCCATGCCATTTTCAGAATTTTCCAGCAATCCATGTTTTCAATGTTATACGTTAGGGGGCGCTATTACACATCTTCTGAAAGAGTACAGAATCTCCGGATCAAAACACAGGCAAAGAAAAAGCAGAAACAAGCGATAGAAGCATTGCTTATGACGCCATCACCAAACATTAAACAGCATATAAATCAAAACTGCCTAACGTGACTGAATGAAATGTCGACCCAGGAAGAGGTACAGGACTGTGAAGCTTTGGGGGTGTTGATAGACGTGATCTACTTCATCTATGTTTTGATCATCGTTCTGAATCTGATCCGGACAAAGTTTTTGATGCTAACGGGGAAAGAGCTAAAACTTTTTTTTTTTTTTTAAATGATATAAAAGTTTATATGAAAGCACCATAAATTAAAACATTCCGAAGAACTTGTTTTCAACTAGATTTTCATAAACAATTCCTTTTCTTTATCTTGAATACTGTAATTCATCATTGACCGTCCGGCTCTTAGCGACGTCAGAGGACCGAGACGCAGAGATCAGACTGAGCCCTGGCTGAGGTTTCTCTCAGGGGAGAGGGAGAGACTTCAGTCCTGCTGTCCAAAACAGCTCTTACAGAAGGTGTGGACCATCGCTGAGAGCATCTCTTGGACTAAGCACTGCTACAGGATTGTGCAATAACCTGTCAAAACAATCCCAATGTGCATTTGTAATGCAAGAACATCCTTATTTTCGTCCTAAGGGCGAGAGGTCATGCTTTGTTGTTTAGCCTTAACTTGTAAGCAGACTCATGATCACTGGGCGGCATGTCAACTGTGATGAGCTGCGAGGATGCCACATTCCTGTCATCTATTGTTAGGAGGACACTGAGCATGTACGAAACAGCTGAATGACCGCTGGATCCGCTGAAGAGCTGCTGGTCCTTCAGGTCCCTAGTAGGTGGGCTTTTCCAGTGAGTTTAGGTACTGACTCTATAAAAAAAAAAACTATGACAGCTGTGGCTAGCATCCTAGCATCAACCACTGGAATAAATGTGTGTCATTAACAGACAGTAAGGGGGAGATGTCATGAAAAATGTGATTTTCTTAGCATTTTTTTAATTAAAGAGCCACATGTATTGTACTCGCAAAGCCCACCCCATCATTCATATGAAACAAAAGAACAAAATGACTCATTCAGACAGTGTCATGATTATGACGTCACATTCACAAGAAAATTACAATATGACTCTGTACAAACCAACTTGGTCAGCCCTGATGAACGACAATTCAAACTATAAGTGGAGGTTAATCAGTTAAAAGGTGCCCAAGAATGCTTTTTCACAAGATGTAATATAAGTCTAAGGTGTCCCCTGAATGTGTCTGTGAAGTTTCAGCTCAAAATACCCTATAGATTTTTTTAAATAAATTTTTTTAACTGCCTATTTTGGGGCATCATTAACTATGCACCGATTTTTCAGCACGCCGCCCCTTTAATTCGTGTGCTCCCTGCCACACGAGCTCTCGATTATATTACAGCACATTTACAAAGTTCACACAGCTAATATAACCCTCAAATGGATCTTTACAAGATGTTCGTCATGCATGCTGTATGCATGCTTCGAATTATGTGAGTAAAGTATTTATTTTGATGTTTATATTTGATTCTCTATGAGTTTGAGGCTATGTGCTCTGTGGCTAACGGCTAATGCTACACTGTTGGAGAGATTTATAAAGAATGAAGTTGTGTTTATGAATTATACAGACTGCAAGTGTTTAAAAATGAAAAAAGCGACGACTCTTGTCTCTGTGAATTCAGTAAGAAACGATGGTAACTTTAACCACATTTAACAGTACATAGCAAAATGCTAACGAAACATTTAGAAAGACAATTTACAAATATCACTAAAAATATCAATGTTATCATGGATCATGTCAGTTATTATTGCTCCATCTGCCATTTTTTGCTGTTGTTCTTGCTTACCTAGTCTGTTGATTCACCTGTGCAGATCCAGACGTTACTGGCTGCCCTTGTCTAATGCCTTTCATAATGTTGGGAACATGGGCTGGCATATGCAAATATTGGGGCGTACACCCCGACTGTTACGTAACAGTCGGTGTTATGTTTGAGATCCGCGTGTTTTCCAGAAGTCTTTTAAACAAATGAGATTTACATAAGAAAGAGAAAGCAATGGAGTTTGAAACTCAATGTATGTCTTTTCCATGTACTGAACTCTTGTTATTCAACTATGCCGAGGTAAATTCAAATTCTGAATCTAGGGCACCTTTAACAGAGTTTATTTACATGCAGAATTCATAAAAGGTACAGTCTTCTTATGAACAGCAAAATTAGCTGTTAAATTTCAATCTTAGAGAGGGTGTAAATTGGTAAAACTTTTTTTAAAGCTGCAGTCCGCGATTTTTCCTCTTTGTCGCCATCTCTGTTTGAAACCAGCAATTGCAGTCATATGCGGAACAGTTATCTGTACGTGTGTTGTGCCTCGGCACAGCTCATCAGCGCGGATGAATCTAATGCTTGCTGTCAGTCACCGCACCGGTGTGGATACTGTACTTCAGAATCACAGATTATACGTCTTGAAAGTATGACCAATATAAGAATTTTTACTGGAAAATATCATCTGAACAAGTAAGTAACATGTCTGCCACTTTTGTTCTGACCAACTGAGAAAAAAAGCATGAGGCCTACAATAAATCGCGCTGCCAATGATGATTAAATCTAACAATCGCTTAGCTCGGATCATGTCAAATCATGCAAATTATTATTACTGTTATGTTGTTCTCAAATTATTAATGTTAACAACATCAACATTGCGTGACTGTGTATTTAGTGTATATTAGGCGTTACCTGTCGATTTCAATTTCTGTAGCCACTCCACAGTCCAAAGTCTTTTGCTTTTTGACTACGGCTGAATCTCCAGTTGTCACTGATGATTGTCATTTGGAGCTTTCTGGATTATAATCCGCCATCAAAATGATAAGTTTAATTATTTAAGCTGCTGTTTGAAAAGGCTATAAATGATCCGCTACAAGCAGCGTCCTCACGTGATAAAACCGATTAGCCTGAACGGGACTCCTTCCTTTCTGTTTACGGACGTGACGTAATGACGCACAGATGAACTGCTGCATGCTCAAATTTCCCGCGGAAATCCACCAGGTCGCTCTTATTATAAAACATTATTACAAGCTTACCGTTGTGAATCGAGCTAAGATAATGAGTTTTGAACACTGGCTGGTTATGTACTTGCTCAAAAATTGATTTTGGATCATTTTTAACCAAAAGAGTTACAGACTGCAGCTTTAAATGTTACTTTTAAAATTATATTAATTAGTAATAACAATAATAACAAATAAGAAATGTATAATAATAGTAATAATAATTATTATTCATATTTACAATATTAGTTACAGTTTTAGTTATAATTTTACTTTTAAATAAAATAGAAAATGTAATTAACTAATAAAAATACAATTTGAAAACTTATTTTTACATTTTCCACCATTTAAATGACTTAATAAAAATCATAAAATATAAATATATAATAATAAATAAAAATACAAATATATAAATACAAATTGTTTACTAAAAACTTATTTTTTTTAAGTTATACTTCTTTATAAATTCTATTTAATAATAATAATAATAATAATAATAAACAAATAAAGCTATGAAGACAAATTAAATTAAATAATTTTATTTGTAAAATAATTTTTCATATGTATTTTTATAAAATTGTAAAATGTATAATTTTAAGAATTAAAAATATAATAAATATTTTATTTATTAAATATAATTTACAAGTAAACAAATAGATTTAACAATATAATTAAATAGATTATTGTATAAATTATTATTCATTATTATATACCATTTACAAATAAAAATAAATAAAAATATTTATTATAATAAAATTATTATTGTTATTATTATTTGTTCTGTTAATTTATTTTAGTTTTAGTTTTGAGCTTTTAGCCATTCATTTTAGACTGTTTTGAAGGGACAGGAAATAGAAAGAGAAGGGCAGGATCAGGAAGTGACCCGAGTCAGATACAAGTGCTCTACACCAGGCCTCGTAAATATTTATTTCGCAGTAAATCGATATGTTTTTGGTTTAGGAAACCCTGAAGTGGACTTCAGAAGAACAGTGCTGCAGATGCACAGAACTACACTGGTGCGGTTTTGTTAGCAAAGGGTCTGAGGCGCAATATGTTACTATTATACCATGAAGCCGATGACGTGATAATATGACAGTTTATGAGACAACATTTCTCATTTACAGGGACTGGATAGCTACAGACCATCTGCTGGTGCACTGATCCAATACATCACCAGTCTATAATGTTTTATGCATTACAAAATGTGAAAATACAATAAATGACATTGATATCATTTATAACATTCTTCAAATCATGTAAAAAAAACACTATTATAACTTGGAAATGTTCTAAAAGGGAAACAGAGATGGATATAATAGGCCTGTCACGATTATCGATTCATCATCTGACTGAGGTTATTTGATCTAATTGCAATTATTTGAGATAACTGCAGTTTAAATTTCACATTTTGCTATTCAAATAAAATACATTTTTCATAATTATATTATAGGGATAGATGGATGCCTAGAATACAAGATCACACACATCCAGCTGTGTTTGCTTGTATGTGTCTGTTCAGATGAAGGACACTTAACCTTGTGTTCTGAGCACTATCTAGTCTGGCAGACTGGTCCTGCCCCTTTTTCGTAGCCCTGTTCACATGAGTGAGCGGACACTGATGTGATGTGGTGGTGGGGGAGGGTCTCACGTGTCTTTCATCTTAAGCTCGGCTGCGCAGCCTCCCATCCATCTAGAAGCTATTCTTAGCCCCACGCAAGAGTGTGTGTCTGCTGCATCACAACGCATGTGCGCAAGCATCACATGAATCTCTGCTCATAACTCTCAGCCTGACATTTCAGATCAGCCCTGAGGTGAGACACAGAGGCCTGGAGATTTCCTCATCAAAAGAGCACTGTGGACACACAAAATATCTTTCAGCCTCGGGGTACAATGATCTAAAGACAAACAAGCATTGATAACAATGTAACACTGCTCAATGTGCAGATGGTTGTAAAATCAGCACAAAATTTTAAAGACAACATGAAATCACCCATGAACTGACCCTTCTTACTTTTTTAAAGCAAAGCTTTTTTCCATGTTAAAATATTTTCCTTTATTCCAACATAATATATGTATATGTATCATTTTTATATTGGTGGTTGTGTATATATATATATATATATAATACATTCATAATGTTAAAAAATTATTTTTCAAATAAATGCTGTTCTTTCAAATTTTTTTATTCATCAAAGAATCCTATATGCATGTATTAGGGTTTCCACAAAAATATTAGGCAGTTTCAACATTGATAAGAACAATCAGCATATTAGAATGATTTCTGAAGGATCACTAAAGACTGGAGTAATGATGCTGAAAATTCAACTTTGCATCATAGAAATAAATTACATTTTAAGATATATTACAATAGAAAGCAGGTCTTCTAAATTGTAATAATATTTCACAATTTTACTGTTTTTACTGTATTTTTCAATCAAATAAATGGAGCCTTGGTGAGCATATGACAATTTTTCTCGACCACAGAAGTGAATATACACAAATACACACATATATGGTTGTAAAAAAATATATATTTTGGCCTGCACTGAATGATGATTTTAACTATATTGGTAATTTATTTTCAATTTTTATATAAACATATAGTAAAATGGTGGCACATGTACTTTTGGTTTAACATCTTCCTTCTTTTAATGACTCAAATCCTGATGAATAAAATCAAGTTCGCTCAGCTAAATTCGACATGTAAAGTGAGAATGGCAACAATAAAAAAAAACAATAAAAATTCTGGGTCTCCTTCGTTCTGAGTTGATGTCCTGTAGTTTCATTGCTGGAATTTCTTCGCTTGGCAGTAAACATCCTCTATTTCACAGACTGTTAAGCTGATGTAGAGGTATTTGCACATTTAATGATTTGCTGAGAGAGAAACCGTAAAACTTTATTTGCTCCATTTGAAGGCCAAGATAAGCAATTTTGAGGAAAAGCAATTTTTTTACGATGAAAATATGATTGTTGTAAAAGGACATTTTTGTCATCTTATGGCTTGTGTGTCTTTCTTTAATTATTTCCGGAAGAACTAACAGACATTAACCGCATTCAATCTCTTTTACTCTGATGAAATCAGAGAGAGTTCTTTGTTTTCAATCTTGCCGCTCAGTTTAAATGATCCTGATTCTCACTGTAAAAACACAAGCTCACTGTGAGCAACATCTCAAGGAGAGTGAAACAGCCTAACAGCTGCAATGCAGCTATAGATCTTCTGTATATGAAGGATGCACTCAGATGAGGGGAATTATAAAGACACCTGCGAGTCTACTAAAATGCCATGCTGTCTTCGGTGTCCTAGCGCAGCTAAGCACATTCCCTGAGCTGTTTCCGCTCACAAAGCCTGGACTGTTAGCAAACAAACTCAATAGGCCAACACAGGGGCTGTTTTCATCCGCTGAATGACTGGGGCCTTCAGGGCCCATAGCAAACGGATCACTGAGTATCAATCTGTGTCCACATGTGTCCGCTATTTACAGGCTTTACTTTATAAGCAACCAAAACAACAAATGTGAGGCGCTTTATCTGGGGAAACTGAAAGAACAGAGGAGACGTTTTTCAAGTCGGACACACAAGACAAATTTGTTTGGTTTCACATCGAGAAGGAAGACTGGCTGGTTCGGGTGCACAACGCTTTCAGCAAAAGGGAGGACTATGCATGCCTTAACATTCTTGATTTTACATTTGCTCTCTACATTATAAAAATATTTTGTCACAATTTCTGAGGATGTTTAATTCACTGAACATGCATGAATGAATAAGTGTGTTTTTAAAGGGGTCCTTGATTATGATTTCACATTTTTAACTTTACTTAGTGTGTAATGTTGCTGTTAGAGCATTAACAACATCTGAAAAGTTACGACGCTCAAAGTTCAGTGCAAAGAGAGATATTTTCTTTTTAAGAATTCTCTGTTTAAGGACTACAACAAATGGTTGGTAGGGACTAAAACAAGCTTCTTTCCGGGTTCCCGGGTTGGTGACATCACTAACTCCAACATTTACATAAACCTCGCCCACGAGAACACACAACAAAGGGGGTGAGGCCATGTTGGGCTGCTTTAGAGAAGAGGAAGAGTTGTTGTTACCATGCCGTCATTTTACATAAAATTATCCACTAACCATTCAGAAACATCCAGTTTCATTCTAAAAGTTCCTGAGTCTCTCCATCAGTGTCGACTCCGGTTTGAACAATGTAAGGCTGAACACTGTTACTGACAATCCTCATTTTGGCTGCGTGAGATTCTCCAGCTTTGTTGTTGTTGAGCAACTGAAGAGTGAGCTGTTAAAGCTCCGCCTTCTTCTGAAAAGCGGGCTGGGAGCAGCAGCTCATTTGCATTTAAAGGGACACATACAAAAACAGCACATTTTTGCTCACACCCAAATAGGGGCAAATTTGACAAGCTATAATAAATGATCTGTGGAGTATTTGAGCTGAAACTTCAGAGACACATTCTGGGACACCAGAGAGTTATATTACATCTTGTGAAAAGGGACATAATAGGCCCCCTTTAAGGTAAACAGTTGATATTTAAATGGCAATGCATGCAGTATGTGACCAGTTATACATTTCTAGCAACATGTACACTAAGGCTCTCTACTTAAAGGCTTTTCCAAAGATATGTTTACAGGACAATGATGTACTAAAAACGGAAACGTTTTTCCTTTGCACTTTTGAAAAGTTTCGCATACAGACGACAACATTGTCAAAACGATCCCCATGCACACAGATCTGTGAAAACAATTAAAAACACTGCATTCTGCTGCCAGGAAAAGAAACACTACAGGCCTATAGACTGAACACGTAATATGCATGACACAGTTTTCACAAATTCTTGTTTTTAAAGTTTGGAGGCGATAATTGTATCGTTTTCAAAAACTTGCACTTTGAAAAGTTAGCGTTTTCAGGCCCCCAAAACCTTATCAGCTAAAATGCATAAACGTTTTCTGTTTTTAGTTGAAAACGGTGTCATGCAAACGCCCCCTTAAAACTCTGTTTAGGTAGTCAGCACACTGTTTTGGAATGAAACTGTTGATTGCATACCAATCAGTATGTTTACATGTAGGTTTATTTCAAGAAAGCTGCTTGAGCAGTGGTGTTTAAGTTTATGTGCATTGTGTTAGAGATGTACTCTTAACCCCGTATAATTTAACATTAATTTTTTTTTTCAAAAACTCTATGATGAGGTGTTTTAAAATTATTACACAGCGCTCTATAATACTTGATTCTGATTGGTCAGTCGCGACATTCCGAGGTCAGTTATTCCCTTATAGTGATCGTCATCAATAGCAATGCTGAATAATGAGTGCTCATGTGGGTATTTGAGGACAGCACTTCTTTTGCGTCTCTGATAACACACTCTCTCGTTTCATGAAAAAACGCAGCTGATACCATTGGTACTTACTGTAAAATGAAACTGGAGGACTTCAGTATTAATATTAGGCCTACTGTAATATTGCTGAAATGTTGTACGCTTGTAATTGATTATGAGATAATAAACAGGTACGATTTCTTCTCAAATCAATCATGTCCTTGTCATTATTTATGTGGTGAGAAGCTGTGTAATAAGTGATATGACTGTACATTATCCCTTAAAATATTTGTTCGTTCATCTAGGCTCAAAGCTGCTTGGCTAGGAACTGTTTTTCTTCACGGAAGCTTTGCGTTAATCAAGCTAATAAAATATTTCCACTCAAATCAATATTCTGTGTCTAAATATCTACTTATGTGGCAAGCAGCCACGTAATAAGCGGGATAATGTACATCGCAAAATAAATCCCTTCAGGGTGATACAAGACCCCTCCGCATTGTGTCCTCATATATTTTGCGAGAACAACGGCTGGATGTACATTATCCCTTGTGTAAATAGGGTTAGTGAGTCACAAGCCGGGTTTCCATTACAGATTTGGACAAATCTTTTGCAATATTTTCTAAATGTCAATAAAAAATGATTGCGCAATGACGGCAATAATCATGGCAACAGATTTAAGTACATCGCAGCCACTGCACTAGCCATTATTTTTAATCGAAGGAGACGCAGGCGTGTTACCCAAGCTTTAATGGCAAGAAAAGTCCCTTATACTTGGAAGCGGCCAAATATGAGGTGTTTCTGGGTGTTTCTCCCTCATATCTGCTTTGAGGTCTTGTTAAATTCGTGGCATTTCCTTGATTAATAAAGAACTCCGTATCATCTTCTGTACAAATATACCATGCCATCTTTAAACAATGATTGACTTTTGCGTACACCAGGTGACCTGTAAATGTGAAAAAATGTGTTTCCATTGCAATTTTACAAAATATTCCTTTTTCGAATTGCCTGAAAAACCACCTGATGCACGGGTAAAAACTTTTTTCTGATATGTGGGAGATTTGCGAAATTGGCGCATTTCCATTGGGCGTATTTTCAATTCGCAATTTCAATTTGCGGAAATTGAAGGGTAACGGTAACGCAGCTACAGTGCCAAGACACTTGATGCGTGAGATCAAGGAACCTGCGGGTGGCCATGTAGACTCACTAGCATTAACCTCCACACATCACTGGAGTTTGTTTGATCTCCCTGGTATTACGCCGCCTTCTAAATCAGAGAGCGGCGTTGAGAGATAATGATAAGGATCTCACCCTCCAAACCCACAGAGAGCGTGAGAGCATCCCAGATCATGGTGTCCTACGTCAACATGTTAACTGTAACACGGAGGTATGGTCCCGTTTATCACCTCTTTCACTGGTTGCACTGGGAGAAGCATGTTAATGGCGTTATAATGACTTTCAGATGGTGTAGAGGAAGAGTCTTCAGCTGCACTGGATGACAGGATCAGATGCCGCCCATCAGCTGTGCAGCATCTGTTAGTGAGGGTGTGTAGCCGTCGTGTTTAATGGAGTGAGCCGTCCCCAATCCCCAAATCTTGGAACATGGGAAAACAGGCCACAGGAGTTGGAAAAAATCCAGAGTTGAGAAGAATCGGCAGTTGCCAGATGTTCCCATCTGTCTTCAACAATATCTTCTGTAGTCCAAGGTTCATGAGGGTGTCTCTTGTGAGAAGTATCACCCTCATCCACTTTGTGGTCTGAACAGGAGAATGACCAGATGAGGCGGTGACAGAACCCTAAGGTGTTTTACCAAAGAGTTCCCTCAGGAGCGGGACAGATTGCTTAAGCGGCGGTTCAAAGAAAAACCAACCCAAGTGCAAAGACCTCATTTGTGGTGAGAGAAAAACAAGTACTAAAAGTGTTGGCCAGGCTAGGTTTACTTTGGCCATCAATCTTTCCTCTGCAAACTGCAGGGAAGCAAATGGCACCTTTTCCCTAAGAGAGCTAAAGATCTACGCCAAGTATTAGGCAACACTACGAGGCTTAAAACATTCTGCACCAAATACGTGATCTGTTCTGAAGTAAAAACACAAGCATTCTTGTTTACACAGCACTACATTTGTATGATCCACCATTGCTGTTCCTGAATGTTCAAATATTACATCACTGTTTAACTGCCTATGCTCTGTACAGAGTATGTGTTGAACAAATAAGCATCAGTCTTGTTTGGTCGGTCAAATTTTTTGTATCACATAAAATCACGGAAGTACTGAGCAAGTGTTTACAAAGCGAACTTGCAAAGACTAAGACAAATGCCCTTTACAAAAAAAAAATGTAAAACAACAATGTCAGATGATTTTGAAGTTGGAGGAGAAAATGAGATGGAGTTTTTCGCCCTACCGCAGTACTTCCGCCTACGTCACGTGCGACCTTTCCAACATGATTACGTAATGTGTGGTGCATAGGGCTGTAACCATATGCGATATGAAACCGAAATCGCGATACGCAGGTCCACGAACCTGTATCGCGAGTGAGAAGGCAAATCGCACACACCCCTTCCAACTCCCAGAGTTATCCTTCCTGTCCAGATCCAATGCTACCACATTTTTAAATTACTATAAGTATAGGGGTAACGATTTTCGTAGATGGTGTGTCTCATCAGCTTTAGTTCAGTAGATTTCGGGCAAATGAATCTTGCAGAGGTTTAAACGTTTCTCTGTCAGTCTCTTGCATGGTCGCGTGAAAAAGTCGTGGCTTGCTTTCACCGCAGTCACAGCAACAGCTTGCTCACAGAAAAGCAAAAGACGCTTCATCTTTGTTTAAGAAGTTCTGTGGGGCCGTTCACATATTGCGTCTTTTCCGCGTGCAGTCAGTTATTTTCAAATTAGCCGCGCGGCAGGCGCGCTCATAATGGGATCAACGCTGCACGCGCATGAATTCTCACTTTTCAGAATGCCGAAAGCGCACCGCAGGTCGTTGACAAGAATCAACCGATCAGCTATGGCCTTTCCGTAACAAAACTCAAAAGTCAGCCGAACAGCTGATCATAGCTGTACCCAGTGGTTTTTAAGTCTTATCTCCACAATATATCTCGTAGAAAACTAATGCAAGGGCTAAAATCATTTATCCTTTGCAGAAACATCCTGATCCTCTTGGAGAGCTCAGTTCATGGTTGCATAGCAACGACCGACGCCACGGGAGCGCAAGCGCTTTGGAAAGAAGGAGAAGCGGTGCGGCCGCGCCTTCCACGCGTTTTTAGACGTGATATGTGAACGGCCCCTATTCATAATTCTAAGTTCATGTTAAATTTAAAAATTTTTTTCAGTGACAGACAGCCCTATTCAACTGTTAATTTGAATACAGAAGGTTTTTATTAAAATTTTATATTTATTTATTTTATTGAAATGTGATCTTGTATGTACAACAAGGAAAATTATTGAAATTTGTTCATGTTTTTTTAATAAATCTTGTTTGAATTTCAGTTTCATTTTGTTCAAAATATCGGATACGTATTGATCGTGAACTCCGTATCGAGATACGTATCGTATCGTGACCTGAGCGTATCGTTACACCCCTAGTGGTGCATCACAGAGCTAGTGTAAGACAAGCATTTGTGGTTATAAAGTATATAATTTTTTATCCTTTTTTAGAAGTGACAGATCGTTTCTCTAGATAAGACTCTTATTCATCGTGTAGAGTCCTTTGAAGCTGCACTGAAACTACAATTTGATCCTTCAACTTGTTGAACCCCAGTGAAGTCCATATGGAGGAAAATCCTGGAATGTTTTCCTCAAAACACATAATTTCTTTTCGACTGAAGAAAGAAAGACATAAACATCTTGGATGACATGGGGGTGAGTAAATTATCAGGAAATTTTAATTCTGAAGTGAACTAATCCTTTAAATCTTGTTGTAACGTCAAGATACAGTCATACAGCACAACACGAGTTGACCATAAAAGGGTCAATTACAAGCAAGAGTGTCCACGATAAAGAAAATGAAAATCTTTTTAAAAACTAGTTTACAACACCTTTTTAGAAATGTATTTTTTGCATTCATTTTGGTTTCATATAGTTTTGAAAAAAACAAAAATAAAATGCATTTATCCATTATAAAAGTAATTCAAATGGCTCCAGTGGGTTAATAAAGGCCTTCTGAAGTGCTGTGAGTGTGTGTTAGAAATCAGGGATGGTGAGAGAACATTGTGATTGGTATGTTTTTTGTCTTCTAACCAAACTTAGATCTAAATTAAGTTTAAATCCCATCTGACTACTGCGCTTTCCATAACGTTTTCGCATTAGGTCAGTTGGCGGAGAGTAGAAGGCCTTTAGTGGCTGTTCAAACACATTCGACCAAATGAGCGTTTCCACTATAAAAGCAATCCGGTCAAATGCGGTCAAGTGGTAGAAAGTGGACAAGCTCAAAACGCTTTACATCCCGTTTACACCTGTATTTAGTGTCATCCACTAGTTATCTGATCAACCAAAATGCATCCTGGTGTAAACAAGGCCTATAATATGATTTCATGATTTTTTTTTACTGCAAACTGGTTGCACCACATGACATTGATATGGCAGACAAGCTTCGTCAAATATTAATAAACATTAATATAGCAAACTACTTATGGTTTTTTTGAAAGAACATCACTTGCCTTAACCAACCTGGTACTTATAACCTGCGGTCACCCAGTAAGAAATTACAGAGCAGCGCTGAAGCCTCGACTCGTCACATCCTCTACCACTAATGGAGACTGTCACAGCCTCATCTGCACGGTGAATAATCAAGCTGCTCCCGTGTCGGCTACTGCCTTACATGGGAATCGCTTTTTAAGAGGATGTTGGGAAATGGTGTTTTTACTGGCTTGTTTTAACAACCATAGTCTGGGACTAAGAGAGATCAAACTAAAAACCAGGCATGCTTTCTACCACCGAAAACATTAACGTGTCATATATCTGATGGAGCCCCAACTTCGGTAGAAGCTTTCTAGCCACTTTAAACACAATATGCAATCTTATTTTCAATTGCTTGCTTTAGGTCTGCTGATGTGGAGCACCACAAACCAATAATTACACCTGATCATAAGTCATAAATGTACTTTCGATGCAATTTATGGTGCTTAACAATACGCATGGCAGATCAACATGCCGACAGAATGCATTGACGTCTAGGAGTTCTCAGGCCCACCCATGCAACATGTTCACCAGCCAGACGATTCAAACCCCTGCCAGAACGACTGTGGTTTGATTTCTCTCCAGAAACCTCAAATATCTCAGAGAGGGAGACTGAAACATCTAGAATAAAAAGCACCCTCTGCTTAAAGCAATCCAGTAGCGTATGGTCATTAACCGCAACTTTAAAATTACCATAGGATACAGTATTTGTAAAAAGCGCCTCAACATTTCATAACAAAGCCAGCTGCAGTATGGTTTTGCCATATGGGTGGAGAATTCCTTGGCATCGCCACCAACAGATGATCAATTCTACAAAAATCCTTTCTCAGGTTAAGCTGTGCCAAACTTTCAGAAACAAGTTAACTTTTAGAACAGCCTGGCAACTTGCTTCTAGCTGGTAAAAAGTATGCCTTCTCATAATCCTGTTCTGAATATGATTAAGAGACACAATAGATGACTAGTTGCAGATTAGTTAGGTCAACTAGTATAGATTTTTTTTGCATTTATAATTTTAGCGCTGATATTTTTTACCTACAATGTTTTAATTAGTATGCAAACGGCATGTTATGCTTTATCTGGTATATAGTTTACACAGCCAAACTCTGTGAAGAAACAATTTCAAGAAAGCTGCTTGAGCGGTGGTGTTTAAGTAACAATTTCTCTGTGAAGAAACAATTTCAAATTCAATTCGGATGGGCTCTTGAGTCCATCTAGTACCCAGAGATGTAGGCATTTGTTACACATGACAAAAAACAAAAAAACAATAAAAAATGTTTGATTTCTTCTTTGGTTATATAACACAATTTAAAAAAAAAAAAACAGTTAATAGTTGTAATAGACAAAATGATTTTTGTAGAATTTAAGTCTAATCTGTCTAATCAGGCACTGAATAGAATACCCATTAAAAGATCTTCCACCCAGTGGATTAACTTTGGGGACCTAAGTGGTCCCAGCAATTGTTGCATTTTTAAGATGATGTAGCAAGTAGGGCAGGGTCGAGAGCCTTAGGAAAAGGAGCAGGTGCTAATGAATGACACCTGTGTCACATTCCTCAAGTCCCACAGAGGAGCTCCACCAGGACTAGGGTTGGATATCGAGAACCGATTCTTGGAAATTTGATTCGATTCTTGGGATTCGATAAGAGGAGAGGAGAGAGGGAACCACTAACGTATGGCCTATACGCTGTTGTTTCTTTTATGTTTGTCTGTGGCAGTCAGCTGAAAAGCGACTGCCACTCATTTTGTTTTCTATTTGTGTGGAATTTGACTGAAAATTGGCCAAAAAGACAGCCGGTTTTCCCTCCTTCTTCCCCACACAGCGAACTGTGCTATAAGGCCGATTCACACTGCACTGACCGACACCGACCAACAGTCACCAGATAAACAGTACTTGACTTCTCAAACATTTCACGACCTGACAAACAACGATTCAACTTTCAGTTGGAGAAAACGAGAGCAACACCAACAGGGGTGACGCACTGACCAACAAAACCGGCTAATTGTCTGTTGCTTCCCTGAATTATGTTCCAATTCTGTTGTGCTCCATCTATGACACTGTGGACCATCTAAGCATCTTCTGTACCTGTAAAGTTACATCTGATTGGGTCTGGTAAATTTGCCTAATTATACAGAAATATTAGTTAACTAGTCGTTCAAACAACCCACCAACTAGTTAATTTTTGAAAATATACAATTTTACACATTAAAGGTAAAATATGTAAGAATTTTGCAGTAAAATATCCAAAAACCACTAGGCCAGTGTTATATATTTTGTTAACTTGAGTACTTACAATATCCCAAATGTTTCCAACTATTTGTAAATAGTAAGAAAATTGCAATTGCAAAGGCTCCGGGACGTGTGAGGAGTCGCCTGTCAATTGCGTCATACCCGCGTTACCCTCGGTTTCCGGTTCTATTTTGTAGAAACCATGGAAACACCAAAGATGCATCAATATATTACATGTTTTAATAGACAAGGGAACAACTGTTTTGATATATTTATAGACAGAAAACTAATTATTGTTATATCTCAACACGTTTAATCTTATTGTTTAAATCTAGTTTTCTTGAATTATTTTTGTGAGTACCATGCTTTACCATGCCTCAGAGAAAAACCACTATTTTGTGAAGTAGCTAACATAGCATAATCAGATGCTGCTTTTTTTTTTAGTAACAGTAATACAGCAAATTAATTGCATGCCATTTATCAACACAAGCCATCCAGCATTTATTAATATGATATTCTAAAATCGATCTAGTTCACTGCAGTGTGTAACAGTGTCTCACAGCAGCCACTGAGCGAACGCACAGAGTAACGTTATAACATCATTTTCAACACACTCAAATGTATCTAATATGGAAAACAGAGCTGCGTTTCCTCATACTCATGACCGGAAAAGCGGAAGCGGCGCCGGCGACTGCGGCTAATAAAAGTCCCACTGCTCGTGAGGCGTGTGCTGCGCAATCGCTCCAGCGGTCTCGTTCAGCTCCCACAACACTCGGTCCTGCTCTGCTTCATACTACAGTAACGTTAATAATCGCATCCATGAACCATGATTTCTTCCCGAGTCCTATCCCGATTATTTTCCACCGGCTGTGAGGTGAAGACCACATGTCCCAAGATTCTGCGCTCAAACTTGGCGTCATCAAGCTACGCCTTTGTTTTGAATAGGCCTCTAGCGACCTCTAGCAGACAGAAATTCCTACATATTGCACCTTTAACACAGCACATTCCTGCGCCGCATTCAAGCAGCAGAGATGAGCACATTACCCAAGCTGTAAAGAATGCCTGAAAGAATGCACACATCAAGCGTTGGGTCTTAATCCTGAGAAACAGCGACTGAGCTGAGCTTTGGAAGACATATCCTGTCTAAAAAAATGAGAAAAGAGCCTCAAGAACAATTCCTTCACAAATAAAACCAAACATCAGTTTCAGCTCATTGGCAATAGATGCAGCATTAGATGGCTCTCTGGGGATAGACAGACAACTCACAGGAAGTTCAGAGAGAAGGACTGGCCAGCGTGTACATTTTCTGACTGGACAGTGCCAGAACTCTGAAGCGAGAGACTAATTCTCTTAGCGGGGTGTTGTGTTTGGCACAGGGACCTGGAGCAGACGGATAAGCCTTGACACGTTGCTCCTCGCAGGGAGAGCTGCCCCGAGAGGAAGCAATCTTTAGCACTGTCCAAAACACCCAAAGAGAGAAAGTGAGAGAAGTGATATAGATGGTGAAAGACAAATATGGGTTTTATAAATCCATCTAATAACCTGAAACGTTTCATAGACCTTCTCACTTGAAAAAAGCATTGCGAATGACAAACAAACCATTCTCTAACATATTGTATTTTATACTCATTCAGTAGTTTTATATTGTATTGCTGTCGATTAGATGGTAAATGTTCGTTCATAATTTTTTATTTCAAATGAAATAAAAATTGTTTTTTTTGAAATTGACATTTTTTTATATTCTCACTTTATATTAAGTGTCTACTATGTACTTACATATAACTACTATGACAAATAAGGTTTTTAAAAGTGTAAAAAAAATTAATGGAGATAATTAATTTTGAAGTTTTATTAAGTGTTAACAATGAGATTATGTGGCTTTTATAATCAATTAACACTGCTTTTGTCATTTTTTTTACAAGATGGACAACATTTGTCACCAAAAAAATCATTTAGTTTAACCAAAATTTCGGTTTTACCGAATGACACTTTTGATTGACGATATTTTCAAACAATGCTAACAGACTGAAATCGAGCTAGCTAACAAAAGGACAATCAAACATTTTATATTTAGTACAAGTTTTTAAAATATTACAACATTTTCCATGTTTTATAGCGGTGGTACCGAATGACCTGGGACATGCATATGAGCAAGTGAACACATAAATTTTTCAAATAGTTAAAGGTGCCCTAGATTATGTTTTTAATAGATGTAATATAAGTCTAAGGTGTCCCCTGAATGTGTCTGTGAAGTTTCAGCTCAAAATACCCCATAGATTTTTTTTTATTAATTTTTTTAACTGCCTATTTTGGGGCATCATTATAAACGCGCCGATTTTATGCTGCGGCCCCTTTAAATCCCGTGCTCTCCGCCCACAGAGCTCGTGCATGCCTTAAACAGTGCCTTAACAAAGTTTACACAGCTAATATAACCCTCAAAATGGATCTTTACAAAGTGTTCATCATGCATGCGGCATGCATGCGTCGGATTATGTGAGTATTGTATACTGTTATATTGTTTACTTCTGATTTTGAATGAGTTTGATAGTGCTCCGTGGCTAACGGCTAATGCTACACTGTTGGAGAAATTTATAAAGAATGAAGTTGTGTTTATGCATTATATAGACTGCAAGTGTTTAAAAATGAAAATAGCGACGGCTCTCTTGTCTCCGTGAATACAGTAATAACCGATGGTAACTTCAACCACATTTAACAGTACATTAGCAACATGCTAATGAAACATTTAGAAAGACAATTCACAAATATCACTAAAAATATCATGTTATCATGGATCATGTCAGTTATTATCGCTCCATCTGCCATTTTTCGCTATTGTTCTTGCTTGCTTAGCTAGTCCGATGATTTGGTTGTGCACATCCAGACGTTAATACTGGCTGCCCTTGTCTAATGCCTTTTATAATGTTGGGAACATGGGCTGGCATATGCAAATATTGGGGGCGTACACCCCGACTGTTACGTAACAGTCGGTGTTATGTTGAGATTCGCCTGTTCTTTGGAGGTCTTTTAAACAAATGAGATTTATATAAGAAGGAGGAAACAATGGAGTTTGAGACTCACTGTATGTCATTTCCATGTACTGAACTCTTGTTATTCATCTATGCCAAGATAAATTCAATTTTTCATTCGAGGGCACCTTTAAAAGAGAGTTAGTTACATTGCTTCATGACCATGTGGTCCTTTGCAGATGTCTGAATGATGTCACATCCTGTCACATGATACTGACTGCATGACTTGATCCAAAATGGTCCCTTTATATTGGTTACTCCGAATGACATCAATGAAATTCATTTTTCTGGACATTCTTTCTCATAACAAAGCAACGACTTCTACACATAATTTTAATACCATTTTGCACTATGTTGATATATGAAGTTATAAAATCATGCTAGAATAAAAAATATTTACATTTATTACATTTTAATATATTTTAATCACAAATTAAATTTGTTGTATTGGCCTTTGGACGGTTAAACCGAATGACCATTTGACACTGTAGCAAAATATAATTAAATCCTTTTGGAGTCAATAAAAGAGATCTAGTTGTACTACCTTACATACTTTGATGTCATATCTCCAAAAAAATACCCGTCACATCATTGACCCATATACTTACATATTTTTTTTATTTTTTTTTTTTTAGCTACAATGTAGCTACTTATTGTGTTGATGTTGTATTGCAACACACATGTGCTGCAATTGAGGTGGGATACGGGTAAGGTTAGATACAGGTTTAGTGGTATGGTTAGGTTTAAAGGCGAGTAAGATGTAAAGGAAGAGTCAACAGTGTAATTATAGATGTAATTACAGAAAATAATTTAAAGCTGTAATTACATGCAGGTAAGTACAATGTAAAAACATGTTCACAATAAGTGAAATAAAATGATTAATTTAAATGTTAGGGCATACAGTAGTTGTTAGTAGGGATGCACTCGAGTAGGATCATGAAAACCATGATTGCAGTGACTTTAAAAAAAATGTATTTCTTTTTTTCTGATTGGTTATTGTGGCATTTTGGGGTGGCACCTGAGGTCTGATTGGTTAGCGTGAGGACAGCATGCCATCCAGACTGGCGAATTAAAGTGAAACTATGGATTTGAAAGTGTGCAGTGATGGCTGAAATCACTGAAATCATGAAAATACAGTCAAGTGTGAAATGTGCAGTGCCAATCTATGAGAACACTATTATAAATAAAATGTTGTAAACTCTTTGTGCTTTAGTTGCCTGTGTTTCAGCATGTTGTTATGGGAAGAGCGCATCCACGACGGGAGTTCTGAGAAGGATTGGGAATCAAATAGCATTTCCACTTATGGAATCGGATACTTGCTATTCAATTAAGATTTCGATTCCGCTTATCGATTCATGTGTGCTCATTTTAATGTGGCTTTAAACCATTCAAGTGGCAAGAAGACGCGAAAGAGAACTCAATTCAGCACCTGTGTGCTGTTTTCTGTCCTAGGCACATTTAAACCGCTAGCACAGAGAACGCCTCTCATATAGTGCATGAATACTGAAGTTCTCTTTCGCATCTTCTTGCACTTGAACGGATATTATTAGTCACTTAATCGCAGGGGGAAAAAATTCACAGGAAGTGGCGAAGTCACGCAGTCTGTGACAGACAGATCGTTAAAGGTGCCATCGAACTTTTTTTTACAAGATGTAATAAGTCTAAG
Organism: Megalobrama amblycephala; assembly: GCF_018812025.1. Lineage (NCBI taxonomy): Eukaryota > Metazoa > Chordata > Actinopteri > Cypriniformes > Xenocyprididae > Megalobrama > Megalobrama amblycephala. Next base: position 5,305,941 of record NC_063064.1, on the reverse strand, counting down.
GTGTCCCCTGAATGTGTCTGTGAAGTTTCAGCTCAAAATACCCCATAGATTTTTTTTAAATTCATTTTTTTAACTGCCTATTTTGGGGCATCATTAACTATGCACCGATTCAGGCTGCGGCCCCTTTAAATCCCTTTAAATGCTCCCTGCCCATCGAGCTCACGACTCTATAATACAGTGCATTTACAAAGTTCACACAGCTAATATAACCCTCAAATGGATCTTTACAAGATGTTCATCATGTATGCTGCATGCATGCTTCGGGTCATGTGAGTATAGTATTTATTTGGGTGTTTATATTTGATTCTGAACGAGTTTGATAGTACTCCATGGCTAAAGCTAACATTACACACTGTTGGAGAGATTTATAAAGAATGAAGTTGTGTTTATGAATTATACAGACTGCAAGAGTTTAAAAATGAAAATAGCGACGGCTCTCTTGTCTCCGTGAATTCAGTAAGAAACGATGGTAACTTTAACCACATTTAACAGTACATTAGCAACATGCTAACGAAACATTTAGAAAGACAATTTACAAATATCACTAAAAATATCATGATATCATGGATTATGTCAGTTATTATTGCTCCATCTGCCATTTTTCACTATTGTTCTTGCTTGCTTACCTAGTCTGTTGATTCACCTGTGTAGATCCAGACTTTACTGGCTGCCCTTGTCTAATGCCTTTCATAATGTCGGGAACATGGGCTGGCATATGCAAATATTGGGGGCGTACACCCCGACTGTTACGTAACAGTCGGTATTATGTTGAGATTCGCCTGTTCTTTGGAGGTCTTTTAAACAAATGAGATTTATATAAGGAGGAGGAAACAATGGACTGAATGTACTGAACTCTTGTTATTTAACTATGCCAAGGTAAATTCAATTTTTGAATCTAGGGCACCTTTAACAACTGGTCTATGTGGTAGACAGAATGTTTTGCAAAAAGTCTAAATAAATGATTTCTAAATGTTTGACTTCATTTTTTTCACCATATTGGAATCAAAACTGGGAATCTGGTGTGATGCTCTTCACATTAAATGTGAACACCCAAAACATGCTGTATCGGTTCATTAAAATTAAGTTTTCCAGTAGAGATTGAAATGCTATAAGGATGTTAGATGGATTGGGTTCTCATGGGCCAGAGATGAGGGAACACGTCACAGTGTGTTCGTCCTCTTTTCGTGAAGGTTTACATAAACTCCGAGGGTGGTCTGTCGTTTCTGGAAGAACACACAAACCTGATATGACAGTGAGTATGTGTGTGATTGTGATGCACATGCATGTATGTGCCGCAGCAGGGACAGAACAACAGTGCGTAACTGTCTTTAGGAGCTATAGGGAAAATATGTGTCAAAATCTGTTTGCATATAGTAGCACACTTGGTTGTGTTCCAGCTCCAGTAAACATTGGATGCTCTCAGATGGATGGAGTTCAAGGCATGCTCACCATTCATAAGGCTAGGAATGGTAAACTGTAGCAATTCTGTTTAAATTATTTCAATAGCATGTCATTCAGGAAGATGTGTTTTCTCTGAGCTCAGCATATAATCTTCATGGTACTGGTGTCAGAATCATGAGAACAGTAAGATATGATAGTCGATGTTTATATTAACGTCTGTCAGTATTCAGCAACTTGGCCCATCCCTTGATGAACTATGTCACCATTATTAGCCAAACATAAGAGGACATTTATAGAAGTCTTAAAGGTACAGTAGCAAACCAACCTAAAAGTGTTTTAATATTATGCATTATTTATTTATTAACATCATTAAGTTTCAGGGGCGTTTTTAAATTTTACAGCCTAAACTAACCTTGCCTTGTCATAAAAATGTCAAATGATCTGATATTTTAAGATAAGATTGTTTATTATCTTATTTTCATGTTGGTTGTAACCTGACTTTTTTTATGAAACAAATATAAAGATTATGCCACGCTAAAAACATACTCATCATAGAATGCGTCAATTTATGTATGAATTGCATTTTTAATGCAATTTTTAATAAATTAATAGATCCAGGGAAAAAAAAAAAAAAAAAGTGTAATGTCTCTGTACCAAAACTGTTTTGACTACTATTAAGTGGACTACAGGGAAAACATAAAATGCTGTAAAAGTGTTTTAAGTACTTCAGAAGCTTTACTGCAACATTCCAACTGCCAATTTTCACTTTAGTATCTCATTCCTTCCCTCAAGAAATACACTCACTTTTCTCTCTCTCTCTTCCTGCCAAGGTCAAGATATAATCAAGCTGTGTCGTCCTCTGTTACATACCGGGTCCAGTCCAGTCTCTCTAAGGACACGTGAGCTGGTTCTGAACTGAGGCTCCAGAGCGCCCAGAGCATGCAGTATATTGAGCGTCTACTTCCTTCCCACCTGCGAGACCATCCATTAGAAGGACGACAATGTTTCAGCTGTTCTAATTTTCCACTGTTGGTCCGCCAGGACCTGCTCTTAAACCATGTTGTTTAAAACTGACAGCCCTGGAAGCTCTGGAAAATGTGTGACTATTGAGCAGCTTTACATCCTTTTGGTCTTGTCAAATTCCCATGGTGGAGGTTCATACTGTGTTTAACTTTTTTTTTTTTTTTGCAAGGACTGGGTAAGTCATCTGTGGCGTACGCAGCCCGATTACAGTAATCTACCATATAAATAAACTCAAATGGCATTTATTTTGCACTGTTAACTGTTTCAAAGGCCATTATGATCTGTCTACTTAGACCAAATACACAATCTGCCTGAAATGTATCAATGTACTTTGACAAACTAAGTGTATAAACTATAGGGTTGTCAAGTGTACCAGTACTACCAAGTACCAGGTATATAGGTACCTGACAGACGCTACTTTCAGATGCTCTTGTTCGTGTTTGTTTGAGCATTCTCTGATTGTCAAAGTTTTCTATTTACAGTGTGATCACTGTAGCCAATCACAAACATATCTGTTCAGTGCATGAACACAATGGCCAATCAGATGTGCTAGTCAATAAGTCAGTCAGAATCCACTTAACACCGCTGAAAACGTACAAGGTTTTGTTCAACGTGAGCCACACACTTGCGAATCCTTGCATTATAACCAACAAAAAGTAAACATGATGTAAATAAGAGATTCATTGTACAATTAAGACAGCTTTTTTTTATTTTAACTGATTTTTTTGTGATTTCAGTGCAGAATTCAGTGAGCTTGCGCTTTATAGAGTTTGATAGCATTAGGAATTATAAAGGGAGGGCTCTATTACCCATTCACAATCTGAATACAAGTTAGGGCTGCATGATTTATCGCACGATACAAAAAATAACATTGAACTTAAACGTGATTAACGCTAAAACGTGATTCTTAGTGCGATTATGAAATTGTAAAGGCTGCGATTGTCAATGAAATAAGGCTCCAAATGCTAATCCATCTGAAAGCACTGCGAGTTTGAGTCGCTTATAATGTACATTTGAAAAAGCAACACGCGTCAAACATCTTTCAAAGACATGAGAAGCATTTAACATCTTGTCCAACATTTAATAACATGTTTTACTCCAAACTCACTTCATAACGACAGTTGAGCATCCCTCTGTGAGATGATGAGGCTTCTTACACAGAATAAGTGGCAATCAAAGCGTTTCAATCTTCTGTTTATTCAGCTACAGCGATATGACATGTGTAATCTACTTCTGCTGCAGGGCATATTTAGAGTTTCAGCGCAAGAGCGCCCTCTGGCTTTCAGATGGAGAAGCATTTACTACTGATCACAGAGCCGTACAGCTCTGACAAGCTGCGCATAAGATAATCGCAGCCTTTGCCAAATAGCGTGCGGTTTAATCACGATAAATCGTGCAGCCCTAATACAAGTTTCGTTTTTCATGCTGCCAAGTACACTTCAAAGTTTCTGGAATGTCAACTGAATCGGAAACTGTGATGATTGACAGTGGTAACAAATGGAAGAGACAAAAACAGGACAAAAATATTTTAAAATTCAACAGATTGTGCTGTGGAAATTGGTACCGAGAACCACCGAAATTACACTGGTATTGGTACTGTGACAACCCTAGTTCAAAGTGTCAGTAAATACCTATTTAGGCAGACAAGACAAAGCAATGTACAGTACACACTCATTACAAGGACAATCCCCAAGGCCTTGTTCAAGAGCACAATGAGGATTGCTCATGACTGGCTTTTTGCTGGGATCAATTTTTTTTGCAAGGACAAATGGGTAAGTCATCTGTGGCGTACGCAGCCTGATTACAGTAATCTACCATAGAAATAAACTCAAATGGCATTTATTTTGCACTGTTAACTGTTTCAAAGGCCATTATGATCTGTCTACTTACACCAAATACACAATCTGCATGAAATGTATCAATAATGTACTTTGACAAACTAAGTGTATAAACTTATAGGGTTGTCAAGTGTACCAGTACTACCAAGTACCAGGTATATAGGTACCTGATAAACGCTACTTTCAGATGCTCTTGTTTGTGTTTGTTTGAGCATTCTCTGATTGTCAAAGTTTTCTATTTACAGTGTGATCACTGTAGCCAATCACAAACATATCTGTTCAGTGCATGAACACAATGGCCAATCAGACGTGCTAGTCAATAAGTCAGTCAGAATCCACTTAACACAGCTGAAAACGCACAAGGTTTTTGTTCAACGTGAGCCACACACTTGCGAATCCTTGCATTATAACCAACAAAAAGTAAACATGATGTAAATAAGAGATTCATTGTACAATTAAGACAGCTTTTTTTATTTTTTTTTGTGATTTCAGTGCAGAATTCAGTGAGCTTGCGCTTTATAGAGTTTGATAGCTTTAGGAATTATAAAGGGAGGGCTCTATTACCTATTCACAATCTGAATACAAGTTACGGCTGCACGATTTATCGCACGATACAAAAAATAACATTGAACTTAAACGTGATTAACGCTAAAACGTGATTCTTAGTGTGATTATGAAATTGCAAAGGATTGTCAATGAAATAAGGCTCCAAATGCTAATCCATCTGAAAGCACTGCGAGTTTGAGTCGCTTATAATGTACATTTGAAAAAGCAACACGCGTCAAACATCTTTCAAAGACATGAGAAGCATTTAACATCTTGTCCAACATTTAATAACATGTTTTACTCCAAACTCACTTCATAACGACAGTTGAGCATCCCTCTGTGAGATGATGAGGCTTCTTACACAGAATAAGTGGCAATCAAAGCGTTTCAATCTTCTGTTTATTCAGCTACAGCAATATGACGTGTTATCTACTTCAGCTGCAGGGCATATTTAGAGTTTCGGCGCAAGAGCGCCCTCTGGCTTTCAGATGGAGAAGCATTTACTACTGATCACAGAGCCGTACAGCTCTGACAAGCTGCGCAAAAGATAATCACAGCCTTTGCCAAATAGCGTGTGGTTTAATCACGATAAATCGTGCAGCCCTAATACAAGTTTAGTTTTTCATGCTGCCAAGTACACTTCAAAGTGTTTATGGAATGTCAACTGAATCAGAAACTGTGATGATTGACAATGGTAACAAATGGAAGAGACAAAAACAGGACAAAATATTTTAAAATTCAACAGATTTTGCTCTGGAAATTGGTACCGAGAACCACCGAAATTACACTGGTATTGGTACTGTGACAACCCTAGTTCAAAGTGTCAGTAAATACCTATTTAGGCAGACAAGACAAAGCAACGTACAGTACACATTCATTACAAGGACAATCACCAAGGCCTTGTTCAAGAGCACAATGAGGATTGCTCATGACTGGCTTTTTGCTGGGATCAAATCAGCAACCTTACTATTAGTTTAAACCATAAATAATACATTTTTAAATCACATTTAGATGTTGTGAATTTTATAAGCTGAAGACCTTTGACCTAGCAGATGATCACACATGAGTGTCTCCATCTCTGAAAATGTGAAAAATGATTAAAAAGACATACGGAGTGGAATGACCACAACTGATTTTCTTCCTGAAATGTTCACAGAATTTACTGAATATAGACCTCATGTGCCAGAGAAACAAGTGCGCAGCCATCCGTAGAATTCTGTTTTTGAACTTCTGTTTTAGCGATATAGCTCTGTATATTTCTATGGCATCGTGGTCGAAGATTAATTGGCTGGTGAAGTGGATTTACTTATTGTAGAGTTAACGAAAGTTATCATGAGTATTGTCATGTTTGAAGCGGATGTCACAACAAATGTCAGTAGAGAAGATTTCAAAACGAGCGGTTTATTCATAAATCTGTAATGTCTTACCTTCATGTGGTAGAAATACAAACTGCAAGACAAAACACAATGAGTGTAGTGTTGAAAAGGGGCGGGGCTACATAAGGTAGCCTAAATATTGCCGTTTATTACTGTGTATTTTTAAATTGGTAACATATATAACAAAAATATTAAACATCCATGCTTTTAAAAAGTTATAAATTGTGATTAAAAACATGACTCAATTTTATTTTCTTAATTTTTACTGTATTTTACAGTAACGCTGGAAACTTGGCAAACAAAAATGACTCTTTAAGACGTAGCATCACTGAGAAAAACACAAGAACACTTAAATACATGTGTGGGCCAGTAACCATAACCAACCGCCATCGCTTGTTGATATTATTAAATGTGGAGGAGTTGCTATTTGAAGATGATGAAACAGATCACTGGGGAAAACATTACAAACTATGCATCATAGTCACGAAATCTCATGGTCCACTTTGCCACATTTCCTATATCAAAACATCTAAACACACTCAGGTTGTGAAATGACATCACCGAATCCATTCATTTCTTAGCTCTTCTGCTGCTATTAAGCACAATATAAAATGTAACATTTATACAATAAATACATATATAACAGACTGAATGATTGCTCAGATATTGGCCTACTTTTTTTTTTTCACTACAGTTGTGATTATTATTTTACAAGTGCTCAAACAGTTAGGGGGAAAACAGACTCTCAATATTGCATCAGACGTGTCTACAAGCCAATGTCACTTTCTTCTCCTACATTTCGGTGATTCATTTGTGGCCAAAAACAATAATCAAGAATGTACAAGCTGCATCTTTGAAAGCTTCAAAAGCAGGTTTGCTTCAAACAGCATCACTTTTCATGTGTGACAGTTTCGAAATACTAAAGAGCTGCAGTGGGAATGAAGTGAAAAGCAAGTTGTTTTGGTTTGAAACCCTGAAACCCTGTATGGTCAGACTAATTTTCCATATGGCTTCTTTTCTGCATAATGCAGGATGATGTCACAGAAAAAAAATGAAGATTTTGGTTTTTACTTAAAACCTGACACCTTGCTGCACAGGCCAAGTCACTGACCTGCGGCAGTGTTATTTTAGTATTATTCATATATACTGTTATAGTATTTCTTATTATTTTTAATATAACAGGCTTTTGTTTTTTTTAGTTTTCATTTTAATTTTGTGTTTTTGATTTCTTTCAAATATTTCTAGTTAACATTAATTTATTTTTATTTCAGTTTTGGTAATTCATATTTATTTTTATATTATTTAAAATTAACAAAAACAACTTAATAGTTTTAGTTAACAATAACACTGACCTGACTGAACTCGTTAGATTTTGTTTCATATAAATATTTCTTAGTTTTAATTTTGTTTTAGTTTTTGTAATTAACATATAGGCCTATTATTTTATTTCAATTAACAAAAACTAATTTTAAAGGGTTCATATGATGCTATTTTAAAAGTTCATTATTTTGTTTATTGGGTGTAACAGAATGGGTTAACATGCTTGCTTAAATATATATATATATATATATATATATATATATATATATATATATATATAATATATATATATATATATATATATATTTTTTTTTTTTTTTTTTTTTTTTTTTTTTTTTTTTTCACATACTGTACGTTAATGCAGCTCCTCTATTCCAAGTCTGTCTGAAACACTACAAAGCCCCTCCTTCTAAAAAGCCCAGAGTGCCCTGATTGGCCAGCTGACCCAATGCTTTGTGATTGGCCAAACACCTTAAGTGTGTGTCGGAAATGTAACGCCCCTTACCATAATTGTGAGCTTGAGCTTCCAAGGATGGTAAACACAGCTAACTCATTCGCCGCCAATGATGGCATTTTCCGACATTTATGACAACGCTTCACCGCCATTGACAGAATTTTCCAGCAATCCATGTTTTCATTGTTACACAGTAGGGGGCGCTATTACGCATCTTCTGAAATAGTACAGAATCTCCTGATCAAAACGTATATGAAGAAAAATTAGAAACAAGCGATAGAAGCAAATGTAAAATAATGCAATCATCAAACATTAAACAGCATACAATGACTAATGTTACCGAATGAAATGTCGACCCAGGAAGAGGTATAAGACTGTGCAAGCTTTGCTATGTGGTTGCTAGGGTGTTTCTTGCAGGCCTATAGGATTTTTCAGATTTTAATGTCTTTTGAGTGAATACTTTGAGATATCGGACATCCCTAAATGAAAAATCCATATCGGTTGACCACAACGTGGTGTAGTAAAAGTTAGTTTTACACTTATGTTTAGATATTAGTTCAAAAAATTAACCCAAAGCATGAGCAAAAGTAGTAATGATGCTTGTCTTCACTACAAGGTTTCAAATAAAGGAAGCAGAAAGATGTGAAATGAAATTCCTCATCAGTATCTTTCACACAGTCTCAGTGATGTCTGGAGACACTCGCACAGAGCAAAGAGTCCCAGATGCAGGATGAACAGAGGGCTTGATCTGGGAAGTGATCAGAGGTTGTATGCACAAACATGTTTTCATGAAGTGCTCAAGAGGGACACACAATCCAGTGATGAAGAAATTAATCTGTAACAAGCCTAAATGAAACACAGCGGAAGCAACAATCAAGTAAGATACAACTGGCAATAGCTGCAAAAAAAAAAAAAAAAAAACAGACACAGATGGCTGTTTATTATCACCAGAACCATTAAAAAAAAAAAAAAAAATGATACAAAGCAGGAATCCAAATTCCTCCTGTCCACAAATAGGACTAGTACATCCATGGTTCTCGTGGGACAGATAAGCAAGTTATGTGTACTTTTGTCATTGGTTTGTGGGAAATAATCAGCCATAATAGAGTTGCTTGGTGACCTGGACTACTAAAACCTTTAATACTTCTAGGCCTGGTTTCACAAACAGGGCTTAAGATTAAGCAAGGATTAGGCCTTGGCTAAATTAAATTAAATTATTTAAGTAGCTTTTTTAAACGTGCCTTAAAAAAACATTACTGGTGTGCATTTTGAAACAAAACAATGACACTGACATATTTTAATATTTTATCCCTTAAAACTGTCACCAAAATGACATATTTAAACATTTTTCCTGTGAAAATAATTTCTTCATGCCTTAAAATAGCTTGAATGTTACTCTACACCCTTGCTTCATTTAGTATATGCGGACTCATGAATATGTAAATTAGCCCCACCTCCAGTCAATCACACAAGCTCAGAATACCTGATCCACTCGGCCAACTTTTGTTGTTCAGCGATATATGTTTGAACCAGAAACTGATTCAGAATAAGAAGTGGAAGAGTGAATTATATAGCCTCGTCTACACGTTGATGTATCAGAATGGTAATGTGTTTTATCTATCGCTCTCTGAAACGTCGGACACATAATGGTAATTAATATGATTAGCCTTTTGCTTGACTACATTATCAAACAGCTAATGATGTGTTGCTAATGTTACACAAAACATGTTCCCGTTCGCCATCTCAGTCATGTCTTCTAAAAGTCAGCATCCATTGAAAAGCTTTAAACAACTCAGAATGTCAGTGGAGAAAGGCATATACACATACATCATATACATAATTCACCTGCTATATTGCTAAAATGTCCCCAATTTTTCATATCAACAGAAAAACATACTGGGATAACCTGCCTTCTCTTGAGAGGCTTCTCCAATAGAGATTGCTAATGTGTCGTCATCATGACGTATTCCCGGTGGTGAACGCAAAGCATTTTGGGAATCCGCGGCACAAACATACACAAGGCGCCAGACTTCTTTGCATGGAGGGAAGAATGCAGTGTTCAAGATGCCGTCTACCTGCTGTTTTATACAGTAACTTCAAGTCGCTGCAGCAGGCACAGGTCTTTTTTACAGATGGATGCAGGACCTGGAGATTGTAAAAGTGGGGCAGAAAACTGTCGTCCGTTCAAATGTATGCTAATGTTTTAAGCACCACACTCCTAAATGACCAATCGTTTCGCTAGATAAGAACCTTATTCATCGTCTGGTATCGTCTGATGTCGTTTAAAGCCCTTTGAAGTTGCACTGAAACTGCCATTTGGACCTTCAACCGTTTGGTGCCCATTGAAATGAATGATATGGAGAAAAATCCTAGAATGTTTACATCAAAAACCTTCATTTCTTTTCGACTGAAGAAAGAAAGACATGGACATCTTGGATGACATAGGGGTGAGTAAATTGGATCTTACAAACTCTAATTTTATAAATCACTCTAAGCAGCTAAACATGGCTTGTTGTCCAGACACTTCAAAATGAGCTACAATGAGCCCATTATAGTAGAGATATGGGTAGACAACCAAGATTAACAGGGTTCTTTCAACAAACATGACTGTTATGAATCACTAGACTCATATGATGTGCACCAAAGGGAACATGCCTTTGGCATTGTGTAGGACCGGATAAGGAGTCTCCCGCTGAAACAGCGACAATGTACACCTTCATTGTGTCTATAGATTGAGAAGATACAAGAGATTACTTCACATGCTTCATCTTGATAATACAACGCACTGTCTTCAGGATCTGACCATTCTGGTTTCTGTTATTTCTTTGGTTGCTTGCCCTTAATCTTCTATGGAACACAACAGATGATATATTGAAGAATGTTCAAAAGTTTTTGTGCACATAAACAACATTGGAATCCATTAACTTCCACTGTACGGACCGAGACATTCATACAGGTTTGGAATGACATGAGGGTGAATAAATTATGACCCAATTTATTTTTCTGAGAACTATACCCTTTAAGGACTAACTGACTCACTGAGCTTGAACTGAAGTCATCAACAGATCAACAGAGAGAGATAACAACAGTCCAAACGTGGCGCAATGAACAAATCCATTCATCTGTCTGCATGTTTTAATAATCTCCGAAAATGTGTTCTGCGAGACACAGCATGTAGACAGTTCAAGAAATGGGTAATCCAATGGAATGAAGTACAAATTACCCAACATGTTTATTCTGGATGAGGCAGGTATGGACTACGTCAATGGACATTGGCCTTATTGTGGAGATCAATGACCACTGAACTTCATTTGGAGACATCGACACATAAATAGATGTGTTGGACAGTTTGTTCACCACAGTTCTGAAAAATATTTCATGAATTCTAGATCATAACACCAATCATTATTGCAAAGCCTGACAAAATTACAAAAAACACACATATTCCTTTCACTAACTGCCACTAAATATTTCTCACAGCAGACCAAGAGTGACATCTCAGTTTCTCATGCTACTTTGAAGTTTTTCAGTGGCACTAGGTATTGATCTTGACATGAAAGAGGATGTCCTGGTATTCTCAGCATGTGCTTGAAGTGGAGTGGAACAGTATTCCCAAGAAAAATAGATCCTTGAGCTGTAACTTTATTACAAGTCTTTCTTCCTCATGGGTGTGATTTATGGTGAACACTTGGGTACTGACTGTGAAAACCTGAATGTTGGCTTGTCAAATAAATGACATTATGAAACTAAAATATGGAGGGCCAATACGTGTCAATCACATGATGCCCAATGTGTTTGTTCTATTAATTTATTAACAAAAGAAAACACAAATTAAAAAATATCATTCATGCAGAAAATGCAGCTCTTCTATGACAAGCATGTTTTTATTTTCTGAATTAAACTGCATTCTGATATATTTTTCAGGATGGTACGACTGTCCTGATCACATAATGGAGAAAAGCCTCATTATAATGAATGAAATTACTGAAAAGAAAATGTACTCTAGAAAATGCTGGGTTAAAAACCAACCCAATTTGGGTTAAAAATGGACAAACCCAGCGATTGGGTTGTTTTAACCCAGCGGTAGAGATAAATGTTTGCCCAACCTGCTGGGTAGTTTTATTTAACTCAACTATTGTTTAACAATTACTGTATTGTTGCTTAAAAAAATATGTTGTAAATTAACATTTATTAATAGGTTCAATTAATAATAATTAAACAATAAAAATGTATTAAATTGCTTATTAATAAATGTTCACCTTTTGATTATTACTGTTGCCTCTAGTAATTGTGTGTCTAATTTTTAAATTCCAACCTATTTTGGGTTCATTTTAAGCCAGACATATAGTAATTTTCAATAGCTGGGTTAAATAAAACTGCCCAGCATGTTGGGCAAACATTCAACCCAAACTGCTGGGTTAAAAAACAACCAAATCGCTGGGTTTGTCCATTTTCAACCAAGCATTTTTTTTTTTAGAGTGCACAATCTTCAATCATTATTTTTTAGAAAAAAAAAATGTTTAAAAAAAAAAAAAAACAAATTTAATAGTTTGAACATAAAATGTCTTCCAAATCATAGTCATGTGGTATGACCAACATGCAGAAAACAAACAAAACAGCAAAGTGTGTTCAAAGATTTCAGCAAAGTTCAAGATTTTAGATCAGATGATTTGACATTTTTATAATAAGGCACACATTAGTTCAGGACGGTTGTAAAATGTCATGTGGTGCAACTCTCCAAAAAGGCAGTAATATTTATGATTATATTATATTATATTATATTATAATATAATATATAAAATTAGATGTGTACACTCACATGTATTCAACAATATATTACTTTTTACTTGATGTCTACACCACATGAAATTTGATTAATCAAACTTGTGTTGCAAATAGGTAAAAAAAACAAAAAAAACAAACAAAAAACATGAATACAAAGAGTATATTTCTAAGAACTTGCTACATGTGTTTAAAACTAGTTTTATCATGGACACTCTGATGATTTCACTGACCAATATATGCAACTTTATGTACAAGTAGTACTAAGCATTGTGAAATCAGAAGAACAAGCGCAACTGAATTCCCCACAGTGTTTGTTTGTTTGCTTTCTATTACCATCAAATCTACATATTTTATTTCCTGTTAATGCTCTCTAAAGCTCTTTTGTTTGAGTAGAGAGGTAAGATTCAAGGTTTAATCCTGGTCAAACAATTGACCTAATACAAACATACCTACTCTGAAAATGTACTCTATGAATACTCTGTTTTCATAGGATAATCCCAACGGATTTATCGGGTTTCCAACTAGATATAGAGCATTAAGGCCCGGAATGCAATCATAATTCAATTCACTGAGTACTTTTTTCAAACATTAGAGAATCAGATTTATGTTTCAGGTTAATAGCGATCCATTTTGTTCCTGCCCTTTCTAATGAAATAGTGTTATGGGATTTAAGAAATCAAATCAAGAGATCGATGTGTGCAAATCACTAAGGTCGCTGGGATATGTAGAGTGAATTTTCATTTATCTTACGTGGATTATGACGGTTCATCAGCGTGTGATATGGAATAGGTAAAGGCCACTCCTGCAGAAAAAAGCAGACATCTGCCTACATCCAAAAAGCCTGTTGCCATGGCGGCCAGTCACTGACAATGATATCAGCTCGTACTGGCTTACACATAATGAAGCAGAGGAGGTACTCATTATTCTCAAAGGTGATGCTGGAGACAACGGATTACATCCTGTTGGCATTTGTGATAGAATGAGGTTATATGATTAGCGTAGCAGGCGTAGTAATCATGGAGTCTGTAATGTAGATCATCATCTATCCATAGAAAGAGATAGATTTAGACTTGGAATAACAGAATATGATCAGTCAATAATACATTAATATATAATACTACATAAATGTAATAATATAGAATATTACATCTATAAAATTGCATTTTAAGGGATGCACCAAAATGATCATTTATAATAAATAATCAATGAATTAATCAAACTTTTTTTAATAATCAACACTCAAATGGCTAAGACTGAGTTGTATAAACATGTCATAACTGCACATATAAACTTTTTAATAACAGAATTGTTTCTCCAGTTTGTTGGTGAAATATAAACATTTAAACAACAATAAACTGTAATAACTTGTTTTCATGACAGATTTATTAAATAATGAAGACATCACTAACAGGTTAAGTAAAAATATAATGAATATGTAATACAGTGCATATATATGTAAGGGTTATGTTTGGCTTTATTGTGTTTTAGTTTGGTTTTTGCTGTTCCGTTTGCCTGAGTTCTAGTTCCTTGTTTGTTCCCATGGTTTCTAAATTGAGTTGCACACCTGTTCCCTGTTCTGTTGATTATCTTCCCTTTATTTAAGCTCTGAGTTTTCCTTAATTCCTTGTCAAGTGCTAAAGTTTAGTTGGAAGTGTAGTGTGCTCTTGTGTTTTCTGTTTAATAAAGACGCCTTCCTGTGGATTTACTACAGCCAAACCTGACAATATTTAGCAAAACCATCTTTAGAGTTATTTTTTCGAGCTAACTAATGAGTTTATGGACACTGAATAGCCTTCTTGAGGTAAATGTAAAGTTTAGTGACATCATATAGCCTACAAGCTGTTTTATTGACCTCTTTCCCCTGGTTGAAAGACTAACTTGAGCAATTACATGAGACAGGCTTCATTTCAGTAAGTTGTAATGTATCTTTCAACATACCTTCTGGTGTTCACCCATGTTTATTTCATGCTTTAGTAAAGAGGAGATGAGATGATCGGTACAGTGATCTGTCAAGCCACATTAAAGAGCACCAAAAGACATTTGTTTGAATTTCATAATAAATCGACATAATTTTAAAGTTGAGACTTAAGACTTCATATTATAAGTAACAAAGCACAAAGCTTTTATTATTGGATGGCAGACGGACCACAAATGTTGATGCATGAACAATGCATTTTGGAAACAGGAAACAGGAAACATCACAGACTAAAAGATTTTAGATTTCCATGTCCAACTATATCATTACCGATTAAAATCGAGAAATTAATATTGTCAATCCAGAGCTAGTGTCCACACAGCTAACATGTGGTAGCTTAACTGATGTATCGGCCAATAACAGCAATTATTTTCACTATCGGCCATTGGCCAATTGTTTACAAACAGCCAATGATCCTGTCAATCAAAAGGGGGCCGAAAAACGTGTCAGCTCATTATGTGTGAAGAAAATCTCTCATGTTTAGGGCAAGTTAATGCGACAATAACACATTAACACTTAAAAATAGCTACATAAAAGTAGGCTATATTTCACCCTTTGAATCACCTGTAGTTCAAGCCTGGGTTGCCAGGTCTGCGTTTTTTCCCTACACCAAGCATTATTTGTAGCGCCTCTCATCCAGCTTTGTTACGTCTGATAAGAAACAGTCTCAGCTTTTAAATTGTCCATTTTATCACAAAATTCTAACAATAAATGCCGTTCAGATCACTGTAGCGCCTCAGTTCAAGCAGTTTCTTCCACTTTAATACAAGTTATAGAATGAAAAAACATGCATGAACATCAAAAGGTATGTTGAAAGATACAGAACAACTTACCGAAATGTAATATAATATAATATAATGTCCATTCACAAGATGTTTTATTGACCAAGGAAAGATGTCAATAAAACATCTTGTGAACAATGTGAACAATCACTTAAAGGTGCCGTAGAACGTTCTTTCACAAGATGTAATATAAGTCTAAGGTGTCCCCTGAATGTGTCAGTGAAGTTTCAGCTCAAAATACCCTATAGATTTTTTTTTATTCATTTTTTTAACTGCCTATTTCAGGGCATCATTAACTATGCACCAATTCAGGCTGCGGCCCCTTTAAATCCTCTCGCTCCCCGCCCCAGAGCTCTCGACTATAATACGGTGCATAAACAAAGTTCACACAGCTAATATAACCCTCAAATGGATCTTTACAAAATGTTCATCATGCATACTGCATGCATACATCGGATCATGTGAGTACAGTATTTATTTGGATGTTTACATTTGATTCTGAATGAATTTGAGGCTGTGCTCCGTGGCTAACAGCTAATGCTACACTGTTGGAGAGATTTATAAAGAATGAAGTTGTGTTTATGCATTATACAGACTGCAAGTGTTTAAAAATAAATAGCGACGGCTCTCTTGTCTCCGTGAATACAGTAAGAAACGATGGTAACTTTAACCACATTTAACAGTACATTAGCAACATGCTAACGAAACATTTAGAAAGACAATTTACAAATATCACTAAAAATATCATGCTATGCTATCATGCATGGATCGTCTGATGATTCAGCTGTGCACAGATCCAGACGTTAATACTGGCTGCACTTGTGTAATGCCTTGAACATGAGCTGGCATATGCAAATATTGGGGGCGTACATATTAATGATCCCGTCTGTTACGTAACAGTCTGTGTTATGTAGAGATTCCCCTGTTCTTCGGAGGTCTTTTAAACAAATGAGATTTATATAAGAAGGAGGAAACAATGGAGTTTGAGACTCACTGTATGTCATTTCTATGTACAGAACTCTTGTTATTCAACTATGCCAAGGTAAATTCAATTTTAAATTCTATGGCACCTTTAATGTTGCATTTACCTCAGGAAAGTTATCCAATGTTTACAGTTTGTTTGTTAGCTATAAAACACTACAGAGAGGAGCTTATTTAGTGTGGGTTTCCTGTATCGATTACAGCATCAGTTATATATAAAAGAAAAATTCATGAATATTGGGTTTTTGTTGAGTCACACACCACATGACACTTTAAAACCTGAAGTAACTCTGCAGTGTCATAATGTCAAATCATCTGATGAGACTTATTGACCTTGACGTGATGGACAAATATTACTAATTTGCAGGTTGTAAAATGTCATGTGGTGTGACTGCCCTAAAACATATTTATGAATATTTATAAATATATTTTACATACAAACATGCACACGCACACACGCGTGCACACACATATATTATATTATATATATAATATT
The DNA here is from genome assembly GCF_018812025.1 of Megalobrama amblycephala. Classification (NCBI taxonomy): domain Eukaryota; kingdom Metazoa; phylum Chordata; class Actinopteri; order Cypriniformes; family Xenocyprididae; genus Megalobrama; species Megalobrama amblycephala. Next base: position 5,288,964 of record NC_063064.1, on the reverse strand, counting down.
TGGGTCTATTGCATATTGTTTCTGCAACTTTTTAGAAACATTTTTGTTGAGCCTTCATGGAATCTCAGGGATTTTTCCCCCCACTTTTTACTATACATACAATGAAAGTGTTGCCATTATTCAAATAAAGTAATTCTTCTTTTTCCATCTATACATGCGCTACAGACAGATGTGTGCTAAAGGATGGGTTGAGCATTATGGCAAAGCTCATATAATGTTCTCTGGTTGCGTTTCTTGTCATCTTAAACCATACATTCTTCTCACGCATTCCAGTTAGCCGATTTAGGAAACCCATCCATTACAAACACAAGCTGAGTTACAGGGTCATGACCCTATATCTGTCCGTTTCCTTCACTGTAGGATCCAGGAGAAAAGTGGTAGTTTCCTGTAACTATAGCAACCAAACAGAAAATACACCGTTGTGCTGCTTAGTGAAAGCATTTGAGAGACTGTATAAAAGGCCATCGCTTGTTCCGCATCTCCGGAACTTGTTTTGACACAGTGCTGAATGTACCACCGAATGCAACAACAGCATGAATTAAGACTTGTCAGAACTGTTTACTCAGTTCTCCCTCTTTGACTTCTTGAGACAAAACTGATTTAGTTGTTTGACAGCTCTGTCTTAATCCACAGAGGAAGCAATGAGGCTTAATGTAAACCGACCACACACATCAGAGTGAAACCTTCACCTTTGTTGGCCAATGTAAACATGCACATTTCTGTGAAATGGAGGTGTGACAGGAGTTGTCAGATGCCGGTTCTACTGCATTGTCAAAGAAGAGGCCGCTGGCACTCAAGGGTTAAGAATGAAGGGTATTGTGACAGGTGTGCGAATGACTTTACCTTTTACAGTTTGTGAAAAGGCTGCGGTGCAAAACTGTTTGCCACATGCTGTCATGCTGACATTCATTGACAATGCTTTCCTTGAAAACAAACACACAAAAGCAGACCTCACAATAGAGGGCCAGTCACTCTTAAACGGTCAAATTTGCATCGCAAGTTGTACTGTGTAGCTGTGCTTCTGGCGGTATCATACATTCCGTACTCAAGGGGGCGATGTGCTTATGATCTAACTTACTCAGCAAAATTATTTTAAAACTGTTGCTCCAGTAATAGAGTGCCCCAGGGATGACGCGTTTTTGTAGGCCAACCCGGAAGTTGGCGGCGCACGGGTTTCCTCGATCGAAAGCATATGCATTTTTCCCATAGATTTTTGGAAAATCGCAGAAAATAAGCTCTGTGTTTAACAAAGGGTTATGACACTTACACGTTTTGTCTATCAAGATAATCTTTACAAGTTAACACAACATTAATAGATTTTGAAGCCTAAATAAAGTCGTCAGATATAAAAGGCTAACAGTAGGTTATAAATGGACTACAGCACACCATGGTCGCGTATCAACGTCATCACCAAGCTTCCTCAAACTGTATTTAAAAAACAACTTTATTTAAAAACATGCTCGCTGATTATGATCTGTGCTGTTATGAATACTTTTCCACTTTTTCATGAAAAATGCTGTCCAAATGTCCCGTTTTTAATGATGACGTCTAAAGTCCCCGCCAAAGGAAGTAGTCCCTTTTAGCAACTTGTTAGCAACCGCCGATTTTAAGACACAGTAAAAGTTTTAAAAAAATCACAAGTGGGTTATAACCGGTGTGTTTTATGTCATAGATCAAAACGTCAAAGTATTTAGAGGCTTTGTTAACCACAGACCTTATTTCAGGCGATTTAGCAAAAACCCATTCAAAAAACCCATAGACTTTACAGCGTTGGAACCGGAAGTCCTAAAATGCTAACTCGCTTCCGGGTTTTGCCTACAAAAATGCGTCATCCCTGGGGCACTCTATTGACCTGGAAGAAAAACCTAACCATAAAGAAAGACAACTTAGATTAATACCTGAGGCAACACTAATAGGGCCCTATGATTTCCAGGATGCAGAAAAACACGGACATTAAAAACAGAATTTACTGTATAATGCGGAATGTCACGGAATTTGTAAAATTTGATGAATAAATAAAAAGTATGTCAGTACACCTAAATCAAATCATGATATAGACTAGTGTCTGTGAATATTAAACTGCAAAAAGACAAAAGGATTATTTGAATATGAATCCTGCATGTTATGTGTGTATGTGTGAATGAATGAAGCAGACGTGCGGTTTCATTGATTCACACACACTGAAACACGCATGTTTTCAGCATCTGCCGCCTCACTATATGAGGACATGAACGCATGAACTTCATCTCCAGAGTCACTTCATGGGCATTTTAGGGTTTAATTTGAGAAAAACTATCGTCATATCATAAACACACAGAAACAGAGGTCTTCACGGCAAACCGTCAAAATAAAAGTTCGGCTTAACTTAAAGAAATTGTAACAGAAATATATTACTGTTGTACACTAGAATTTAGCTACGTCTCACTAGAAGAAGAATAATACTAACTAATAATAATAATAATAATAAATTATTATAAAAACTATAAAACTTTATTTTTTTAAGGAATAATCACAATTTTTCTTCCATTTTTTAATTTTAACAGTAAAGCTCTGTTGTGCTGCAATTTTTTTTTGACAAAAAAGTTTGTTTAATGTCACATGATTAAAAAGTTAAATTAATGTTGTATGCCTTCATTTGATTGCCAGAAAAATAAAATACACAACACAGAATTTCTAAAAAAAAATAAATAAAAAAAATAAAATAAAATAAAAAAAAATAAAATAATTAAAGGTGCTAAAGAGGATGTTTTGTTTTATACATTTTTGCAATATTACTTGAAACTGTCTTTACTAACTGATAAAAGACTATTTATTAGGTGCACTGAAAGGAATAATATTAATATACATCATCTGTGCACGAAGGTAGGGCCTTAAAAACATCAATCCAATCGTTTACGCGATCATCTCGTAAACGATTGACCCTCTGGCTTGTCAATCACTGCCATGACGTTCCTTGTGAGAGACGAGCGTGGCTGCACGCTCCAGTAACTTTCCACACTCCACAGGCGCCGCATGCGATGTTTTTGTCCGGAGACAGGAGTAACAACTGCAGATTATGAGTTACCTGCGGTGAGTCCGACATAATGAATTCCACTAACACGGATACAGCGAATGCCGGTGGTAAACACTCGTTTTCCAATACTCGTGCACGAGTTTTGGGAGGCGTTCCCTCGAAAGGAGGGGGGGGTTGTTCTTACGCATGCGCTCATTTCAAAAACTCAGTAACAGTCTTTGGTTTCTCAGTCGACGGAAAGATCCTCTTTATCACCTTTAATTCCATTTTGTTGTTTTAATGTTTTTTTATATTCACATTATATATTATTGTCACATAAAAATAAAAAGGGTCCATCATCTATTGCAATATATGAAGCACATCATCTCACGCTAAAGTCATTTTCGAATCCACGTGGCAAACTTGAATTTGTTGGCGAATGTGCATGGGAAAATTTCACCCTTGCGCAAAATTCCTAATAGTGTGGATTTCTCCCATGAAAATTCACGCTAACAGTAAATGTCAATGTGCTACAGATAGAAAGAAAGTTGTTCCTTGTGTTTAAATTGTACCAGGGTTAACTTCTTTTTTGGGTTGTTTGTTTTAGTATGCCTCAGGTCAAAAACAAACCAAAACAAAACATGAGAACAATGGCAACATGTCAATATTATGTCCGGAAAAGCTTTATTACACACCTACATGCCTGCACAACATACTTCATCAACGGTCTAGACGGATGTTTTATTTAATACAGGATATATTATAAAAGTACAGGAATTCAAATGCAAAACCGTCCCACCTAGATGCCTGTCTGTCAACTGATCGTGACTTCTTCAGTGCAGTATGTACCGCAGCCACACCTGATTCCCTTAATACTCCACTCTGAAGTTTCCTGATCCTGGCTGCAGGTTGAAGCATGTAGAAACCAGCAAATCTACAGCCTCCACCTTTCCTAAAGCTGACAGCCTGCTTGAATGACTGAGAAGATCATTCTGGTTCCTGCCTCCTACTCTCCACGTCCCAGTTTCACTGTGTTACACAACAGCAGCCGGCTGTCCGTCAACATGTCCACATACACACTGTGGGGCCCGCCAAATTTGGCTGGAGTGACTCAGTGGAAGATCATGTTTAGTGTGAAAGAGTAGTCCTCAAGTAGTTGGTCATTTCTGTAGATGCTCCAGTTCCTTTCTAACTGGAAATTGTGGAAACTATAGACAGAAATCCCTTTCTGTCTCTCTCTTATGGTCTATGGGAAGTGTGTAATACTTAATCCAGACAGATGAGTTTGTTTGTGTTTTTTAACCCCATGCCAGCTTCTGTGACTATTTTCATGGTGAGAAAAAATAATGGTAAAACTATATTGTGTTTTTACAATTTATTTTTGCTAAAAACTCAAACTATATTTGGTTTAACTTTGTTAAAAATATCATCACAAGAGTTAACGGAGTAAAAGAAGGTTTCTCAAGGCGTTTAAACCAGCACAATCTAATAAAACATGCTTCAATGATAAAGAGTTTTGACAGAAAGAACATCTTGGTGGATCTTCATCTTGTATTAGAAACTTCTGGAATGGCCTATTCTGCAACAGATATAAACAATATGGTCCCATCAGTTTGAGAATTGATAATAAACTACTTTTTCCAACATTGGTGCTGATTTCATGGAATTTCCAGACAGATTAATAACTTTACTGTAAAAGTAGGATGACCAGATTTGTCATGTTGGAATTCATTTACAAAGTGACATCGCTAACTACTGGCCTGGCAGCAGAATACAGTGTTTTCATTTTCGCAGATCCGAACGTCGTCATCTGAACAAAGAAATAAACTTTCCCATTTTTAGTACATTGTAGTTGTTGTGTAAACATACCCTAAATCCTGAGTTATTGCAGTCATAAGTAGAAACATTGTCTTTAAAGGCCAAGATGGCCAAAGACAGTTGGCCATCTTTGAGCATCTGCCAGCTCAGTTTTTGCGAAGTGCCAGTGGCACTAGCCAGATAATGTCGGAAGCTTTTTGGTCGACTGAGAATGTTGAATTGGTGTCAGTCAGTCAGTGATACAAATCAATCTGATTAGCTTTTCAGCTTAGTAACCAGTGTGGTGATCAGTGAACAATGTTTACAGCATTCAAACTTGGTAAACGGAATCTCAAGCATGCTTGTTTGACGTTCGAGAACCAATGAGGTTCGTTTCCGCGTGTCACACAGCACATTTGAGCCTCTGCAAGAACTCACGCATCACTGATTATGTTTGCTGATCAATGTTTCTATGTGAATAAAAGCCTAAATTAAATAGGTTCATCATATAAAGTGATCGAGTCTCTTCAGAAGACTTGGATTAAACTGCTCAAATCATTTGGATTTATTTTACATTCTCTTTTACCCCCTTTCCACCAGCACGAACCGGGCGCTAATTCGGAGTTGGTTCAACTGACGAGCCTTCTAAGAACCGGTTTGCCTTTCCACAGGCTAGAGAGCAGCACAGAGCCAGGACTTACGTCACTGCATACATCTATCCGCTTGTTAAGTCATGACGTAAGGAACGCCGTTTCCGGGTCCAAGCCTCGACTCGTTTCACTTGAGAATGCCATCGACGGCCGTTTATGAGTGCTATTTATTCATAATAACCATCAAACATTTTAAAAAGTTAAACATTTTAAATACTTACAGTCTGCACAACAGTCTCCGTGCTCACAGCATCACAGACATTAACGATTTATAAAAGATGAATCATTGTCTGGCCATCTGGGATTTTGGTATGGAGATAAAGGTTATAATTATATATTTTTTGTACTATTACACCACATCGTGTGTGTATATTAGCACCATTTGTTGTTTTCTTGTGGTATGAGATAGAGCGTTTGGACCCGGAAGCGCTGCCGCGTGACGTCAGACTTAACAACCGGATTTCACAGCAAAGCTAGCGCTGTAGCGCCACACACAAACACACCAGGGTCATTTGAGATACATCGGCTTCCCGCAGAGCGATCGGCGCATGACATCAAGCTCCGTGAGAACGATCCAAAAGCGCAAGGAGTCGTATGCTCTACAAACGCACCCGTGGATCCGCGGCACCTGCCGAATCGGTCCCGTGCTGCTCCGAAGCATCTCGAACATCTTCTATCAACAATCGCGGATGTTTCACTACTGTTGATGCTCATGGCTTTGCGAACCTATATCGGCATCCAAACACGGCTCGCCGTAATTTGTATATAGACGGAGATTACAATCGAGCTGCTATTAGCTCGATTAGCTGCTATTTCAAAAATGGCGGTCACAGGTGTCTTGTTGGTCACGGTAACCCCACTCCCAGTCCCTGACGAAAGCGGTTCTTACTTCTAGCCCAGCAACGTTTTGGTGCTACTTACGAACCACTTTTCCTGGTTCGGAGCTGGTGCTTTGTGTGTCGAAAGACAAAGAACTGATTTGAAACTAGGCTCTGGCTCCGAACCAGCACTCAAACGGCCTTGGTGGAAAAGGGGTATTTATGAACATTTTGAACTGTCAGAGTTTTGACTTTCAATGGAGGAACAGCCACAGAAATCTTTCAGGTTTCATTAAAAATATCTTCATTTGTGTTCTGGAGAAGAACAAAAGTCTTATTGGTTTCGAACAATATTAGGGTGAGTAAATAATGACAGAATTTTAATTTTTGGGTGAACTAACCCTTTAACACTTGGGCCAAACACTGCAAATACATCATGGAAGTAGACTAGTGGTCAAGTGCAAAAACCGCAAGCATAGGTATTCAGACAGGCCCATATACTCTGGATAATGTTGAAATTGAGATAAGTTTTGCCCTGTCCCAAATGGCACCCTAAACCATCATGGTCTTCCTCTGAGTCCACACTTTCGTGACGTAGGCTATGCCGCTTTGACTGCCGGGGAAAGTCCTTTGCGTAGCTCGCAGACTTGCAAGCTCAGCTGAAGTGCACATCGAGAGCGCATAGCAGCCGCAAAGGGGGCGCTCACAAGCACCTTTCTGAAAGCTAAAATGATGAATAAGACACCCTATGGCCCTTTGGACTTAATGGACAGGCACACGCAGCGGCCATTGTAAGTCCACAAGCCTGAAAGTGCACATGAAGCGTGCCATTTGGGAAAGGGCCTTTGTCTGAAATTTGTGTTGGTCATGTGACCTTGTCCTCAAAATGGCAGCCAACATGACGGTGGTCGACTCTTATGTAGAATACTGCAACTTTACAAGGACTCTAAAAGTACTAATCATTTCTTTAAAAATATTTTAAAAAGTACTTTCACAGGATCTTTTGCTCCAATAGACTATCTGAAAATGTCAGAAGGTGACATATTCTAAAACAAGCTGAAATAAAACAAGCATGTCTGAATGTAAAGGACACTTTAAATCCATCCATCCATTCTCCAAACTGCTTGTCCTAGAGGATCATGGGGATAACCAGTCATTTTTCACCCAAATCTGCTATCTGGCTCTTCATGTATGGTCCCTAGAGAGCGTTAGTGAGTGAAGCTGGGAATATTGGATGTGTGCCCGGAACATCAACCCCCTCCTTGCCGAACCTCCACATCTCCATAACCCTGCTGCCTGCCTTTCAAAAGTCCTTGACGCCTCAGAGGCACAGAGAGGGCAGAGCTCGGAGCATCACTGACAGTTTGCTGGATAAACGTCATCTATGTGCATGATGGACTACTTAACATCACTGCTTTACAATGACATTCATGATGCCTCAATGTCTGATGCAGAAGATAACAGATGAACTGAACAGAACAGATGGAGAACAAGTTCAGCATCTCCTGTGTCCTTCTGAACAATCATGTATGATGACAGATCACCACATGACTAGCGAAAGCTGTGACTCACCTCATTAGAAGTCATCTGAAGTGAATCTGCTCATGCTGAAAGCTGCTCATGTGCTGACTACACTACTGAAACCAAGACTTTCACTGTGCTGATAACAATAGCACTAAAGATTAAATTACTTCATATTGCCATAATTCCTGCAATGTTAGACACCAGGCTAAAAAATGTAAGGGAATAGTTAATCAAAAAGCAAAAATTCTGTCTTCATTAACAGTATAGAACACAAAAGACTTTCTTTTTTTCTACAGAACACAAAAAGAGACATTTAAAAGAAAGTCTTGGTAAAAAGTATCACAAAAGGAGTCCAAACAAGTATATTCCAGCCTTTTCAAGTTATAAAATGAACAGACTAAAATTCTATATTCATTACGATTTAGTCAATGAGCTGAAATATAAGAAACATATCAGTCGGATTTATGAACGACTCAATCAAATCAGTTTTTTGAATTGGGTCAACAGTCTCGTGGAAAACACCGTACACAAACATTGCTCATGAATGCTCCAGAGAAGATTTGAATAACAAATTATTAAATATCAGACACACAAAGCTACTGCATACTCCTGAGGACTTTTGAACCAACGTATGAACCATTTATATGAAACTTTTATGATTTTAAGCACTTTAGCTCCTATTCATTGTAATTAAATGGGAAAGAGCAATCAGGACATTCTTCAGAATATCTAATTTCTGAGGTTTGAAACAAGGTTTGTTTGTATGTTCACTTACAGTTTTTGAATCTAGACTCAAAACGCATCTTTATTCTTTGGCATTTTTGACATATGTTTTTATACATTTATATGGAAGCTTGTTTCTGCCACGGAATAAAACAATTTAAAAGATAATTGCGACAAAACAAGCAATATAAAGAGATACAAGATATAAACTAGCAATTGCGGGTAATAAAGTCAGAATTGCAAGATATAAACTAGCAATTGCGAGAAATAAAGTCAGAATTGCGAGATGTAAATTAGCAATTGCGAGAAATAAAGTCAGAATTGCGAGATATAAAATAGTAATTGCGAGAAATAAAGTCAGAATTGCGAGATGTAAATTAGCAATTGCGAGACAAAGTCAGAATTGCGCGATGTAAACATGCAATTGCGAGAAATAAAGTCAGAATTGCGAGATATAAACTAGCAATTGCAAGAAATAAAGTCAGAATTGCAAGATATAAACTAGCAATTGCGAGAAATAAAGTCAGAATTGCGAGATATAAACTAGCAATTGCGAGAAATAAAGTCAGAATTGCGAGATATAAACTAGCAATTGCGAGAAATAAAGTCAGAATTGCAAGATATAAACTAGCAATTGCGAAAAATAAAGTTAGAATTGGAAGATATAAACTTGTATTTACGAGAAATATTGAATATCGCAATTGCGATATAAACAATAAAATAAATAAGCAATTGCGAGATATAGTCTTTTTTTTCTCGCAATTGTGATTTTATATCTTACAATTCTTACTTCTTTTCTCAGAATTGCGAGTTTATATCTCAATTTTAACTTTGTAACTCGCAATTGCAAGTTTATATCATGCAAATCTGAGAAAAACTGTCAGAATTGCAAGATGTAAACTCGCAATTGAAAAAAAGGTAAGAATTTGTGAGATTAAAAGTTGCAATTACCTAAACATATATTTTTTATATTATGCTCATGATTATATTTATATGTATGCCATTGTCATGCATTTTATATTAAATTGTAGGGCTGTCAAACGATTAATCGTGATTATAAAATACAAAATAAAAGTTTGAGTTTGCCTAATATATGTGGGTGTACCGTGTGTAATTATGATGTATATTATAAATACACATTCATGTATATATTTGAGAAATATTTACAAGTATATGCATTTATTTATATTTTTATATAATTTATATTATATATAAAAATATTTTGTACATAACATATTTCTCTTAAATACTCAATTTGTGTGGATTTATATATACATAATAATTACACACAGTATACACACATATATTATGCAAACTCAGACTTTTATTTGGTATGCGATTAATCGTTTGAGTAAATAATGTCAATTTTCATTTTTGGGTGAACTATCCCTTGAAGTCAGTGGTTCTCAACCTTTCTGACTCTGACTTAAACATCTGTAAACAATATTTAGCTAGTTTGTTTATTGTAGTGAGGTTCATTTTTAAAAGTCTATTGATGACTGTTATGATTAATTGCAATGACTACTAAATGACTGTCTCTGGTAGAGAGTTAAAAGCCTCAGTTTCAATGACTAATTAATTTTTCTGTAGCATATTAACATCCATATGCATCATGCATGCCAGTCTTATTACAATTACTGTGATAATTAATGCTACTGTAACAGATGAGTGTATATTCAAGAAACATGCAATTGCATGTAAATGGCCACTGTCTCTGCATTAGTAATCATGATATTTGGCGTGTACAGCAGAGCAACGCCCCCCTACATGAATTCATCTGAACATCATCACTGCATTAGGTTCATGTGATGCTGTTGCATTAGGCTGAACAGATTAATCTCACATATTTCAGTAAATGATTCAGCACAGCATCCACCAACATCTGTAACACAATTATACAACAAGCCAGCGAAATTGAGCTATTGCAGCAAGGATCCGTGTCCTTAAAAAGCCCTCATTCATTCAACTGGTCCCTCAAGAACACGGTGAATGTTCTCATAACCTAGTAAGATGCCGACCGAGACAGCGTTTTTGGGCGCCTGTGATGCCCAACACTAAAGCACGCGCCTGTGATGCCCTAAAAAGCTGCATATGATTGTTTTGAGGCACAATAGGTGAACATGTATAACCACATTGTTATAAGCAGAACATAAAAGCAATGCCTGCTTTTAAGACTCGTCGTATTTCAAAATAAACCCACATCCTCAAACAAAAAAATCCCGTTGGATCTTTTGTATTTTACAATTAACCCTCAACTGACCATAAACACGTCAGAGGAGAATCGATGTTATGAACTGTGTGTGTGTGTGTGTGTGTGTGTGTGTGTTTAAAGACAATCTGAACGTTCACATGCAAACAGGCGTCAGCTGTGGAACATGAGTGTGTTCTTACCTGAAACGGGGTGAATCTTTAATACATTCCTCAAAATCCACCGTCATATTTGCAGTTATTCCGTCTTTCAGTTAAAAATGTAACACAGCATTGCCGGTGACTGTAACAAGCCTGAATGTGAAACGCAAGTATACCCCTTTCCCCGGTAAAACAGTGACACTGTGACACACTGTTACAGATCTTGTGTGGATCAGTTTCAGCACTGTGCGAGCTAAGGGACCGTCGTCAAAGATGCGGTAAAAGATTTTAAGGGAGCGTCTTTCAAATATCCCACATTTTTACTTGGTGTACACATTTGGAATATTTGGTTTGACTGTGTTTTTAAAGGGATAGTTTACCTTAAAATGAAAAATAAGGCCACACAAAGCCAGAGCTTTCCCCCCCCCCAAAAAATATGTAGTTTCAAGAAATACACACTGAAACCGACTCAAAATGATGTAGTTTACACATTCCAGATCAGTATGTACGCTATAATTCTGCCACAGAGATACACTAAAAATGGAGAATAAGACTTGGAGCATGCGCAAAAAACCTTGTACGCTGACTTGCACACAAACTTTAGTAAAGCTTAGAAATAAATCTTTACTTTAGTAAAGCTAATAGGTTCAGTAGCTTCTGCGGCACGAACACAAACATGTAGTCCGCCGTTGTTGGTGTTGTTGCAGAGGTGTATAGAGTACCTGAAAACCATACTTAAGTAAAAGTAGTGATAATTTACATCGAAAATGACTCCACTACAAGTTAGAAGTAACCAATTCCAATACGACTTGAGTAAAAGTATCTGATTTTAACAGTACTTAAGTATTTTACTCATGCTGAATGTAGGCTCAGAGATGCACTGAGACATGCCAGTGAAAATAAGAAACAATTGATTTGTAAGATGAGAAATCAAGTTTATTTTCTAAAATCAAAATAAAACTGAACAACTCAATGTTGCAATAAATCAAGGTCGACACAACAACCTTTTAAACATCAACAAACTCTTAAGTCTCAGTTGAGCTCAAGTGCACAAAAAGGTCATAAGCAAACCAATATCCTTCAAAACGGTCTTGTCAATATAGCAGATAAATAAAACAATGTTAAGTAAAATTGATGTATTTAATGTAGTGGAGTAAAAAGTACATTTACTTGTTCAGAAATGTAGTCAAGTAGAGAGTAAAAGTTGCCAATATCTTTGATACTCAGTACAACTACAAAGTAGCCAAAAAGATACTCAAGTAAAGTAACTAATTACATTTACTCAAATACTTTACACCTCTGTGTTGTTGCTGTTACGTGACGTAGCAGCGTCTGACTAGGGTTGAGACGTGGTGTGATGACCATCGTTTCACAAAATATACCGATTGGCTGCACACACGAAAACGCAAGGGTGTCGTTTTCAGATTTATCCACTCTGGGACCCAGTTTCAAAAAATAGCGGTTTCAGGCTCCCAAAACGCCGGATCCGTCTGGATGAAAAGCTGATACGATACAATTTTTTTACGTATACAGCTAAACGCGTCTCCGTGTGGACTGGCTCTAAGTCATCATTTAGGCTACTCGCCCTGGTGTTGTTCTAATGTAGTATGCCCTTCTTTCTTTTATGGACCACAAAAGGAGAATAAGAGAATGCTAAGGAGAATGCTAGTCCATATAATGGCATTGAATAGTGCTCAGCATCAAGTTTTTTTTAAAAAAAAAGATGTAAAAGTATCACAGAATGATCCCATGCGACATGTGTCATATATTCCAAGTGTTCCTGGGGTATACGATAGGGTTTAGTGAAAAACAAACCAAAATTTATTATTTTATTTTATTATTTTATGAAATTCTTGACCTTGGCCATTGATCTTCTGTGCACGATGTGTGCATTCATTTGTGAGACTCTATTAATGCCACAGATCACTCTGTCTCGCCCAGAAAAAGCGCACAATTTGTGAGAACTCAAGATTAATAAAAATGCGACATGAAATACAATGCCTATAAATCACAAAAAAGTATCCATGTACTTTCTTCACTGAGGTAAATATCTCCAGACTCTCTGATGACAGTCAGAATGACTTCTTGTTACGACGAACACAATGGATATATTCACCTCAGAGAAGAACGTGGGTTGTATTTCATGGTGCATTTTTGTTAATTTTTATTTCTCACAATTTGTGTGCTTTTTTCTGAGTGACACAGAGTGAACTGCGGTGCTAATAGAGTCTCACGAACGAACGTGCACATCATGCAGCCGTGCAGAGAAGAACAGTGGCCGAGGTCAAGAATTTTGTTAAATAATATATTATGTATTATAATATATCGCATACCCCCACAACACTTAGAATATCGGTTTTTTTTTTGATACCTTTAAAAAAACAAAAAAACCTTCATGCTAGTTGTTATTCACTGCAATTACCCTCTTTTTTTTAAAAAAAATCTCCTTTTGTGGCCTATAAAAGAAAGAAGGGCATTAGATCGACACCAGGGTGAGTAATTTATGACTACATTTTCATATTAGGGTGAACTATCCCTTTAACTTTCCTTATAAGGTCATCCTTATAAGGTCATATCTTCTAAGGTCACCCAATATTTTTTTTCCATCAATAAAATATTTTAATTATTTTTATTTCAGCAACACTTTACAGAAAGGTCCCATTAGTTAATATTAGTTAATTAGAACTAACAATAAGCAATATCTTCTAATTTTATCTAATTTTATCTATCTAATTTTTACAGCATTTATTAAAGGTACACTATGTAACTTTTGATGCTCTAGCGGTTAATAAATAAAACTGCATGCATCTTACAGAAGAACACTGTAGCCGGAGCTACTTCTCTGTTTATGTCTATGACGTGTCACACAGCAGGTACTACTTCTGCAGCGGTTGCCGTCCCGCCCGGTCTAAAATAGGCCCATTACAAAAACTTATTATAGGCGTACTCTAGTAATTCAGGATTCATTATATAAATTTTTAAAAGAAAAAAGTTACATAGTGTAGTAGGCTTCCTTTAATCTTAATAACAAATACAATTGTTCATTTAGTTCACAGTGCATTAACTAATGCTAACAGATACAACCTTTCACATAAAAATGAAAGTATCATATATTAAAATTTAGTAGTATTATATGTTAAATGAAACATTAACTTACTGCGGAAGTGTTCATTGTTAATTCATGTTAACTAATGTTGTTAACTAATGTTAACATGTGAAACCTACTGAAATGTGTTTACCATTATTTCAAATATGACAACCTGACATTCAAACAGTTGCTATGTTTGACTGTCTCAGAGTTTTTCCATGCGACTGGTAAGAAAATGTGTTTAAAATGTTGCCACTCAAATCAAACCATTATTTCAAGAGGTTATATCTTGATAGGTTTATTGTACAAAAAATATTAAACATTGTGTGTGTTTGTGTGATATTAAATCATTTATTATTGACCTAATAAACATATCAAGAGCTTAATACAATGCATGCTTTGCAATAATAATAAAAATATTATTTTATTAATGCTATCCATAATTAAGAATCTTCCATATCATTCCAAAATATTGTACTAGAAATACATATGAAAAAATAAAAGATCAAAGGTCTGCTTCAAAATTCCGCAAAACTCATATTTAGTGTCCATATCTGTGTAAAATCTTTTAAAACAATGTTTTAAAAAATGCTACGTCAGGTTTGTCCCTGCTGCTCCCGCGGATTTTTTTGAAAGGTTTTTTGTCGTCCTCCGATACCGCCTATAAATTTACAACACCTGCAAAATAACTATTTTCAAACCAATCCGAAAATTGAATACAAATAAATACTCGTTGTAAGGTAAACAGGTCTAAAGACTGAAAATATCTGTGTTTTGAGTGAATTTGGCAGTTCAACGCCTTTTTTTAAACAGGCATCGCTTCGGCTTCTAAACGTCAGACAGCAGCTGAGTTTTCCTTTGAGGCGCTCACACATGGCTCTAATTTTTAACATGACTAGTTTTGTGTGTGCATTATTTGGGATATACGACATGTTAATTAATATTTATCTATTGACTTATGTGTGATACATCCGTTGCTGCTTTTTTAATCCTATTAACGCCTCGTACTGACAAACTAAACGAATATATCCTGGAAACATGCAACACTCCACCGCACGTTATTTAATATTTTTCCAATACGCAGGGACTAAATACAGGTCTGTCTCCTCTCCATGACAAGCACAGTCACGCTTCTTCCTCAATTGAACTGTAATAACACCACATGCATAATTACATGTCTGCTTGTCATTCTGTCCTCAGTGGCGTGATGAAAACACCAGCCGATCAAGCTGTAGAGGGGGTTGAGAATCATTTAGAGGTCAGTCTCTGCCTGACAATCAAAAACAGTTAACTGTCTCAAATGTTTCTTTTTTGTTTGTTTTGTTATTTTTTTATTCTTGTTTCGTTAAGAACATGCATTTAATAAGTTTGTCACTGAAATCAAACCATTTTGCATTCAAACCCTCAAAATCAAACCCTCATCTGCATTCTGGTGCTTGTCTCAAAACATCTGCCATCCTCAAAACAATATGTCTGCTCATTAAATTGCATTTCTTTTGGAAATATTTAGAGGTAAAATCCCTGTGTGATGCAGTTCATTTGGAAGGAGAGATAGCTCTTTAATTTACACACATTGACAGTGTTATACTTATGCAAACTGGAATCAACACAGTTTTTAATCTGCATTTACAGAACCACAATCATATTTTATGTGTGTAAAGGACATTCAGATTAGCATGCCTTGAATTATAATGTTACTAATGAAAGATTTTTAGAAGAGATCGGAAACATCTGACAAAGTTTAAAGGATTAGTTCACTTCAGAATTAAAATTTCCTGATGATTTACCCACCCCCATGTCATCCAAGATGTTCATGTCCTTCTTTCTTCAGTCGAAAAGAAATTAAGGTTTTTGATGAAAACATTCCAGGATTTTTCTCCATATAGTGGACTTCAATGGCCTCCAAACGGTTGAAGGTCAAAATTACAGTTTCATTGCAGCTTCAAAGCGTTCTACACGATCCCAGACGAGAAATAAGGGTCTTATCTAGAGAAACCATCACTCATTTTCTAAAAAAATAAATAAGATTTTATACGTTTTAACCATAAATGCTCATCTTGAACTAGCTCTCTTCTTTTTCTCTATTAGAATTCCAGCAGTGTAGACGCTGCTAAGTGTATTACTGCCCTCCACAGGTCAAAGTTTGAACTAAATTGTCATATACAATATGCTAGTGCAAGTATATAACATTTAGTTCAAACTTTGATCCTTAATTTCTTTTCGACTGAAGAAAGACATGAACATCTTGGATGACATGGGGGTGAGTAAATTATCAGGAAATTTTAATTTGAAAGTGAACTAATCCTTTAAGTTATGCTATATCTGTAGCTTGATCAATTCTCTTTATAATTGTTTAAAGGTGCCATCGAATTGAAAATTGAATTTACCTCGGCATAGTTGAATAACAAGAGTTCAGTACATGGAAATGACATACAGTGAGTCTCAAACTCCATTGATTCCTCCTTCTTATGTAAATCTCATTTGTTTAAAAGACCTCAGAAAAACAGGCGAATCTCAACATAACACAGACTGTAACAGTCGGGATCATTAATATGTATGACCCCAATATTTGCATATGCCAGCCCATGATTGAGGCATTAGAAAAGGGCAGCCAGTATTAACGTCTGGATCTGTGCACAGCTGAATCATCAGACTAGGTAAGCAAGCAAGAACAATAGCGAAAAATGGCAGATGGAGCGATAATAACTGACATGATCCATGATAACATGATATTTTTAGTGATATTTGTAAATTGTCTTTCTAAATGTTTCGTTAGCATGTTGCTAATGTACTATTAAATGTGGTTAAAGTTACCATCATTTCTTACTGTATTCACAGGAGACAAGAGCCGTCGCTTATTTTCATCTTTTAAACACTTGCAGTCTGTATAATTCATAAACACGTCTTCATTCTTTATAAATCTCTCCAACAGTGTAGCATTAGCCGTTAGCCACGGAGCACTATCAAACTCATTCAGAATCAATTGTAAACATCCAAATAAACACTGTACTTACGCGATTAGACATGCTGCATGACGAAACACTTTGTAAAGATCCATTTTGAGGGTTATATTAGCTGTGTGGACTTTGTTTATGCAATGATAGAGTCGAGATCTCGCGAGGGGGGCGGAGAGCGCGCGATTTAAAGGGGCCGCAGCATGAATCGGCGCATTTCTAATTATGCCTCAAAATAGGCAGTTAAAAAAATTAATTAAAAAAATCTATGGGGTATTTTGAGCTGCAACTTCACAGACACATTCAGGGGACACCTTAGACTTATATTACATCTTGTAAAAAAAAAGTTCGAATGGCACCTTTAAATGGCTGAAAACATTGAGAATATGGGATTCAGAATATTATATAAACCAGGAAGTAAAACCTTTTTGAAGAAATTTGAAAAAATAAAACATTAAGGTGCAGTAGGTGATCTGGGAAATGCTAACATTAGCCTGCTAGCAGAGCCAGGCTCAAGGCAAAAGCGAACTAAGCGGCTGCTTAGGGCCCCCGTGGCCACCAGGGGGCCCCCAAGAGCGCATTAAATGACAGCTTGATTTTTACTGCACACATTCTATCAGCTGCAGTTCTGGCGCCTCCATCCCAATACTGTACTTGACGTACATTGGCATTATATATTATATGCAGCGGAAGAGTTAACACTCACAGGGACACTGCACTTATTCACAATCACAAAAGTTCATTTATTTGCATGTGCTTTAAAGCCTTGCCAGTTAAACATTTAATTCACATGCTGTTCTGACATGCACTTTTTCTGAGCGGGTACACCCGAAGCGTGCACACACTAAAGGCCTGTCAAACAGCGCCTGATTACTGGACTTTATCTTTCGTGTCTGATTGCGCTAAATACACACAAGGTTTGCATAAACACAGTTGATTATGTCTAAAGTGAAAGTAATCAAGTTAAGAGAAAAATCAGACGTGTGTTTGTATGTTAGATGCGAGGAGGTCTTAAAGGTGCCTAGATTGTTTTTTTTTTTTACAAGATGTAATATAAGTCCTAGGTGTCTCCTGAATGTGTCTGTGAAGTTTCAGCTCAAAATACCCCATAGATTTTTTTTTAATTAATTTTTTTAACTGCCTATTTTGGGGCATCATTAACTATGCACTGATTTTTTCAGCACGGCCCCTTTAAGAGATGCGCTCCCTCTGCCCCACGAGCTCTCGACTATATATGCATCGCATAAACAAAGTTCACACAGCTAATATAACCCTCAAATGGATCTTTACAAGATGTTCGTCATGCATGCTGTATGCATGCTTCGAATTATGTGAGTAAAGTATTTATTTAGATGGTTACGTTTGATTCTGTGTGAGTTTGAGGCTATGCTCTGTGGCTAAAGCTAACATTACACACTGTTTGAGAGATTTATAAAGAATGAAGTTGTGTTTATGCATTATACAGACTGCACGTGTTTAAAAATGAAAATAGCAACGACTCTCGTCTCCGTGAATACAGTAAGAAACGATGGTAACTTTAACCACATTTAACAGTATATTAGCAACATGCTAATGAAACATTTAGAAAGACAATTTACAAATATCACTAAAAATATCATGATATCATGGATCATGTCAGTTATTATTGCTCCATCTGCCATTTTTCACTGTTGTTCTTGCTTGCTTACCTTGTCTGTGCACAGATCCAGCCATTAATACTGCCTTTCCTTGTCTAATGCGTCGAATGGGCTGGCATTATGCAAATATTGGGGTCATACATATTAATGATCCCGACTGTTACGTAACAGTCGGTGTTATGTTGAGATCCGAGTGTTTTCCGGAAGTCTTTTAAACAAATGAGATTTACATAAGAAGGAGGAAACAATGGGGTTTGAAACTCAGTGTATGTCTCTTCCATGTACTGAACTCTTGTTATTCAACTATGCCGAGGTAAATTCAAATTCTGATTCTAGGGCACCTTTAAAAGACAGCAGCCTAATAGTAAACATGCTGCCCTTAAAGGGATAGTTCATCCAAAAATGAAGTTTCTCTCATTATTTACTCACTCTCATGCTGTTCCAAACTTGTATTAATTTCTTCCTTGCACTGAGCATAAAAGAAGATATTTTGAAGAATGTGGGTAACCAAACAATCGATGGGCCCCACTGACTTCCTAGTAGGAAAATTATACTATGGAAGTCATTGGGGACCACCCACTATTTGGTTACCCACATTCTTCAAAATAGTTTTTATGTTTAACAGAAGAAAGAAACTCAGTCAAGTTTAAAACAACTTGAGAGTGAGTAAATGATGACAGAATTTTCATTTTTGAGTGAACTGTCCCCTCAATGTTAATACATTTATTATTGTTATCTTGTTACAGGTCCATCTGATTTGTTAATTTTATGCCATTATTTAAGTATTTAATTTTGTACATTTACATGTATTTTTTATATAAGAAGATAATGTTTATGTAACCACACTTCAGAACGTTTAGCCATTGCCCTGTGTGTTGTGATTGAACAAGTTGCAGGGGTAACGTTGCATGGTGTCTCTCTCTCTCTCTCTCTCTCTCTCTCTCTCTTTCTATAATGTACCTTACTCTTGTGCCCAGTTGCGTTCTCAGGTACCGAAATTTGGCACCAATTTAATGTGCATTTAATTTGATTTAATGTGCATCGTTACTCTGTAGTACTGACGTAATTTGGTCGGTGCCCTTAAAAGTACAGAGTTCGGTACCCAGCCCTAATTTATAAATCCGTAAGATCTTACCTTCATGCTGTGGAAATACAAACCGGAAGACAAACGAGTGCCACGCTCAAAAGGGGCGGGGCTACAGTACATAAGAAAAGATCTATACAATATTGTTTCAAAGCAGCTTTACAACAGGAATAAACTGCAATATAATGATCCAGTGATGCAAACTTCATCATATAGAAGTAAAATCAAATTCTGCTGTAAAGCAGCTCTAATAAGACAACAGTGTCATTAGCTCTGTCCCAAATGGCAGCCTAAACACTCACGGTCTTCCTACGAGTCTGCACTTTTGGGATGTAATGCCGCTTTGACTGTCAGGGAAGAAGTCTGCTGCGGGTCTTGCTTTAGTGCGGGCAAAAGTGCGCATCGAGGGTGCATAACGGCCGCAAAGGGGGCGCTCACGAGCACCCTTCTGAAATGTCAAATGGGACACCCTACGGTCTCGTGGACTTAACTGACACACGCACGCAGCAGCCATTGTAAATTTACAAGACTGCAAGTGCACATGAAGTGTGCCTTTTGGGACAAGGCCATTATTCAGCTCAAGTCAGTTCAGTGTTGATTCAGTTCAGTTCAATAACTGTAAAGTTCATCAATTATGAAATGAGTTCAGTACAGCTATAAGCAGCTCTACAGAAGACGATAGTGTCGTTATTCAACTCAGTTTAGTTCATTAATGAAATTCGTCAGTTATGAAACAGTCAAACCAGCTGTGCAGAAAACAATGGGCGTTATTATTGTTCAAGTTTTGCTTCTCATCCAATACTGTCAGTGCAGTCGCATCAAAAATATTACTGAATATTAAGTGTCTGAATACCATGAATTTCATTGCTGCTGTTTGTTTTGTTTTTTTTCTGTGTAGAATGCGGTGCGAAAGCTAAAGCCGGTCAATGAGGTGTCAGTGTCCATCTCCAGTAGAACAGACACTGGTGTGCATGCCTTGTGTAACTCTGCACATGTGGATATCCAGCGGAGAGCAGACAAACCACCACTGCTGGAGCAAACCCTGGTGGATGCCTTAAACTTCCACTTGAAAGCAGAACCTATAAGGTGGGATTTAAAGAGCTGTATGTTTTATGTTTATATCACAGTTTCCACTAAAATATTAAGCAGCACAGCTGTTTTCGACATTGATAATAATAAGAATGTTCTTGAGCACCAAATCGGCATATTAGAATGATTTCTGACCTGAACACTACATATTGTCATATATTTAAATAGAAAGCATTGCAAAACTACAGAATGTTTTAAACAGGTTTGCTCAGACAAACAGATTTAGGGTGTGTTCACATTTCTCTTGGTTGGTTTGGCCCGTACTGAAAAAGAAAATGAGACATTTAGTCCTGGTTTGCTTAGAGTTCACACACTCATTTTTAACACTGAACATAAAGATACAAAATTAAAGGAATATAAGGGTAAGATTACAACCTGATTAGACAGATTTCATGATGTACAATTTGCGACTGAACTTACCAAACATCCAAAACAATGCGCTCGTTTTACGTGCGTACATGTGATGGTATTTCTACTAGCTGAGAAGTCATGAATTCCTCTTTATACGCACACAAACAAAGATCTGCTGCAAGAATATGGCGTTGATGATGAGGAAAAACCAGGTATGCTTAAGCATTCTGTCCTTTTATCGTCGCATCTTGTGACATCACGTCCTGTTTTTGTTTCGTTTAGATGTTTTCATTCTGTGTTGCGTTCATATTTCAGTCAAAGTCCCTCTAAGGGAGCAATAAAGCATTAACTTCTCAAAGTGTTTCTTTTAAAAGGCTTTTAAACAATGTCACACTCTGTGTAGAGTCAGACAGGTCAAAACATAGCTAATTCAGATCTGCTGTAGTCTTTGGAGGTTGCTTAGATGTGAAAGATCAGGGCCAGTTATCTGGAGATTCAAACCCCTGAAGGGGGAATTCATGGGAATTACTAGGATCCCCAGTCGCTATTGTGAAAGGGATATAATCCCATGTTGCTCTAGGCAGACCATCCTTGTATTAAATGTTCTGTAAATTGCTTTTACAAAGTCACCTTGACTTCTTTAGTGTGCTGATATGTTGCTTTGAAGTTAGTGACCAAGTGAATCCCTTAAAGGGGTGGTTGATCATGATTTCACTTTGTTAACTTTAGTTAGTGTGTAATGTTGCTGCATAAACAACATCTGCAAAGTTACAACGCTCAAAGTTCAATGCAAAGAGAGATATTTTCTTTTAAAGAATTCTTTGCTTAAGAAATACAACAAACGGTTGGTAGGAACTACAACGAGCTTCTTCTCAGGTTAATGATATCACTAGCCCTAAAATTTACATAAACCCCGCCTCCGAGAACATGCACAAAGGTTGCCATGCCGTCATTTTACGCCGGACTGCTTCACAAACGAGGGTCAGTTCAACGCTGGATTTGCACAAAAGATTAACATGACGGCACATGCTAGTCGATGAGTTAAATCAACTCCACAGAAACGACATAAATTTATCCACTAACCATTCAGAAACGTCCAGTTTCATTCTAAAAGTTGTAACTTCTTCCTGAGTCTCTCCATCAGTGTCGACTCCGGTTTGAACAATGTAAGGCTGAACACCGTTACTGACAATCCTCAGTTTGGCTGCGTGAGATTCTCCAGCTTTGTTGTTGTTGAGCAACCGAAGCACAAGCTGTTAAAGCTCCGCCCTCTTCTGGAATTTCAATTCAAAAATATTATGTTATTTTTCATCGTCAACACTGAGATCTTTCTGTGTAAATTAGAGCTTTCTGGGATATTAAGTGTTATTCTGTCATGCTTCATTTATTAAATATAAGATTTACATACAAGGTATTCAGCAAGGGCCCATTAAATCGATCAAAAGTGACAGTAAAGACATTTATGTTGTTAAAGAATTCATTACATTGTTAAAAAATATATATGTTATGTATATATGTACACAGTATATGCATATATCACAGTTTCCACAAAAAAACGAAGCAGCACAACTGTTTTCAACATTGATAATAATAAGAAATGTTTTAGAATGATTTCTGAAGGATCATGTGACACTGAAGACTGGAGTAATGATGCTGAAAATTCAGCTTTGCATCACTGGAATAAATTACCATTTTATTTAGTTATTTTAAATTTGTAATAATATTTCACAATATTACTGTTCTTACTGTATTTTATCAAATAAATGCAGGATTGATAAGCTTAAAAGACTTTAATCATAAAAAAATCTTACAGACTCCAAACTTTTGACCAGTAGTGTATGATAACAGTAGTGTATGATGTTGATGTGTAATTCATACTGAAAAATTCAATGTATTGTTATTTAAAAAAAAAAATCACATTAGTTGAATTTAATTTCTTTGAATTCTCTACTTTTTTAAAGGGTTAGTTCAATCAAAAAAGAGAATTCTGTCATTAATTACTCACCCTCATGTTGTTCTACACCCGTATGACTTCTGTTCATCTTTGAAACACAAAATAAGATATTTTTAATTAAATCTAAGAGATTTCTGTCCCTCCATTGACAGCTTCAAAAAGTTCATTAAGATATCGTAAAACTAATCCATATGAATTGAGCAGTTTAGTCCAAATTTTCTGAAGGAGATTTTTTTGATGCGTCAAAGTGGTAGTTGAGTAGACTGTCAAAGGAGGGAACAAAAAATCTCTCAAATTTCATTAAAAGATCTTAATTTGTTTTAAGAATTAAATGGAAGGCTTATGGGTTTGGAACAACATGAGGGTGAGTAAATAATAACAGAATTTTCATTTTTGGGTGAATTAACCCTTTAAATTCAAATTTTTTTATTTGCTATTTCAATCCAAATTGTATAAGTTTGTGTAGTTGGCAGGTGGGATGAGCAGTGATGAATATTTTAGTTGTTGTGAGTTGGGGAAGCTCAGGAACAGTTCACATCAAGCTCTGTCTCTGCAGTATGTCATTAATGCTCATCATGCACTGATGCCTGGGATTGTCTTTGAATGCTAAAGGAGTTTATTAATTTAGTAACTGCTTCAGTGCTATTTTCATTTTACAGTTTGCCTTATGTAACAAAAACTATTTAAAACTGAGGGCACACAGTGCTCATGTCAGGTCGGTTTGTGTTTTATTCCATGTTCCTGTTAGCAGCGATTAGCGACCGCTGGTAAATCATTAATACCCACTGACAGACTCCTCTGGGAGCCTGAGCATGTCATCTTCTTTATTTGGTGTTGTGAGTGGAGGAGCAAACTGGTGGAAATTGCCCCTAAAATGTCCCAGCAACCCTGCAGAGATGCGGCCAGTGTAATGGTGCTTTTAGCCGGAGATGCTGCTGGCAGCTGTGTTCTTTCTGTGTTTACAACTCACTGATCACTGAAACTGAATCCACATAGACACTTAAAGGGTTAGTTCACCCAAAAATGAAAGGTAATAAAAACATCATCAAAGTAGTCCATGTGACATCAGTGGGTTAGTTAGAATTTTTTGAAGCATCGAAAATACATTTTGGTCCAAAAATAACAAAAACTACGACTTTATTCAGCATTGTATTCTCTTCCGGAATCCTTTCCATTGAATTGATAATGTTTTTATTACCTTTCTGGACATGGACAGTGCACCGTACATACATTTTCAATGGAGGGACAGAAAGCTCTTGGACTAAATCTAAAATATCTTAGTCATTAATCACATAATTTTCATTTTTGGGTGAACTAACCCTTTAATGATCGCTAATGAAAGTCTCAAAAGTCTCTTATGCTCAGCTCTTTTGCTGAAATTCCCATACTTGCCTGATATAGGTTTCCAGCTGCTGAAGAGTTTGTGACGTATTTTTCGTTTAATGTTTCTCTAAAACCTTTATATATCTTTCAGCATTCATAGTGCCTTCCAAAACATGCAAGCTGCCCATACCGTATGCACTTATGCACCCCCATACCATCAGAGATGCTGGCTTTTGAACTTGAACGCTGATAACAGGCTGGAAGGTCTCCCTCCTCTCCCCCCGGAGGACACGGCGCCCGTGATTTTCAACAAGAATATCAAATTTGGACTCGTCTGACCATAGAATACTTTTCCACTTTAAAACAGTCCATTTTAAGTGAGCCTTGGCCCACAGGACACGAACAGCGCTTCTGGACAGTGTTCACATATGGCTTCCTTTTTGCATGATAGAGCTTTAGTTGGCATCTGCAGATGGTACGGTGGATTGTGTTTACCGACAGTGGTTTTTGGAAGTGTTCCTGGGCCATTTAGTAATGTCATTGACACAGTGATGCTGATGATGATGCAGTGTCGTTTGAGGGCTCCTTACGCACAGAGATTTCTCCAGTTTATTCGGCCTTATTTTATTTAAAGCACATGATTTCACAAAATTGCCACAAAACGAGACCAAATTGTCCCGGATATTTAAAATGCGGGGGTAAAAAAAAACCTTTATTTTTTTTTGGAATCTTTGTACAATATATGTACAAATGTTTCTATTAAATTCCTATAATTTAATTATGCATAATTATATATAATTATAGGTTTGGCACTTTACTGATAATTTCAATTAATTAAATTATTTCTTTATAAAAATATGTTCTCACAAAAGTAAAATATGCATCTGAAAATCAGTTCCAGTATGTGAAATATCACCTTCATTAATATCACATGTTTTGATACTGATGTAATTTCTTAAATTTTTTATAAATTCTGATACAAATATATATATTTGTATTTTTATTTACAGAAAGGGCATCATTAGTCTAATTTTGCTAAAATTTTTGTAACGTGGTTAGCAGAACAGTAGCAGTTTATCCCACATCTATTAACAGTTCTGTGTAAAAGTCCCATTTCTGATAACATAACATAACATAACATAACATAACATAAACAATCTTCATTCGACTCATATGACCTCATCACAGTAAGTGTGTTGAATGTCAACAGGTTCCGTGACTTTTGAACTTGATCGTTTTGTCGATTTGTCACATTACCATTAAACTCACCAGTATACTCACAGAATATCCATACAGTCTTCTCATGAATAGTAATGAAGCCCTCTGTCACGTGTTTTGGGAGGTCTGATGGTGAGACTGGTCCTCTCAAAAGGCCTCATGGGACTTTAATGCATGAATGTTTAATGAAGAGTTGAAGCTTTTTGTGAGTCAACAAAGAACTCATGGGGATTCAAGACCACCAGTTTAATCCATAAGAGCACTTAGTCAGATGAAGACCACCATCACAGCAGGTGACAGTGTTTGGAGCCGTATCTAGCATCGTACAAACTTTACAGATGTTGTATGTTTCACTGTGATTCAACTAATTACTATAAATATGTAAATGACATTGAATATGTAAACTAGATTTGAATGTGTTCTGAAGAAAATGTGAGGTGTTTGCCTGTGCAAAACTTGCTGTCCTGCTACTAGGGTGTTGATATGGGCGGTTCTCAAGGCTGTGCGGTTTCTAAGGTGTTCTGAGAGGTTTTTAGTGCGTTGCTAAGTGGTTGCTGTGATAATCAGGTTTCTAGAAATGGTTTGGTTCTTTCGTCAAAGTATATCTATGGCAGTGGTTCTCAGTAAAGGGAGCCAGGACCAACTAGAGGGCCTCAGCATACTTCCAAGGGGGCCGCAGAATGGCTTAAAATCTTATATATTATTTAATTTATCCTTTTAACAACTTAAATTTTTATTCAAGAACCAGATCTTGCATGATCTCCGATAGTCATACTGTATGAGTGAATTTTAAGTGTGATTTCTAGACCTGGAAAAGTCATGGAAATGAATAAAATCTTAAATACATTTAAATTTTTTATGAATTTATATGAGCAATATCACACTCATAGCCGTGCGATATGGCTGTATATCATCACGGCTGTGATTCGGCCATAGGCACGAGGCCGCAATCAATCACAGCGTGTTGATATACAGCCATGTTGCATGGCTACAAGTGTGATATCGCGTTTATAAAATCTTAAATACATTTAAATTTTTTATGAATTTATATGAGCAATATCACACTCATAACCGTGCAAATATGGCATATTATATAAAATGATATTTATTGAACAACAATATTTAAATTAACAATAATAATAGCCATTATAAAAGACATAAACATAAGCAAACAATAAACAATCAAATAAATAAAAAACACAAACAAACAATTTAGTCAAACGAACAAAAGTAGTGCTCTAGTACAGGATTTAAGTTAAATATAGCCTAAATATAAAGGTATGAAATTAAATTTTCCCCTTAACCCAAATTGTTTTGCACTGGAACAAGTAATAGATTAATAAGACCAGAGATTGCCTGTTTGATATACACTAAATTAATTATATTTTTAACCACTGCCTACATAAGAGTCAGCGGCAAATACCTGAAGGACTGGCCGAGATGAAGCTGTTCTCTGTGGGTACATGAGTGTGACGGCCTGGAGCTTGCATCTGCATCAAAACAAGTGTCAAAACAAATAGTTAAATAAATAAATAAATAAATATATATATATATATATATATATATATATATATATGTGTGTGTGTGTGTGTGTAAATAATTTTTTTTTTTTTTTTTTAAGTTAATGGGTTTACAAAATTTTATTTAAATGACAAATTTAATTATTTTAACATTTTTTCCACTCCTAGCTTGATAAAAATTTGAAAATAGGCAGTTTTGACATTGTAGCAGAAGTGTCATAAATATCTTGAGGGTCCTTCAAATGTTGTCTTTGATGCTTGGAGTCAAAAAAGTTGAGAACTCTGTGTCTATGGGAAATTTTTGGCAAAGACCATTAAATTATTTAAGCAGTACATCAAATTTTGCTTTACTTGAATATGTCGTGTTGAGTAGATGAAGAAACATATTTCCGTGTTGCTATTGTGTTCTGTCCTCAACCACGAGTATAAACCAGATTTGTTTGTTATTACATCAAGATGCATTTGAATTTCAAGAGACTATTGTTTTTCTCAGGATATTTCCTTCAATGTCTTGATTACTCTGGACTAACTTGAATCTTTTTCAGTGGAAATTGGCTGGTGAGTTTGCAAAACAAACACAAGCTTTTGCATTACCAGATTTTGAATCAGTGTCTGTTTTTCTGTCTTTTTTTTCCCAGAATCACCAGGGCTTACCGTGTCCACAGCGACTTCCACGCACGCTATCAGGCCATATCACGGACATATGTGTACCGCTTTGCTTTGGGTCTCAGACATCACACAGAAATGCCAGTAACGGAGAGAGGATCTTTGCTGGGCATTACGAGACACGTGAGTGCCACCCCCGCTCTTCTGCACGTGCTCAGAGGGCCTCTGTTTTAAACCGCATCACTACGCCCATGTCACAGAAGCTAAATCCTCTCAAAGAGCAATAGGAAATATGCAGTGGAAAAAACTGCACATGAATTATACACAGTCACAAACAAGACCCATCGTAAGGGCAAGTGAATGATTACCGGTTATCTAGGCCAACACTGAAACCAAACACGAATGCAGATGAGGAAAGTATGCATTGTTTCAGCAGTGCATGCCTCAGATGTCTTTTTGAAGCCCACGTCGGAGCGAGAGGCTCGTCTCCAAGGGTGACGCGTGAACATTAATGCTATTTTTTCCACTGTCTTCTTTTTTAGCGAGAAAGTAGGCCAAGATAAGCTTCAGGCTCGTAGTGACGCAGAACAACACCCACTGTCGCCTGAACACACACATCCCATCTGGCTTTCCATCTCATTCATAAGAACTGCCATTCCTGACATGTAAACTTGATTAAGTCCTTTAAAATGGATGTCTGTCGAGGTTGTGCTCATCTGAACGTTCTTTGACCTGTGTGTCTTTTAATTTAATGTCTTGAGAATTTGAGATTTGAAAAACTGAGAATATTTACCCCTCTCAGCTAGGGCTTGGTGATATATATCGAATAATAATGATATATTTAAGCTGCTTTTGCTGGAAATACAAGCATTAAAGGTGCCCTAGAACCTTTTTTTTAAAAGATGTAATATAAGTCTAAGGTGTCCCCTGAATGTGTCTGTGAAGTTTCAGCTCAAAATACCCCATAGATTTTTTTTTATTCATTTTTTTAACTGCCTATTTTGGGGCATAATTAGAAATGAGCCGATTCAGGGTGTGTGGCCCTTTAATTCTCGTGCTCCACGCCCACGGAGCTTGCGCTTGCCTTAAACAACATAAAAAAAAGTTCAAACAGCTAATATAACCCTCAAAATGGATCTTTACAAAGTGTTCATCATGCAGCATGTCTATTCGCGTAAATACAGTTTTTATTTTGATGTTTACATTGATTCTGAATGAGTTTGAGGCTATGCTCCGTGGCTAACGGCTAATGCTACACTGTTGGAGAGATTTATAAAGAATGAAGTTGTGTTTATGCATTATACAGACTGCAAGTGTTTAAAAATGAAAGTAGCGGCGGCTCTTGTCTCCGTGAATACAGTAAAAAACGATGGTAACTTTAATCACATTTAACAGTACATTAGCAACATGCTAACGAAACATTTAGAAAGGTAATTTACAAATATCACTAAAAATATCATGTTATCATGAATCATGTCAGTTATTATTGCTCCATCTGCAATTTTTTGCTATTGTCCTTGCTTGCTTACCTAGTCTGATGATTCAGCTGTGCACAGATCCAGATGTTAATACTGGCTGCCCTTGTGTAATGCCTCGATCATGGGCTGGCATATGCAAATATTGGAGGCGTACATATTAATGATCCCGACTGTTACGTAACAGTTATGTTGAGATTCGCCTGTTCTTCAGAGGTCTTTTAAACAAATTAGATTTATATAAGAAGGAGGAAACAATGGGGTTTGAGACTCACTGTATGTCTTTTCCATGTACTGAACTCTTGTTATTTAACTATGCCAAGATAAATTCAATTTTTGAATCTAGGGCACCTTTAAGCAACATTGTAACTGGCCAGTTTGATGATTTTTATGTTTTTTTGTTTATTGACAATGAAGTTTCCTGAAGACTTTGCCTTGAGACTTTTTTGTGATCTTGTTACTCGTGAACACAAGAACATTAAGACCGAGATGTTTTAATAGCATCTCTGCTACAACGGCTAATTTTTTTTTTTTGCTTTTCCAGAAGCTACTAATGAATTGATATTTAGATAGATTTATAAACCAAAACAGTTTGGTTACCAACATTCTTCAAAATATCTTCTTTTATGTTCCACAAAAGAAAGTCATACAGTTTGGAAATGAGATGAGGGCGAGTAAATGTAAATTTTCATTTTTGAAACTATCCCGTAAATATGATTTTTTTTTTTTTTTTTTTTTTTTTTTATGAAATGATGCTCTAAATAAGAAACTAAATCTGCCAGTAGGTGGCGGTAAATGTCTAAATGAGTCATTGGGCAATATTTTAACGATCTAAGAACATGCGGTGCATTCCAAACGGGATACTTCAGAGTGAAAATAATCATGGCCACCATGTTGAAGGGTCGTTCCAAACCGAAGTGCTCAAAACTGGCCACTTCAAAGGGCTCTTCGGAATGAAGGATTTTGAAGGATACAACTGATGGACACTTCGGGCCCCCATGATCCTTTGCACAGGGAAGTTGTTTGACGTCACAGAATGGGTACATGAGGCTCAGAGTTCGATTTTAACTATAAACTGTAATATTTATACGAGTTAGATTTGGTACATTATTATGGTCAAAACGACATTGTACTTCAACAAAAATACTGTACAGCTCCCTTAATCAGTCCATTCAAATGTTTAAAATACATAGATACAATATAGCCTACATGTGATAGACCTAAAATAAATAAATAAATAAACTAACGTTAAACATAGGCGCAGCTTGCACAATCTACTCCTCCTCGATTGTCTCGTTAAGATGACGCAGAAGTGCGTTCCAAAGAGGAGTTTTTTTGACCCCTACACCCTTCATCCCTTCGAAGCTCTCACTCCGGAGGGTAAACCCTTTGAGGGGATTAGGGCATAGGGATGAGCCCTTTCTAATGGAACGCAGGGATGATCTGCTGCACACGGCACAGGTGCATTTAGGGCGTGTCCAAATCCACTTTTGGTAGTTTAACGACGGAAAAATGGTCGGTGCACCAGGCGCATGGTCCAAAAGGGTTGTACTTAGTCTCTTAAAGGGATAGTTTACCCAAAAATGAAAATTATCCCATGATTTACTCACCCTCAAGCCATCCTAGGTGTATAGACCTTATGTAGCTCCGCCCCTTTTCAGCGCTGCGCTCGTTGTCTTTTGACTTCCGGTTTGTATTTCCACAGCGATCTTAAGTATTTATGAATGAACTGCTCGTTTTAAAATCTTCCCGGTCTACTGACATTTGTTAAGACATCTGCTTTAAACATAATAATGCTCATGATAACCTTCATTAACTCTACAACAAGTAAATCCACTTCACCAGCTAATTATTCTTTGACAGCGATGCCATAGAAATGTATAGGGCTGCCGCAAAAACGGAAGTTCAAAGACAATTTTATAAAGATGGCGACGCACTTGTTTCTCTGGCACATAAGGTCTATATGACTATCTTTTTTCAAACAAACACAATCGGAGATGTATTTAAAAATATCCTTAGTCCTCCAAGGTTTATAATAGTTGTGAATGGGAACCCAAATTTAAAAAAAAAAAAAAAAAAAAAAAAAATGCATCCATCCATAAAATAAACAAGAATCCATACAACTCGAGAGGGTTAAAAATGGCCTTTTGAAGCAAAGGGGTGTGTTTTTGTATGAAAAATATCCATATTTAAAACTTTATAAATTAAAATAGCTAGCTTCCGGCGGATGACCGTACGCAGAATGCGTATGAAGCAGCACAACTGTTTTTAATATTGACAAAAAAAAATGTTTTTTGAGCAGTAAATCAGCATATTAGAATGATTTCTGAAGGCTCATGTGACACTGAAGACTGGAGTAATGATGCTGAAAATTCAGCTTTGATCACAGGAATATATTACATTTCAAAATATATTCAAAAAGAAAATTATTTAATTTTTCAGCAATATTTCACATTATTACTCTTTTACTGTATTTTGGATCAAGTAAATGTAGCTTTGCTGAGTTTTAGAGACATTAACTTTATCTTTCACATACATTAAAAAGTCTTACTGAACCCAAACCTTTGAACTGAAGTCTATTATATAGTGATATATCATCAGTATCTATAACGCCCAGTCCTGAGAAACTAATTTTCTGAAATAATTAAATGCAGTAATAAAATATTGTTGATCGCAGTCACCAAACAGTCTGTAATAAAACAGAATTTGATGCTGTCCATCACATCATTCTCCCACAGGAGGCTAAATATCGATGCAATGCAAGAGGCTTCTGCGCTGCTGATAGGAACCCATGACTTCAGCACCTTCCGTGCCTTGAACTCAGAGACCCCCTTTAAGAACCCAGTGAAGACCCTAGAGTCGGCCCAGCTGGAGCCCGGGGTCTCGTTCTGTCAGAGGCACTTTCACAGGTAGGACTCTCTTCTGCCCAGCTAAAGAGCTGCAAAGCAAGAGATTGGAGGAAGCTTAGTTTGGTTGGTGCTGTGATGAAAACAATACTGGTTGACTGATTTTCAATAACAATAAATAAGGCAACAAGTCTTTCCAAACCTGAGACTTAGACTTTGTTCACACTGCTATTTTCCATACAGTGCTGCTGAAAAAAAGGCACCATGATAAAATGCCCAAATATCTTGCTGTGCACAATATCCCTATTGTCGTCTAAAAACATATGATACTAAATAGAATTTTTAATTCATTATTCACTGACAATCTTGCCTTTCATCATGTTTATTTTACTTAATATATACCAATAAATATATATATACATATATATATTATCAGCTGGCAAGGCTGTCAGTAGATTTTAGAACTGATATATAATGGTCAATATAATGGTCTGCCACAAGCCAATAATATATTCCAGTGTTCCCAAAATGCAATTAAGTGCATTCTCACAATTTGCCAGATTTAATTCTGTCATTTGGGTAATGCAGTTGAAATCTTGGTGTTTTATTTTAATAGCCACTTTTCAAAAGCATGTGTAGAGGGATTAATTGTGCAGATGTGGAAATGTCATTTAGCACTGAAGCACATGAATAGCTTCTGATTTCCTAGAAAGATAATATAGCTGAACATTAAGGCTAAAGGTCATCTAATCCACGGTTAGTGGATCGGAAATTACAACATGCTGCCAATAGTCGCTAATGCAAATTTATTCTTCAGCCATAAACCCTCCTAGACCTAATTAATTTGTGCATTAATAACCCCAATTATGATTTTATATAGTCAGTAACATGTTCTTCAACCACTGGTCATTATCGGTTCCAAGCTAAAGCAATGTTTACATTGTTAAATATTGTGTGTTAGAAATGCTCAACACAGTATAAAAAAGGCAAAGCCGCTTCATACAACAGAGGATGGCCAGTCTTTGAAGCTGGTCTTTCATCAGTCGGCTCTTGAGTTAGGCATGTGAGATGAGACTGTTGCTAGGCAACAGATGATGGACTAAAGCACGATGCTGACAAAAGCAGACTGGCTGCTCACTCTTGCTGTAATGAGCTGAGGGACAGACACAGACTGTAGCCTGTCAGATACAGTGAAGAACATTTTCATAATATCCTTACTGTACTCCTTCAGCTCAGATCAGTGTACTAAAGAAAACATTTTAGTCACAAAACTGTTTTGGGCAAATACAAAAAGAGGCATTCAGTATTTGATTATTTGCGATAATTGACTGCATTTCATATATATATATATATATATATATATATATATATATATATATATATATATATATATATATATATATATACAGTCAAATAAAAAATTATTCAGACACTAGATATAATCTTTTATATTTTTTTTACAAGTGGATACAGGACACTATAGTTTATTTAAAAATTATTCATACAGTGGACTACCAGTAACCAAATTTGTAACCAAAAATTATTCAGACACTTTGACTTGACCATGTTTTACTTAAAGTGTTATCTGACAAAATTAAGATTATTTTTTTCTGACACAGTTACACTCTGAGATCTTGTCATATTTTATTACCTTTTTAGACTTTTAGACTATAGTGAATAAACTGTATTAAAGATGCCCTAGAACGTACTTTCACAAGATGTAATATAAGTCTAAGGTGTCTCCTGAATGTGTCTGTGAAGTTTCATCTCAACATACACCATAGATTTTTTTTTAATTATTTTTTTTAACTGCCTATTTTGGGGCATAATTAACTATGCACCGATTCAGGCTGCGGCCCCTTTAAATCTCGCGCTCCCTGCCCCCCAAGCTCTCGACTATAATACAGTGCATTTACAAAGTTCACACAGCTAATATAACCCTAATATAAGCTAATATAACTGTTACGTAACAGTCGGTGTTATGAGATTCGCCTGTTCTTCGGAGGTCTTTTAAACAAATGAGATTTATATAAGAAGGAGGAAACAATGGTGTTTGAGACTCACTGTATGTCATTTCCATGTACTGAACTCTTGTTATTCAACTATGCCAAGGTAAATTCAATTTTTGATTCTAGGGCACCTTTAATGAATGAAATGTTCAAGGTGTCTGAATACATTTTGGTTTGACTATATATATATATATATATATATATATATATATATATATATATATATATATATATATATATATATATATACACACACTACCAGTCAAAAGTTTGGAAACATGTTTTTGAAGGAAGTCTCTTATGCTCATTAAGGCTGCATTTATTTCATAATAAATACAGAAAAAACAACAATATTGTGAAATATTATTACAATTTAAAATTATGGTTTTCTATTTTAATATACTTTAAAATATAATTTATTCCTCTGATCAAAGCTGAATTTTCAGCATCATTACTCCAGTCTTAAGTGTCACATGATCCTTCAGAAATCACTCTAATATGCTGATTTATTATCAATGTTGGAAACAGTTGTGCTTGCTTAATATTATTTTATAACCTGTGATACTTTTTCAGGATTCTTTGATGAATAAAAAGTAAAAAAAATAATAATAATAAATAAATAAATACATTTTCTTCTTTCTTTTTTTTTTGAAAGAAATTAATATTTTATTTATAAGATTTATATTGTTAGAAAATATTTTTTTTTTTAATAAATGCTTTAATTCAAATAAACTTTGAATTATGATTTCTAAAAAAATCTTTGTAAATCATGTTGTAGTTTGAATTAACCTTTTATTCATCAATGAATCCTGAAAAAAGTATCACAGGTTCCAAAAAAATATTAAGCAGCACAACTGTTTTCAACATTGATAATAACTGAGTATCAAATCAGTATATTAGAATGATTTCTGCAGGATCATGTGACACTGAAGACTGGAGTAATATAATGATGCTGAAAATTCAGCTTTGCATCACATAAATAAATTATATTTTAAAGTATATTAAAATAGAAAACCATAATTTTAAATAAATTTTTCACAATATTTTTATTTTTTTCTGTTTATTATGAAATAAATGCAGCCTTAATGAGCATAAGAGACTTCAAAATGTTCAAAAACATTAAAAATAGTAATGTTTCCAAACTCTTGACTGTGTGTATATATATATATATATATATATATATATATATATATATATATATATATATTTGTTTTTCAGCAATGATGCATTACATTGATCAAAAGTGACAGTATAGACATTTACAATAGTACAAAAATGTCTATTTTAAATAAATGCTGTTCTTTTGAACTATCTATTCAATCAACATCAAAGAATCCTGAACAAAATCCTGTTTTCAAAAAAAAAAAAAAAATAGGCAGCACAACTGTTTTCAGCATTGGTAATAAAAAAGAAAGCGGCAAATCAGCATATTAGATTGATTTCTGAAGGATCATATGACTGAAGACTGGAGTAATGATGCTGAAAATTCAGCTTTGATCATAGGAATAAATTACATTTTACAATATACTCACATAGGAAACAGCTATTTTAAATTGAAATAATATTTCACAGTATTACTGTTTTTACTGTATTTTGGATCAAATAAATGCAGCCTCTGTAAGCAAAACAGACTACTTTTAAAAACATTAAATAACTTCACCAAACTTTTGAACCGTAGTTTTAGGGATGCACCGATCCGATATTCAGATCGGTATCCGCTCCGATATTGCCATTTTTGCTGGATCAGGTATCGGCCGGACGGGACCGATCCAAATCCGATACTGTGCGTGTACTATTCTGTGTTATTGTTAAGCTCCACAAAAGGCACAAAAACATTAAAAAGCACCATAAAGTTTCTGTGCACTATATTCCAAGTGTTCTGAAGCCATTCCATAAGTTTATTTGAGGAACAGATAAATATTTAAGTCGTTAAATTAAAGTTCACGTAAATGCCTGCCTCTGCTGCGGCTGTCAGTCATTCTCCATTTAGCATTCAGACTGCGTGTCGCGTTCGGTTACGACAGTCAACACAATGAAACTCTCTGCAAGATGTATCAATGTTTCTATTATTATACTTAATCTGTAGATAATGATACCGGTAATACAATACGCATCAATATGTCTTCATTTTGTGCTTTGAACTTTTCACTGCGGAGCGCTGTGACTCCATGATGCTTCAAGCGCATCATTCTGCACACGGGATGCGCATAAGCGCTTTGTGCCGCTCTGCATGAGAGCCGTTCATAAGTTAAACAAAGTCTGCGTTACTTTTCAGTTTTCAACTTGAACGCTTTTTGAGTATCGTGAGTGAACGCGATCATCTCTTCCTCTTTACTACTTTACAGAAGGAAATAAACATGAATGAAAATCAAAAAATATGTTGAAAGTTGCAGTAGCTTACCGAAATCTGTATCACGTCAGTTAAATCAGTGTTGTAAACAATGTCACGTAACGTTATACCTCAGAAAAGCCATTCGTTGACCATAAACTAGTCAGCAGCAAGAAAAATAAAACAAACTATTTAAAACAAAACGGATTAGAAACTTAATTATGTAAGCATAAGTATTATAATATATAATAAAATGGACAAACTGGGTGTGTGTAATCAAATGCATCGTTTTCATTTTATTCTGGAGACTGAACTCGCGCTCTGCTGCCACACTGGAGCACACTCACCACCTACTGGACAGGGGTGAGAATTACAGTTACAAGCTACATCAGCCTCAGTAATCTGTGAAAATTATGGACAGGCTGCAGATTTTTTCCATCACTGACGGAAAATTTTAACGGTTAACGCGACCTTTGAGATTATATATTATATACACGCCACACTACCCGCTGTGGCGCGGTTGTCATGCCGACCGTCATGCCCTAAGTGAGCCATACAGTTTATTAGGTAATTTAGCACTTTTCTTATTACTTGAATATCGGATCGGTATCAGCCGATACTGAATCCCAGGTATCGGTATCGGTATCGGAAGCGAAAAAGGCAGATCGGTGCATCCCTACGTAGTTTGCCACAATTTAAAGGAATATTCTGGTTTGAGTTGATTAATATCTGTGGGCAACATCTGTGGCATGTTGTCATTTACTACAGAAAATAAGCAAGAAGTACATTGAAAAAACTAGGGCTCAGAAAATACATTGATTCGTGATACAATGATTCTGGATCAATTCTGATATTTTCTCTCTTGAATCGATTCTGAGCTTAGATTTAACAGTAGATGGCTCTCAAGGCTAGTTTTAACCGCACACTCAAACGCTCACAAAGAAGAGTGCTGGAGAGCGATCATGCATTCGGCTGAGTCATGTAAGTGGTTTAAAATACTTGCACCTCGGCTCAGAATGTGAGAATAATGTAAACACAGCCCACTGCAAACTCCCTTGTAATTCACTTCAACCTTTTCCAACATAATGAATTATTATTTTAGGTTTAAGTGGTGTGTGTAAAGTAATTGGAAGAAAGCAGAGAACATCTGTTTCTAATTCACGTAGTGCCATCTGCTGTTAAAAACTAAGCTCAGAATTGATTTGAGCGAGAATAGCGATACATCGGAAAGTATTAGAACCGCTCCAGATTCTTTGTATTGCAAATTGAAGAATCGAATGTATTTTCCCAGCCCTAGAATAAATATCAGCAGTTGGATTTGAGGCGGTGCAAACAAATAGCCCTGCCCAAACTCACACCATTGGTAGATTTTTCCTTCTTGTTTTTAAGACAATCACAATCTGTTTTATCTATAAAACTACTCCTGCATACAGAACCAAAAAGATTATCGCTGTCCCCCTCAGAAGCCATTTGCTCACATATGTTTAAAACCAGCTCACACTGGAATCCCTTCGGCGGGTCATTTTGGGTTCCTCACGTGCAGCTCTCAGCTGGGAGAAAGCAGTCAGGACACACACACACCATCTGCTCTGTTTCACACCAATGTCAAGATCTGCAGGGAATCAACTGCTTTTATCATCTACACACACACTCACACACTCATATGTCACTTATATATGTAACTGAATGACTGCATTAAATCCAGATCAAGGCATTTTGCTGCACAGCCCAAGAAATGCACACAGAAGTGTTTTTTCTCTCAAAAGATAGACTTTAGCTGCTTTTAATGGGACAGTTCTTCAAAAAAAGGACAATTTTGTCATTGTATGCCATGTCATTAACAACAGTGTGAACACTTTAAAGAGACCATGATGTTTTTTGTGCATGTGTAAGATCTGCAAAGTTACAAAGTCTCCCACAAATGGGATTTATTCGATCTAAGAGAGCACTGATCCAGACCTGCCTAAAACCCCTTGATAGAAGTCTATATATTACTTCCGCTAAACGTGACAATGTGAAATTTTAGAATAATACCCAGCCAAAGGCATACGCAAAGAGAGAAGACCAGACTTTAGTGAATTGTAGTGTTGTCGCCATGTCATGGCGTTCCGATGTGGGTTTCCGACTGATTTGCTTGATCAATCCTTATTTTTGGAATCTGACTTTGGGCTCAAACTGATCTGGTAAAACCAATGACATTATTAACAGTTTGTGTTTACAATTTCTTTAGAAGCCTTGGAAGCTGAAGCTCACGATTATTGTAAGGGGCATTACATTTCCAACACATTCTTGAGGTGCTTGGCCAATCACAACGCACTTGGTCAGCTGGCCAATCAGAGCATTCTGGGCTTTTCGGATGGGGGGGGGCTTTGTACAACCTGAATCCCAGAAATGTTGGGACGTTTTTTAAATTTGAAAAAAAGTAAAACTAAAAGACTATTTTTAAATCGCATGAGCCAATATTTTATTCACAATAAAACATAGATAACATAACAAATGTTTAAACAGAGAAATGTTTACACTTTTATTCACTAAATGAGCTCATTTCAAATTTGATGCCTGTTACAGGTCTTCAAAAAAGTTGGCACAGGGGCAACAAATTGGCTGAAAAAGCAAGAAATTTTGAAAAGATTCAGCTGGGAGAACATCTAGCAAATTAATTAAGTTAATTGATATCAGGTCTGTAACATGATTAGCTATAAAAGGGATGTCTTAGAGAGGCAGAGTCTCTCAGAAGTAAAGATGGGCAGAGGCTCTCCAATCTGTGAAAGAGTGCGCAAAAAGATTGTGGAAAACAATGTTCTTTAATGTCAAATTGCAAAGGCATTGCATAATCTCATCATCTACAGTGCATAACATCATCAAAAGATTCAGAGAAACTGGAGAAATCTTCTGTGTGTAAGGGACAAGGTTGAAGACCTTTATTGGATGCCTGTGGTCTTCAGGGCCCTCAGACGACACTGCATCACTCATCGGCATGATTGTGTTGATGACATTACTAAATGGGCCCAGGAACACTTCCAGAAACCACTGTCTGGTAAACACAATCCGCCGTGCCATCTGCAGATGCCAACTAAAGCTCTATCATGCAAAAAGGAAGCCATATGTGAACAAGGTCCAGAAGCGCCGTTGTGTCCTGTGGGCCAAGGCTCATTTAAAATGGACTGTTTTAAAGTGGAAAAGTGTTCTATGGTCAGACGAGTCCAAATTTGACATTCTTGTTGGAAATCACAGACGCCGTGTCCTCTGGGCTAAAGAGGAGGGAGACCTTCCAGCATTTCATCAGTGTTCAGTTCAAAAGCCAGCATCTCTGATGATATGGGGGTGCATAAGCGCATACGGTATGGGCAGCTTGCATGTTTTGGATGGCACTATGAATGCTGAAAGGTATATAAAGCTTTCCAGACAACATCTATTTCAGAAGGCCTTGTGTATTTCAGCAGGACAATGCAAAAGCACATACTGCAGCTATTGCAACAGCATGGCTTTGTCGTAGAAGAGTCCGGGTGCTGAATTGGCCTGCCTGCAGTCCAGATCTTTCACCTATAGAGAACATTTGGCGCATCATTAAATGAAAAATAAGTCTCAAACGACCACAAACTCTTCAGCAGCTGGATTACCTCGATGCCCAGACGTCTCCAAACTGTTTTGAAAAGAAGAGGAGATGCTACACCATGGTAAACATGCCCCTGTC
The DNA here is from genome assembly GCF_018812025.1 of Megalobrama amblycephala. Classification (NCBI taxonomy): domain Eukaryota; kingdom Metazoa; phylum Chordata; class Actinopteri; order Cypriniformes; family Xenocyprididae; genus Megalobrama; species Megalobrama amblycephala. The sequence continues at coordinate 5,248,934 of NC_063064.1, read as the reverse complement.
CCAACTATTTTGAGACCTGTAGCAGGCATCAAATTTGAAATGAATTTTGCGCATAGAATTGTAACATTTGTTATGTTATCTATGTTCTATTGTGAATAAAATAATGGCTCATGTGATTTGAAAGTCTTTTAGTTTTCATTTTATTCAAATTTAAAAAAACGTCCCAACTTTTCCAGAATTCGGGTTTTAGAAACTGGAACCTAATCAGAGCGTTTCAGACAGACTGGGAGGAAAGGTACTCCAATAATGTACAGTATGTGAGAAAAATAATGTGTTTTGAACATGAAATCTTGTTAACATGTTCTGTTATACCCAGTAAACAAAATAATAACCTTTTAAAATAGCATCATGTGGTGTCTTTAAAATATCTCCTTTTTGGTACTCTGAAGAAAGTTTTTAAATTAACTTTACCTTTTAAAAGTTTTAAGCGCTTATGAAAGCCTCTTCATTTATAGCTCTGTGTGTGTGTGTGTGTGTGTGTGTGTGTGTGTGTGTGTGTGTGTGAGAGAGAGTGAGAGAGAGAGAGAGAAAATGTTTATTAATATTTCAGTCTGATCACAGCTACAAGAAAAAGTCAGAATCCGGTAGTTCTCCTGACAGCTAGATCCTAAATTAAACCAGTAAATGAAGACACAGTAACTTAAAAGTGATGCAGTTAAACTATACATTTATAAATCTATAAATTTAATGCCATATCCATTTGTTTCAGATGAGCATCATGAATATAGAAACATCATGAATATAACCACATGTGGTCGTTAGATACATCTGTGATGTCATATGAAGATTAATTAATTACTAAATGGATAGCAAATAAGCTTAGATGTCCAGGTGCGCCTTTTTAGAAAATCATTGGAAATGAAATGTTTGTACAGTCACTAAGTTAATGAAATCAGAAGTTATTCCTCTACAATAGGGTTATATTGAATGGCATTAAAAGAATCACATAGCCGTTGAAAGTCGATTCATTGTGCAGATTGATTATAAGGCAAAGACGATAAGCTAATAAGGTAACCATAAAAGGTTTATTGTGTGTGAAACAAGATATGTTTATATGTTTAATTAAAATCAAGTGGTCAAGGTCTGGCTTGTTCACACGGGCCATTTAGCCTCCTATAATAGGTTTACATGCATCCGAAGGTAAAAAAAAAAATAAATAAATAAATAAAAAATAAATTTTCTCATAATATCCATTACAGCATCAGCATTTCTCACAGTGTTTGAAACTGTTTGATAAAGGATTCGGTCTCTCTAAAACCCTCCTTTGCAAGAGCTTCCTCTGCTCTGATTGGTCAGACTAGGCTGTTGTGATTGGTCAACTGCTTAAGTGTGTCGGAAACCAAACACCCATTATCATATCTGAATTTCAGCTTCTTCGGCACTTGTATACGGCAATGATGTCGGTTTTGCTGTATCAATTCGAGCCAGTCCTCATCCTTTAGAAGTGCAGCAAAGGTGGATTCACAGCTCAGAAAACATGTCGACAACACGAACTAAACTCTTCCAGGTAGTGATGAGCGCTTTCAAAACACTGCTTCATGAAGCTTCGAAACCTTTACGAATCTTTTGTTTCAAAGCAGTGGTTTGAAGCGTGTTTCAAACCGTTAAAGTCTTGTGATTTCAGTAAACGAGGGTTTGTTACGTCATAACTGTTTCGAAACGTTTCAAAATCTCAATGGTTCACCACTGGAGGCGATCTCTGTGAACCCATGAATCATGCGGATTGACTGAGATCGCCCTCCAGCGGCGAATCATTGAACAAGTGTCTATCACATGAGTATTAAGTGTTTTAAGTGTCTGTTATCTGATCTCTGATTAGTTTTATACATTTGTAGATGTTTTTATAAGGTATTTGTAGAATTAAAAGGAATAATAGTAGTTAAAAACTTAGTTAATAGTTATTAGTTAATAGCTGAACCATCCATAAAACAACCCCTGAAAATTGATAAAATACATATTATACAGACACTTAATATTTAATGGTATTAGATGATTAATTAATTGCATCAGATAGATTATACTTTAAATAAAATATTTGCAGTGTTTTTTTACATGGCGGAATTTGCAAGCGGAAAAACTGAAAGCTTCTCTAGCGAGGAAACGGATCTGCTCGTGCGCGAGGTTAAACCGTGCGAGCAGACCATCTACGGGACAAGCCGGATTCCACCAAAGCATTTTTATCTTTATGCACACAATAATAATCTTTTACATTTCCTTTTATTTTTAATATTTGGCATGTTTGTGTGCTGCTGCGCATCCCTGTGTGTGTAACAAGCAGAGTGTACGCGCGTTATGCACCCGCCTATAGGTGCATAGTACCTATGTATAGTACCATAGTACATAGTATTCGCAGTCGTTTTCAGTTGTCTCAAAATAGCAACATGCCAACAATGCACCTGAACACACCTCGTTTCCAGACCAGCACACCCATGGCCACACAAATTGGTGCAAATGCATTTGCTATTTAAACAATGTGGCGCAGAACGTGAAAATGATAACTGCGTCAGGCCAAAACTAGCAAAGAACACTTGCGTCGCGCCTGGTGCCGGATTGCGCCGGGTGTATGATAGGGCCCAGTAAGTCATTTTGCAAAGCAATTGGTTCAGTTGATTCAAAGCTTTGAAAAGCTTGTTTTCTCCCATCCCTACTTCCAGGCCTCAGCTACAACTACAGTATTAAAGAAGACGTGGTTCATTTTCAGCCAGTGCAGATTATAGGTGGGCGTTATTCAGTTAATTTCAGTTCTGAACTCATTTTTTATGAGTGTAATTTTTTAAATCGTTCAGTCATCACACAACTGGAAAAGTCAATGGAAATTCTTTAAAATGTGATGCCATGTTTATCATTGCATACTGTTTCACATACATCATTTTAAAATGTAGTGCAGTACAGTAATCAGTTAGCTTTTATTCTACTGAGCACAGTCCTTGTTCTAGAAATGCAAGCTTATATATTAGACTCACATGTGCTTCCTTTGAGGTTTGCGTTGGTGTCGTATGCTTATCTCTGTTCATGTAACGCACGCTGCCTGTTTGTTCATTCAAAGCCGTGATTAAATGAGAGCCAGACGATCTCATTCAGCATTTCTATGAAGTCATTCCAAACAAATCTCATCGTGATTTTTCCACCATCATTTTTTTTTTCCCTGTTAAAAAAGGCAGTATGTAACATTTAACCTCTCCAGCAGTAAATATTGGCTGCTCTGCTTGAGATGTTATCTAGCCTGACCGCTCCAGTGCTCCTGCTGCATCTCCAGTTGTTTATTTAATGCAGGCAGCTTAGCAAAATAGCAGTCACATTAAATGGGAGAAATACTGTACCAACTAGACAGAAATAATTCCTTGAGTGAGGGAGACAACCCAAAAGAGGTCACGTCTTTAGTCTTCACCCATGAATCTGTTGTTCAGCCATATGTAGATAGAGTGGTTTAAAAAAGCTTAAAGTGAAAGAGCTTACTGATATATAAGAAGGATTTTGTGCTTTGTAAAATCACAGACCTTTTTCATAATGAAACAGCAACATTACACACCAAAGAAAGTTGAAAATGCAAAACATAATAGGTCCTTTTTTATTTTTGTCTGTTTTCTTTCAGAGATATTCAGTTCTGGGAGCTCACCTTTAAAAGTAGGTCTTTTTTATACAGACAAGTAAGTACAGGCTTTGTTTCCCTATGAACACGATGGTTATGTTGCTTTATGGGATGTCTGCCTCCTAGTGTTAAATGTGTGAGTCTGCACTATTTTATTTAACCAGTTTGAAAGAATGTGTCTGATGATGAAAAATGTGACGTTTCCTCTCACAGGTGCGGAGGATGACTGGGGCGCTGGTTGCTGTTGGTCAGGGTAGACTGTCTGTTAGTCAGATTCAAGAGCTTCTAAAGGCACGTGATTCATTGGCATTCCCAAATAACCTGACCGCCCCAGCCCACGGCCTGTTTCTGACCAATGTACAGTACAGAGAAACAGGGTAAGAACTGGCATTATACATATATAATGTTTGGACAACCACACTACTCATTCTTTGTGTAGTATGTATATATGTAAATTGAGCTTAGTATGCAAATTTTAGACTACCGGGAACTATTCAACCAGTGCACACTGCACAGATTCCTCTCGAATTGACCTGAATTAGAGTGCAACAGTCAGGTTCTGGAAAGCTCCATTCATTTTCTCCATAGAAAGGATGACGTTTGCTTTGTGTCTCCATTTTTCTTTTTTACTTGTAACTTGATGTTATTCAATGGTATTTACTTCTGTTGAAGCCACCATCCAGCAATATTTCAACTTATTTTTAAAATAATCATGTTTAACTTTGGAATCCGTGGTAAAAAAACTACATTACTCATGATGCTGTAGAGAAAATTCCACCAATCAGAGAGTAAATTAGGCACAAAGTAAATTGTGCCAAAAGAGCTTTTTAGCTCCGCCCACTCCCATGAAGCACTGCAAATTAGATAAATGAGTTGATACACTCTCAAAATATTTAAGTATTTGTACATATATTCACATTTTGCAATAAACTTAAAATATATTGTTTATCTAGATATAATCAACAAATTTAAATTAATAGTTTTGTTTTTCTGCATCTTTTTGTCAGAATACTTTGTAATGCTATGATTCACCTAGTAGATGATTGGCTTGTTTCACTGCTTATTAACAAAGTTTTTTTTAAATCCCTATGGGAAAAATACTTCTGGAACCAAGGGTGTTGAAAAAGTCAATGGTCACTAATGCACTTTTTTTAATCTCTTTTCAATATCTTTTGTGACTCATGATTTGATCAAACTGAAGAAAGTTAAGACATTTTTACATAAAATTGAATTAAAAATGCGAAATAATGTTTTTATTTTATTCAGTGAAGATATGTGGACTGCACTCTCTAAATTAAACATGCAACATGATGTCATGTGACCAGTGTAGCATACTGCTGTTTGAAGTGTATATTGTTGCATGCTTTTTTATATATCATATATAAATAGTAGTATAATATTAATATATTTAGTACTATTTTTAAACAGTATACAGTGTATAGCGTGCAGTATGCACCACACGCATTCTGACAGTATTCAATTTCCTCCACAAGATCCTGTATTGTACAGTGGGAAATATGTTGTCCTGCTAAGGGACAGTAAAGTACATCAGTATTAAATGTGTGTATACTTTTTTTCTTACAGATCTTGGCTGGCTGAACTGTAATATAATTATTTAAATTTTTTAAAAAATTAATAAAAGTATTAAAGGATTGTTTTTATTACTTTTCTCCAACACTTGCCTGTTTAAAACCTGTTAAAGTTATACATACATACATAGTTATACATTCCTGGATGAAGGGACTGAAGTGAAACATATATGATGTGAGTGATGGAAAGATATGAAACACACACACACACACACACACACACACACACACACACACATATATATATATATATATATATATATATATATATATACAGTATCTCACAGAAGTGAGTACACTGAAGAAATGACACTTTGCTACAATGTGAAAGTAGTGAGTGTACAGCTTGTATTACAGTGTAAATTTGCTGTCCCCTCAAAATAACTCAACACACAGCCATTAATGTCTAAACTACTGGTCACAAAAGTGAGTACACCCCTAAGTGAAAATGTCCATATTGGGCTCAAAGTGTCAATATTTTGTGTGGCCACCATTATTTTCCAGCACTGCCTTAACCCTCTTGGGCATGGAGTTCACCCTCAATAGGGTTTAGGTCTGGAGACATGCTTGGCCAGTCCATCACTTTTACCCTCAGCTTCTTTAGCAAGGCAGTGATCGTCTTGGAGGTGTGTTTGGGGTCATTATCATGTTGGAACACTGCCCTGCGGCCCAGTCTCCGAAGGCAGGGGATCATGCTCTGCTTCAGTATGTCACAGTACATGTTGGCATTCATGGTTCCCTCAATGAACTGTAGCTCCCAGTGCCGGCAGCACTCATGCAGGCCCAGACCATGACACTCCCACCACCATGCTTGACTGTAGGCAAGACACACTTGTCTTTGTTCTCCTCACCTGGTTGCCGCCACACACGCTTGACACCATCTGAACCAAATAAGTTTATCTTGATCTCATCCAGTAATCCATGTCCTTAGCCTGCTTGTCTTCAGCAAACTGTTTGTGGCCTTTCTTGCGCATCATCTTTAGAAGAGGCTTCCTTCTGGGACGACAACCATGCAGTGTGCGGCATATGGTCTGAGCACTGACTGGCTGACCCCCCACCCCTTCAACCTCTGCAGCAATGCTGGCAGCACTCATACGTCTATTTCCCAAACACAACCTCTGGATATGACGCTGAGCACGCGCACTCAACTTCTTTGGTCGACCATGGCGAGGCCTGTTCTGAGTGGAACCTGTCCTGTTAAACCACTGTATGGTCTTGGTCTCAGCTCAGTTTCAGGGTCTTGGCAATCTTCTTATAGCCTACGCCATCTTTATGTAGAGCAACAATTCTTTTTTTCTGATCCTCAGAGGGTTCTTTGCCATGAGGTGCCATGTTGAACTTCCAGTGACCAGTATGAGAGAGTGAGAGCGATAACACCAAATTTAACACACCTGCTCCCCATTCACACCTGAGACCTTGTAACACTAATGAGTCACATGACACCGGGGAGAGAAAATGGCTATTTGGGCCCAATTTGGGGACATTTTCACTTAGGGGTGTACTCACTTTTGTGACCAGTGGTTTAGACATTAATGGCTGTGTGTTGATTTATTTTGAGGGGACAGCTAATTTACACTGTAATACAAGCTGTACACTCACTACTTTACATTGTAGCAAAGTGTCATTTCTTCAGTGTTGCCACATGAAAAGATATAATAAAATATTTACAAAAATGTGAGGGGTGTAATCACTTCTGTGAGATACTGTATACACCGATCAGGCATAACATTATGACCACCTTCCTAATATTGTGTTGGTCCCCCTTTTGATGCCAAAACAGCCCTGACCCGTCAAGGCATGGACTCCACTAGACCCCTGAAGGTGTGCTGTGGTATCTGACACCAAGATGTTAGCAGCAGATCCTTTAAGTCCTGTAAGTTGTGAGGTGGAGCCTCCATGGATCGGACTTGTTTGTTCAGCACATCCCACAGAAGCTCCATTGGATTGAGATCTGGGGAATTTGGAGGCCAAGTCAACACCTCAAACTTGTTGTTGTGCTCCTCAAACCATTCCTGAACCATTTTTGCTTTGTGGCAGGACACATTATCCTGCTGAAAGAGGCCACAGCCACCAGGAAATACCGTTTCCATGAAAGGCTGCACATGGTCTGCAACAATGCTTAGGTAGGTGGTACGTGTCAAAGTAACATCCACATGGATGGCAGGACCCAAGGTTTCCCAGCAGAACATTGCCCAAAGCATCGCACTGCCTCCGCCGGCTTGCCTTCTTCCCAGAGTGCATCCTGGTGCCATGTGTTCCCCAGGTAAGCGACGCACATGCACCTGGTCATCCACATGATGTAAAAGAAAAGGTGATTCATCAGACCAGGCCAGGTGCTTTCGGCGGTGGACAGGGGTCAGCATGGGCACCCTGACTGGTCTGCAGCTATGCAGCCCCATACACAACAAACTGAGATGCTCTGTGTATTCTGACACCTTTCTATCAGAACCAGCATTAACAACAATTTGAGCTACAGTAGCTCATGTGTTGGATCGGACCACATGGGCCAGCCTTCACTCCCAATGTGCCGCCCATGACCCTGTCGCCGGTTCACCACTGTTCCTTCCTTGGAGCACTTTTGATAAATACTGACCACTGCAGACCGGGAACACCCCACAAGAGCTGCAGTTTTGGAGATGCTCTGACCCAGTCGTCTAGCCATCACAATCTGGTCCTTGTCAAACTCACTCAAATCTTTACTCGTGCCCATTTTTCCTGCTTCTAACACATCAACTTTGAGGACAAAATGTTCACTTGCTGAATAATCACTTTACCTGTTAGTGGTCATAATGTTATGCCTAATCAGTGTGTGTGTGTGTGTGTGTGTATGTATATATATATTGCATCAAATTTGGCTTTCAAAATTGCCAAAATTGTTTTTTGTTTTTTTTCATAAGTTGCATCTGATTGGGTATTTGTATTGATATATTGATATTTTTACAGACCATTTATTGCAGCTCAGAGGCATCAATGCATTTACACTGCAATTACAATTAAATAATGCCATGAGATTAATGTGTTTTAAATGGGTATTAAATGGTACGTTCACACAAAAAGGAAAATTATGTCATAATTTACTCTACATTTAAATAATGTCATCATTTACTCTACCTCATGTTGTGTCAAACCTATATGACTGACTTTCTTCTGTGGAACATAAAAGATAATTTGAGAAATGTCTCTGTATTTTTTTTGTTCATACAAAGTTGATGGCAACCAAAACAGTTTATTTTCTTCTTCAATATATCTTTATGGCTCTATGTTATGAATATATAACAAATGTTATCCTTTATATATATATATATATATATATATATATATATATATATATATATATATATATATATAAAACAAATTACAAAAAGTCAGAGATGCTTAGATTGATATTTTTATTCTACCACACATCATTCAGACATCAGTATCAGCACAAATGCAGCAAACCCGAGTGTTGCTGGATTTGTTAAACAGTTTTATCAAGATCTGCAGCAAGCATTCCTCATCCTGTAACATCCAGACAGTCACTGATCTGCTCCAAACACACAGAGTTCCTAAACTTTCAAAGCGATACATACTTTTTTGTCATCAACATTCAGTTAAGGTGAAATATGGAAATTAATAATTTCAAATGGCTGATTTGTCAGCTGTAAGTGCATGTTTGTTGAAAACCAAAAATATCTTAGAAACATTTTTCATGTAATAACAGACAGAATGACAAATGATGCTAAATTAATGTTACAAAAACATCTTCATTGAGGTGAACGACACAAATCACTATGACCAGCCTCATGGTGATGAGGTTGGAAACATCATCAATTAATTGTCCTCAAGCATTATGGGTATTTCAGTTACTTTAAAAAAAAGTGTAGCAATGATTATGCAGGAATGTGTTTGATAATAGACATGTCCATTTATTATCTGATGCAACACCAGATCAATTATGGTTTTCTACACAGTCCTTTCATTTAATCATAGACTTCACATCAACGTTTACAAGAACAAATGCCAAAAAAATAAAATCCTCTATTTAACATCATTGTAACAGGTATGATTGACAGCTTGAACCAAACAGACAAATGAACAAGGCATCAGAAGATGTATTGATTGATCCAGTATTTCATCATCTAAACGTCTTCCCTTCAAAGATAGGGTTCGACTGACACACTTTACCCCAACCTTATGCCAATGAATAAACTATACGTATATAATGCATATATAATGGAGCTGAGTGCAGTGTCGGTTGAGTTTAGAGTGGTTGAATTAAAATGTTCCATAATATAAAATAATCATTTGCTATGGATACCCTGAAGAATACAGTGAGATTGTAGATGCGTTCACATCTGCCTTTTACATTTTTAAGGCGGCTGCAAATGGGAATGTGGCACAGCCTTCTGCGGTTACAAATTCAGTTGCATTTGTGTACTTAAACCTGATCGTTTTTACAATTCAGTACAGTCTGTTACTGGGGACACAAATAACGCTTCTGCCATGACATATCTGCTTTCATTACACTGCATCTGTTGAATATACTATTTCACTCTTTGTACTTATTAAATATACATGGCATTATTTCAATACAACGAATAGACCATTTTGCATTATTCCACGTTAAATCGAGTACTGACGAATCCAATGGAGGCACAAATCTTTGGCTTTTACATGATTTTTATACTAATAAAAGGACTTTGGCAACTATTTCTTTTTAATTCAAAGCCAATAACAGCCAGCATCCTTTCAGTAGAAATGTTTTACTTCGTGAGGTATTGAGTATTGATGAACAACACAATAACAGCAATCTCTCATATTATTAAATAAACCCTGCATTTTCACTCCTAGTTTGGAGTGTCACAAAATCAAATGTAGCTGCACCCAGTTTCATAAAACACAAATATACTTGACCGAAAATCTTTCATGACATATAGAACCATGCATACTTTAATTTTAAAGCAAACAAATTAAAAAAAAAAAAAAATCCATCAGCAAATGAGTCCTTGGTTTGGAATCCCCTATTAAAAATCAATATAACAGTCAATGTAATTTCTTGCACACTTGGTGTGAAGGCAAGCTGTTTAAAAGTCAATTTAAAAGGTGCATGATGAAATTGTTAATATTGAAAGGCATATTCCATGTGTCAATCCCAGATCGCTGCTGTAGCATTCTCCTACACGTGACGTTAAGACTACACATTCAGACTTTATTAAGAAGTACAAAGAGTGAAACAATTAAAAACACCATCTGAGATAAAACTGCTGCACATGTAAACATCCTCTCTGGCACAGCTCTGATTCCAGCCTCTGAATTAAAATGTAGCGTGAGCAGAGTCCTATTAGAAGAACAAAGACGGCCGCTCAGTTAGCGATTTTCTCAATTTCATCCAAATCATCTGTGTCCAGCTTCTCGATTTTCTTATCTGTAATAAAAAGAAGTCAACCATGAGAACATGGCAATATATAAAAGCACGGATATAAATTCATGAATGGAAAGGTCCTGGGGCAAATGGTAAGTTTTATCAGCATACAAATGAATATGAATGCAAACTTTTCTATTTGAATATATTTTAAAAATGTATTTTATTCATGTGATGGCAAAGCTGAAATCATTCTAAAATACTGATTTGGTGCTCAAGAAACATTTATCATAATCAATGTTGGGGGGGGGGGGGGGGGGAACAAGTGATTTTTGGTTCAAAAGAACAGCATTTATTTGACATAGAAATCTTTTATAATACAATAAATCATCTGTCACTTCTGATCAATGTAATGTGTCCTTGCTTAACAGCTTCTAAAAACAACAACTTTGCAGCTCATTTTTGTTAATCGATACTGTTATATTAATATTAAAACACGTATTTATTTCATAAAGAAAATATTTACAAAAAAATTGGATACAACGTCAGGTTAGTAAGGGACTATGATATCGGGCTTGTGTTAATGTGTAGAATGTCTTTTGGCTATACTTTCAAAAACAAGTACTATTTTAATTTATTCCACTGGCTTGCCTCATACACAGTTGGACTAACCATTATGAATTATTAAAAACATGATTTTTGTATTTTACAAAGTGAGGGACATCAACCGAATGTCCCAGACTCTGCCGATAACACTTAGTCCTGGACGTTTCTTGGATTTGTTACTCATGGGAAATGAAGGTTCGACTTACTGAAGTGCTCCTGGATGCGGTTGAGGATGTTCATGCTAAACCTGCTGTCCACCATGTTGATCGCCAACCCCCTCTTGCCGAATCTCCCAGTACGCCCGATTCTGTGCAAATATGTTTCATTGTCAGGGTTGCCATCCTTGTCCACTGGCAGATCGAAGTTGATGACAACTGAAACTTGCTCCACGTCAATACCTAGTAGAAAAAAAATGTTGGGAAAAGAAGAAATTAGGCAAAATCTGCTAAACTTGAACTAAAGATGAGCTAGGCATTGTATAATGGGTAAAACGACATTCACCTCTAGCACAGACATTAGTGGTAACAAGGACTTTCTCCTTGCCATCACGGAAACGTTCGATGACCGCTGCCCTCTGTTCCACCTGCATCTCTCCGCTGAGCAGCGCCACCTGGTGGCCTTCTCTGGACAGTTCTCCTGCCAGCCATCCGGCTGTTTTCCTGGTCTGTGATGGCAAATCACATGGTTAAACTCGGAAATACTATGTAGTAGGGGTGTGACGAGACCGGTATCTCACGAGACGAGACGAGACTCGAGATTGAGTTCACGAGACGAGACAAGATTTTACACACCATTTTTAAGAAATCCTCAATGGCGAAATACATGACTAGAAAAAAATATTCTGCAGGTGTATTTGAAATGTTTTAACTAATCATCTTGTAATGAATGTCATTTCAGTTCTCCTTTCTGAGTATGAATTATCATATGCAGTAAAAGACAACAATACTCAAGTACTGTAAAAGGTTTTGACAAACTCAACTGACTGACTTCTCTTCTGTATGATTTCAGTCTCTTCAGACCTTACTGTACATGATTTATGAGCTTCTACAACTTTTGACCTCCTAACTGAACTCTTTTCCACAAAATAAAAACAGTATAAATGAAAATGTTAACACTTTACAATAAGGTCTCATTTATTAACATTAATGTATTAATCAACATCAACTAACAATGAGCAATATATGTGCTACAGTATTTATTAATCTTTGTTTATGTTAGTTAATAAACATAGTCATTCATTGTCAGTTCATGATAGTTCACAGTGCATTAACTAATGTTAACAAATGAAACCTTATTGTTTGCGCTTAATAAGATTAAGAGAAAACTGTTATTCATTTTTATGGTAAAACTTTACAATATGTGCAACCATAATCGCACTCTCTCAATATTCAAAGTGCAAATAAGACCAAATTTTTCTTTGATACAGAGCTAAGAGACGGTTACAACTACACTGCCCAGCCTAAAATAGCTTTCATATTGAGAGATATTTGTATTCATCAGGGAGCCGCTTTCAATGTTTGAATGCGCGCTCGCGTTTACTTTCAGCGATCGCGCGTACTCTGTAAATATGGAGCGGCGACGACTGTTATCCAACTGAATTAAATGATTTAAATACAAAGCAAAACGACAGTGGAGGCGTAATGTAAACGTAGCGGTGGCATATTCTTTCCTAATCATCCTAACACTGTCATGGCAACATCACGAGACTACTTTTCGCCTCGACGAGAAATCTCGTCACACCCCTACTATGTAGTACTTTAGTTAGGCCTGCTTTCTGTGCTTTAAAGCCTCAATATCTGCAAATGATATTGTACTTACGTGGCAGAAGATCATGGCCTGTGCGATAGTAATGGCTCCGTAGATGTTGCACAAAGCCTGGAATTTCTCCTCCTTGCTGTTGCAGATGACATAGTACTGCTTGATAGGTGTCCAGAGTCTCCTCTTCACGCTTAAGTTTAATGATGTTGGGGTCGGGAACGATCCTCTTCGCAAAATTCCACACAGTTTCTTCAAATGTAGCAGAGAACAGGAGCATCTGGCAAGTTTTAGGAAGCATCCTATAAAAATAAAAACAAAAGGTTATAACACTTAATGCAGTTTAAAAGACAAATTTCTTATCTAATGCTCTGAACAATTGGAAGATAAAGTGTAGAAAATGAAAAATATATATAGGAAAAATAACATCCTTAGTTGACAAATTCAATCTGTTAAATAATATTTACAGCGGAGACCAGAAGTCAGGCACCTTATGAAATACTATGAATTAAAAAGGTGACATTTGTAAAAAATAAAATGTAAAAATACATTCTTTTTACCCAGTTTATTGTTCATTGACTATTAGTATGCCAATCATGGGTTTATCTCCCCAAAAGTGTAAACACTGAGCCTCCAAGGCACCATATAAACACTGAAAGCAGCCCACTCCGATCCATCAATCTCTTTCAACCAATCCACCTTATTCCTACGCCCCCTGACCAGTGCTGCCAATTGCTTTCAGCTGGAAGTAGCTAAAACTGGTCGCTAAATGTTGCTAGATGACGTCATACTGGCGAGTCGTGGAAACTAGATAAGGTTTGTTTAAGAAGTTACTTGATTTGTCACTAGGCTTTTGGAAAAAAAAAAAAAAAAAAAAAAAAAAACCCTCAAAAAGGGGCAGGGAAGTCGCTAAATCTAGTGACAAAAATCGCTAAATTAGCAGCACTACCCAGGATGCTTTGGGCAAATTATGGGTGTAACTTCTGTTACAATCAGTGAAAGGCTCGCTCTATGAATGCAATGGGTTTTTTCAAACTGGGTACAATGAGATGACAATCTTCTGCTCACCCTTCAACCATCGAACATTAAAAAGTACATTTAAAAGTGTAAAAGCATCAACAAGGTACTTTCAACAGACCACGAATAACCCCAAAAGCACGATTCTTTCCACAGCAATAACATATATAATATATACATATCTGTATTATGTAACATACGTTGCCTCAGTCAAAAATGTTCATTAACTTCAGCATTGCGAGATACGATTACAAAGTATTTTCCATTATTTTGACAGATAATATTTTATTTACCCGTGAAAACAAACCTAGAAAGAGACACAAGGATTTGAGGAAAAAAAAAAATTGAGATTCTTTGTGCATTCCATTTAATTATTAATGGGATAATCGTAAATTAAATTGGGAGAACAGACCACAAATGTGCAGTATGTTGTCCTTTTTCATACTATTATAGCAGAATGCAAAGGGGAAAAAAAATCATGAAGAAAAGAATGCAGCGACTGAAAAGAGCTCGTCACGTTAAAACACCAAGCGTTACATTATTCTCATGACGTCTGAAAATAAAACAAAGGAAAATTGACAGATCATTCAGTCAAACTGACAGATAAGCTTTATTTGCAACCTTATGATTTGAATTGATTAATTTAATTTGTTTTGAATGGAAGTTGCCCAAACCGGAAGTGCCAGCCATAATTCAAAACACCGTAAGGTGGATAGCAAGTTTGGGGAGTGGCTACCGTAGCAAGTGGAGCCAGAGGGTGTTTAGCTACTGTGAGAAATGACTGACATGATATATGGGAAAAGACATTCAGGTTTAGTGCGAGCCAAAATTCACTGCATTTAGACCTTCACAGATCAAACAAGTCAAACACGTCAAAGCAAACGGGCATTGGGGGGCAACGCACTACAATGGACACTTCAACATCATCGTCATCATGCACCCATTCAGATAAAACAAATGTATCCGTTTATAGAGTTTACTTTGATGTGTCCAGTGTAGACAGACTCAAACAGTTGTGGCACATCATGTCAAAAAATGCATCCGGTGCAGATACGTTGGATGGTCGTGTTCACTCTATACAGCATTAGTTACTCAGTTGCTTACTCATGACGTGTAGCAACACAGCTAAAAGTATTCCTGATATTTGGACCTTTTATTGGAAGTAGCCTGTTGAGACATGCTGATGTTTGAGTTGGAAGAGGCGTGATGCGTGAAAGGTCATGATGAGTTTAAGGGACATTTGCAAAGTTGTTTGAAAATATTGTTTTTGTGATTGTGCTAGATGCCACTAGTATCACAGAAACAGCATACATCATCTTTAAAAATTACAAATTGGCTGAAAATAAAATGTATTGTGAGTAAATCACCTGCATTTGCAACTAAATGTCATTAGCCATTGGCTAATAAATTGTTAGATTTCACTCACCAGTGACTAAAGTAGAAGCTAAGAATGTTTCTAACACTTTAATTGCTTTACACTAGAACACGACCATTTGACTGGACGGAATACACAGGCTTAATGCACAATGCGTTAGCATAATGATGTTCTTTTGGAATTATTCATCATTTTAGACTTTTGCGTTTTGATTTCAGTACGTCAGTTCAATCTTATCAGCCAATGGTGATTATATTGCTGAAGTGTGCGTAGAGGGTTGAAGAAAGTCAGTGTGGTCTCACGCCGATTTCACACCGCATGTGTGAGCGGTGCATGAGCGCTACAAAACTACAGAGACGCACGAGTATTCACACTGGAAGCGTTTGTACAGCGCCACAGCAGCGGCTCCAAGCAACAAAGTGAGCATTTCTTTACAAAGACAGCAATAAATATGTATTTATAAGTTGGTCATTTATAAACTTGGTAGTCTTGAAAGTTTATTAACATGGGGAGGTGTACAACATTCTCATGTAAACGTAAATAAAACAAACAATCAAGAAGCCTTGTGTCATATTTCTGCACATGAATGAGGTAAGCTTTGGGTTTACATCTGCCGCGTGTACACGTTTACAAGATGGCAAACTCGGCGAAAAAAAGACCACAAACTTGTGTTTGATTTGGGTATCGCTGCCTATATAGCCTACCTGTCTCTGTAACTAAAAAAAAATTTTTTTATTTATGTATCATATTTTCTGGCTAGTTTTCTTTAGTTTTTTTATAATACACCATACTTCAAACCAAACTGAATAATTATACCAGTTAAATGCTTAAAGGTGCTAAAGAGGATCTTTTCGTCGACAGAGAAACCAAAGACTGTTAGTGAATTTTTTAAATGAGCGCATGCGTAAGAACAGCCCCCTCCTTCACAGCTCATTTCGAAGGAACGCCTCCCAAAACTCGTGCACAAATATTGGAACACGAGTGTTTACCACCGGCATTCGCTGTATCGTGTTAGTGGATTCATTATGTCGGACTCACTGCAGGTAACTCATAATCTGCAGTTGTTACTCCTGTCTCCTGACAAAAACATTGCATGCAGGCGCCTGTAGAGTGTGGAAAGTTACTGGAGCGCACAGCCACGCACGTCTCACACAAGGAACGTCACGGCAGTGACTGACAAGCCAGACAGCCAATCCGCGCACGTCTCACATGGAATGTAATGGCAGTGATTGACAAGCCAGAGGGCCAATCCGCGCACGTCTCACATGGAACGTAATGGCAGTGATTGACAAGCCAGAGGGCCAATCGTTTACGCGATTGGCTGATATTTTTAAGGCCCTACCTCGTGCACAGATGTAGTATATTAATACTACATCTTCCTTTCAGTGCACCTAATAAATAGTCTTTTATCAGTTAGTAAAGACAGTTTCAAGTAATATTGCAAAAATGTATAAAACAAAACATCCTCTTTAGCACCTTTAAATGTTCTATAAATATTTTTGATTCTTAATTTTCTTTTCTGACATACTCAAATTCTTGTTAAAACACACTAGACATGCTTATTCTGTACAATTTGAGCACTTTTTGTGTGAAATCATTTATTTTGTTTGTTTACCAAAAGTGTACTTTCACTTTAATTGAGCGTTAGCCGCGCAGCAAAAATAGACCCAGCGCCGACAACAATGTGGCACTGCTTCCTCTGCTCCTGCAACGTGCTGGAGGGAAATCACGTACCTCTGGATACGAATGCTCTGGTCTTGATGGCCCTGTGTAGCAATCATGACATCAGCCTCATCCAGGACAAAAACCTTGATCTTCTTGGGGTCGATGAATTTAAGCTTTTGGCACCAATCCAAAACAGTACCAGGCGTGCCAATCACGATCTGTTCCTGTAGTTTTGTTCCCCGCTCCACTGGACCAAACAAACACACGGCCCAACAACATGCACAATTACACAGTCACACCTGCCAATATCAACCATTACATGCTAATCTAAAGTAATAAATATGTAGTTATCCTTTGACAGTGACATCATGGAGTAGGGCTGCATGATATTGAAGAAAAATGCAATATATTATATATATATATATATATATATATATATATATATATATATATATATATAAAAGATACAGGACTTTTCAGCTAAATGACTTGAATATATTTGGAAAGAATGAATCATGGAGTGAATGGGGCGTTTTTTTGAGGGGGAAACATTTGCATAACTTTTTTTAAATAATATTACTTTTACATTGAGGACTTGTGAGCGCAAAATCCTTGTAGGACAATGATTTGTAGAAAATATGCAGTAGTGTACATAATCCAGATAATGTGTTATTAAAGAGTCATGAAGAAAACCTTAATTCCTAAAATAAAAGCACTTACATTTGTTTCCTCTGATGGCATACACTAGTTGGACTTCAGGGTAAAATTTCCCCATCTGCTCAATGACCTTGCCGGTCTGCAGGGCCAGCTCATATGTGGGGGACACACACAGACACTGGGCAAAGAGAAACACAGTGACATTAACACTAAAACAGCGCAATTATTTGCATGCATTTCATCCACGGATTCTGTTGCATTTCATACCTGAGGCCATTTGTTTTCAGGGTCCACGTGACTTAACATTGCCAGCACAAAGGCAGCCGTTTTACCCGTGCCTGACTGAGACTGAGCGATGAGATTCTGTGGACTGGAGGAGATGAATGTGTTGTGTTCAATCTCTGCTCTCATTAGGATGGATTTACATGGAAGGAAGAGAGATTAAATGAAGAACTTACGGTTCTGCAAGCATCATGGGCAATGCGGTCTCCTGGATTTTGGAGGGTCTGTTGAAACCCATGGCATACACTCCTTGCAACAGCTGAGGTTTCCTGGGAAACAGAAGCAAGGGAAACATTAAAAATACAATAATAAATTGAACGGGCAGGCCAAACAAGACAAACGCACCACCCATAGATGTTAGGGTGTGTTCACACTTGGAAGGTTTGGTTTGATTTGAATAAAACAAACTCTGATGTAATTACTCTGTTAGTGCGATTCATTTGAACCAGTGTGAACACTGTCATCCGAAACCCTGCTGTGCACCAACAAGTGGACTGAGAACCCTGAAAAAGTGGGTTTCTGTCCTCTTTCAAGCAAACTCTGGTGAGGTTTGACTGAAATATGAACAACACGTACCAAAGACATCAAAACAAACTAAAAACATGACGTGATGTCACAAGATGTGAACCCTAAAAAGGACAGAATGCCCGAGTATACCTGGTTCTTATCACAGGAGTTACATTGCCTATTACAGTACAGTACAGGCATTGGAAACACAATCATCTTGCAGCCGATCGGCCAATTTTGACTCTGTCCTTTACACAATTTTCTAAGCTCTTCATGAATTCTCAGCTGGTAAAAATACGATCATATGTACGCAAATTTAACCGAGCACAGCATTGCTTTGGATGTTAAGGCAGGAACACACCAAGCCGATGCCGACGAATGAATGGCGACGAAAGCAGACTGTGGGGTTGGCTCACGTCTGCAAGGTCTGGGTCCAAAGTTGCCCTGACACACCAAACTGACACTCGACAGCCGACGGCCAAGTAGCACGTCCGTTCTGCGCCTGCATAAGATGAAATGCCTTTCCGTACCAGCAGGTGGCAGCAGCTGAACAGCCAATCAGAATGATCAGATGGCCCTACGGACCGATGAGCTCCGACACCAATTCAACGTCGCATCGGCCCAAAAAAAGCAGACGAGGACCAACTTCAGCCGACGGTGCAGAACACACTGAGAAAACTGCCTGCCGGCCAACAGTCAGCTTGGTGTGTTCCTGCCTTTAATCGCAAAATATACATCAAGTCTTTTTTTGTATCTTTAGGCATGGTGTAATGCGAATCAGGATTAAATGTATTAGGGATTTCAATTTACGATCATTCCCATGAACGATTGTTGTTTTAATTAACAATAAATGTTATCGATTAATCATTAACCTTAATATTGCAAGATGCGTATACTGCAATGACAGTCACCAGTATGACAGTATGTGCAAATGCTCAAAACACCAGCTTTCTCATCCGAATGAAAAGGTTTTTTTTTTAGTTTACATGTGAATAAAAGGCTAGTGGGATTATAAAACGAATCAGTGTGATTATGATCATTTGATAAATGGTGCTCTTTGTTGTATTGTATTTTAAAACACAAATCTTGCAATTAACATTATTGTCAACTAAAGTAAAATGTTCAAAAACGTAACTACGGTGCATAGGTGCTGTACTGGTCATACTGGTCAGCGTGACTAACTGCTACCACCAGCTGTGGTACAACAAAACACATTTATGCACATATGATTTGTTTTTATGTGAATACTTTTGATACAAGTGAAGTACAAAGTTTTGTTTACAAGAGAACTAAATGGTTAGCAGGCAAATGTTACATCACAACCATGGAACATTTGGATTCATGTTGAATCAGAGAGGTACGTGAACCCGAAAATTTGAATTAAGTCATAAGCGCCTGTGTGTTCTGTTTTGTGGGATGCTCACTGGAATTTTCATGAATTTAACAATATTCCGTGAGGTATTCCACTGGATATTTAATCTTGTTTCTTTTACCCAAATCCATACAATCTTACCGTCCATTTTCACAGGGGAAGATAGATTGTGGCCACGAATTAAGAATTCAGTTCAACTTAGTTAAATTATGGCCATGATTGTAGTAACCTTAAGTTTTAATTTAACGAGGGAACAAATTAATGAAACATGGACAAAAGAAATTAAGTGACAGGAATGAATTATCATTTATTTTTATTATTTTTTCACTGTATTATATTTCAATATATTTTTTTCACGTGCCGGTATTTGGTTTTGCTTTTCCCGGCAGCGCAACATCCATTAGCCTAAAACGCATAAAGGCATAAAGGCATAATACCCAAAGCAGGGCTGGGCGATATATCGCATGCGATTCTCACGCGCGCGAAGTCGATTCATCTTCGATACTGAACGCGATTTTGCGTGGCTTGTCCGTGAACTACGGCTCTGTCTATTAAAAGGCGCTCCATTTGAAAGCAGGTGATGGCAATTTAGCGGTAATCAGGGAACCGGCTTTACTGACGAAATGCGCGTGAGAATCGCATGCGATATATCGCCCAGCCCTAACCCAAAGTAAACTGCATGCTGTTCTTGAACCATTTGGAGTATGTGCATGGTTTTGGTCTCTTCTGTCTGACTCCTCCATAGACAGCAATTCAACCACCACTGTCAAGGTCCAGAAAGGTACTAAAGACATAGTTAAAATAGTCCACGTGACTGCAGTGGTTCAACCTTAATTTTATGAAGTGACGAAAATATGTTTTGTGCACAAAAACAAAAATATAAGGAGTTTATTCAACAATTTCTTCTCTACCCTGTCAGTCTCCTACGCAGTTGACGTAGTGAACGCAGTTCAGCGCTTCTGTGTTCTACAAAGAACGCTGGCTCATTATTGGCCGGCTCCTGCTTCACCATCACACACACACACGTGTCGTGCTGCTCATGTGAACAACGTCGGCCAATGTTGAGCCTGCGTTCAGACGTAAACACAGAAGTGCTGCATTGCGTCAACTGCGTAGGAGACTGACAGGGTAGAGAAAGAAATCATTGAATAAAGTCGTTATTTTTGTTTTGTTTTTGCGCACAAAAAGTATTCTCGTCTCATCTAACATTAAGGTTGAACCACTTGTAGTCATGTTGGACTATTTTAAAGATGTCTTTTCTAGGGCTGCACGATTCATGCTAAAATGTGAATCACGATTTTTCTCCATGGGAATTGAGATCTAGCCTGACTACGTCAGACTTCCTACTTCCGCTCAATTTCATTTCGCTTCTGTACTCAGTCTGATACAGCGTCAGAGCTTTGTGTTTGCCACCGGTCTGGAAACAGCCGGGCCAATCAACGAACAGAGGGCGGGCTGAGAGCCGTGACGTAGATGCTAAGCGCCGAGTTTTACATTGTAGGTTAGAGAAATCGAAAATCGAAACGACCGCGGAAATGGGAAACGAGACACGGGATGCAAACTTCGGGATGCATTAACTTCGCATAATCTGCAAAAGTCGTTTACAGCCATGTTCACTCCGGTATTTCGCTCACATCATCATGTGTTTACAACAGGTTTACAGTGGAAGTTCAATCATAGATTTGAGTTCGATGCATGATGTCTGTGCTTCGATGCGGCTGTACAGGCGGATAACATACGTCATAACTAAACGTATCTGATTGGCTTACGGGTAACCAATGATTTTAAACTTCAGACAAGCGTCCCCTAGCGAGAGAGAAAAAACTTCTCTATTATGCCATTCCAGACTCTGTCTACGAAGCAAAGTGAAGTAGCAGAGTCTGGTATTACCAGGCTAATTGAGATCCTCTCTCTCACACGATTCTCAAATTTTCAACCAAAACATTTATTGCAGAAAAAAGTAGTGTTGTTTACACAAGACGTTCATTTATAATAAAGTAACAAAAAGACTTAAAAGTAACAACTACAAAAAATAGTCTCTATTTTATTTATTTATTATTTATTTCGGCTAGTATTTGTATGCGTGGCTGAGGCTCCCTTGTCTTTCATGGCTAACTCGTACTGTATTTTGTGGTGACGTTTGAGGTGGGTGTAGAGATTGGTGGCGTTACCTTACACCATGTCCTAACAAGACGCGCCAGCGCGACACGATTCTATTTTAGAAACGTTTTCTATTTTTCTTCGACGTCACGGCTGGAACAACAACACAAAGTAAGACAATGATAATCTCAGGTACTGTTTATGTGCTTTATTTAATGTTAAATGCATCTAATGTGAGTTTGAAATATAATTTTCTATGCCTTTTATAGCCGTACTGAAAGCAACAATGGATAATTTACCTCAGCTTTTCAAAACAAAAGGAAACAAGGATGTGAGTAACAGCGTAACGCAGTAAATGAGAAAGAGGAAAGAAGTGATCGGGATTTATGACTGAATCATTCGCTAATCTCTGACCTGATTGGTGAATTAATAAGTGTTTTGTTTTACACTGTGTGAGTGTGATTGTGAAATTTGACTGATATAGCATCTTGGATTGTTGTAAAGTAATTAAGCAGCATGATCTGAACATAGGGAAATACATGCAAGGGAATCACCATCATTTAGAAAGATCGCATGTGTATATGAATAGATATTGTGATTTTTTTTCTTTATTTATTAATAGTGCAGCCCTAGTCTTTTCTACCTTTCTGGACCTTGAATTTGGTAATTACAGTGCTTTCTATGGGGATAAAAAAACAACAACTTGGATTTCATCAAAAATATCTTAATTTGTATTTCGAAGATGAACAAAGGTCTTATGAAGGTCTGGAACGACATGAGGGTGAGTAATTAATGACAAATTCATTTTTGGGTAAGTTAACCCTTTAAATTGCTGTCTATGGAGGAGACCGAGAGCTCTCGGATTTCATCAAAAATATCTTAATTTGTGTTCTAAAGATGAATGAAGGTCTTACAGGTGTGAGTAATTAATAACAGAATTTCATTTTTGGGTGAACCCTTTAATCGATCGTCAATTAACCATTAGTATCCCTAAAATGTATCAATTTTCTGTTTTTGGACCGGACCAAAATAATCAAGAGAGGCGAACTACAAGTGTGTACACACCCTTAGAGTAGACCTGTGTTTTTCCAAAAATATCTTAGTTGTTCAATAAATATTATATATAGTTATTATATTAACTGAGTCTGACACACATTAAAGCTATAATACAGTGTTTCTCAACCCTGGTCCTGAAGGACCCCCAACACTGCAGGTTTTGTCTTTCTCCCTAATTAAACACACCTGATTCAACTCATCAGCTCATTAGAAGAAACTCCACTACCTGAAATGAGTATGTCAGACAGAGGAGACTTTCAAAATGTGCAGTGTTGGGGGTCCTCCAGGACCAGGGTTGAGAAACACTGCTATAATACAATCAGGAAGGTGTAAAAACTGTGAAACTCACAATCGTAGCTCTTCAAATGACTTGACGGAGTATAGCGGAGAGCTCGGATCCCTCTGGAGGACTTCAACTTGATTGGTCGTGTTGACTAGATTACTGCGGATCAATTTATTCAGCAGTGACTGTGCTGCCTTGTCCTCTGCAATTCAGATCAGTTTCAGTCAACTCTCATGCAGAGAATACATACATACTCAAACCAGACTGAACTCAGATTGTGAAAACAGACTGTGGCTATGAGACGTGTCTATGTCGTAAATCCTCACCTTTATCATCCTCCTCTGTCTTATTGCCATTTCCTTCTGTCTTTGCCCCTTATTAATAAAGGAAAAGGTGGAATTCAACAACAACATTCATCATAGGAATCAGCAACCGCAATACACACAAAAAAATTAATACAAATCTCACTTAATGTATACAAGACTTTAAATATTCTCACCATTTGCTTCAGCTTTCGGCTTTTCATCTTTTTCATTTATTTGCAAGGTGCTTATCTGTAAATGAAAGTGATATGACTTTTTAGAATAGCAAGTTAGCAAGCTTTGAACTGTTACTGCGACACAACAGATATAAAGTTGAATGATCAAAAATATAACGTCAATGTTAAGGAACCGAGTGAATTATTGTGCTTCGTAAAATCTTCGATTAAAGTATTCAGTTTCTTATCATTAGTCTGTCAGTTTGAGGTTTAAACCCACCGACTCCGCTGCGGCTTCTTGTTCATCGACAGCCTGGGCCCACGAATCTGTTGCCATGTCCTTACTTGTAAATAAAATGTTTTTTCTTAAAAGCGGGAGCTAATGATTTAACAGTGGACTGTTAAATCTACCTATATAAATCCTTTATAAAATTAAACGAAAAGTATTGAAAGCAACAAATTCATACAATGGCGTGTGGCGGTACTTGCTTCTTATGGGGTGCGACACTCACACCTCCGGGCGGAAACTGGCTCGTGTGTACTTGGTTCCTATTAAACGTTCCGCTTGTACGGTTAAAGGTGTAATATGTAATATTTAGGCAGTAAAATTTCCAAAAACCACTAGGCCAGTGTTATATATTTTGTTCACTTGAGTACTTACAATATCCCAAATGTTTCTAATTATTTGAAAATGGTGAGAAAATTGCAATTTTAACCAAGGCTCCGGGACGTGTGAGGAGAGGAGTCGTCTGTCAATTGCGTCACACCCGCCTTACCCTCGGTTTCCGGTTTTATTTTGTAGAAACCATGGAAACACCAAAGACGCCTTAAAATATTACACGTTTTAATAGACAAGGGAACAACTGTTTTGATATGTTTCTAGACAGAAAACGAATTGTTGTTATATCTCAACACGTTTAATCTTATTGTTTAAATCAATTTTCTTGATTTTTTGCGAGTACCATGCTTTACCATGCCTCAGAGAAAAACACTATTTTGTCAAGTAGCTAACATAGCATAATCAGATGCAGCTTTATTTTTATTAACAGTAATACAAAATTCCATCATACAATACGTTTTAAAATTAATTGCATGCCATTTATCAATACAAGCCATCCAGTATTTAATATGATATTCTAAAATCGATCTTTCTTACTGCAGTGTGTCTCAAACAAGTGTCTCACAGCAGCCACCAAGCGAACGCACAGAGTAACGTTATTTTCAACACTCTCAAATGTATCTAATATGATAAACAGAGCTGCGTTACCTCATACTCATGACTGGAAAAGCGGAAGCGGCATCGGCGACTGTGTCATAATAAAAGTTCCGCTGCTCGTGAGGCGTGTGTTGCACAATCGCTCCAGCGGCCTCATTCAGCTCCCACAACACTCTACTTCATACTACAGTAACATTAATAATCTCATCCATGAACATGATTTCTTCCCGAGTACTATCCCGATTCTTTTGCACCGTCCGTTGAGATGGCGACCACATGTCCCAAGATTCCACGCTCAAACATGGCGTCATCAAGCTATGCCTTTCTTTTGAATAGGCATCTAGCGACCTGTAGTGGACAAAATTATTACATATTGTACCTTTAAAGTCACTATGAAATCAAAATGGACAATTCTTTTTTTTTTTCTAATAAAAAATGCAGTATTTATTATAAATGATTAATGATTTATTGTAAATGATTTTTTATTCATTTTTATTTCCTGTCACTGTGTGGGATCTTTTATTGTAAATGACAGAAACAGCTCAATAACCCTTTTATTTAAGGCTTAATCTATGTCCTGTAGACCGGCTTGTTGCATTACAATTGCAAGCAATGTCAAAAATGTGATAAAAGTCAAATGCCCCAGTGTGTATGTTGTTCAAACTAGTGTTCTCATCGATACGCTTGTTGTACTTTGTGGAGTTTTGACATGTTTTAGGGTCCGTCAAAGACTATAGAATAACACAAGACGCGTCACTCGTATTGTTTTGAATAAGTCCCGCCTTCTAAATAAGAGCCAATCACTGATTGGTAAAGTCACTGAGCCACTGCAGCAGCCGTTAGAAGCTTCTACACAGCAAAATCTCCAGAGTTAAATCAACTCTGCTCAGAGTACATATGGTCCCTCTCTAAATAGTGTTAAAATAACACTGAAGCAGAGTTAAATTTAATGAGATAATTAAGCAATTAAGTAATGATTGTGCATTAGTGATGAACACCTGCTGTTAACAAGCAGAATCACTGAAGAAATAAGAAAAAACACAAGAACTACAAGTGACTTAAGTCACAGCCTTATTAACTGCTTAATTATCTCATTACTTTAACTCTGCTTCAATGTTATTTTAACACTACTTAGAGAGGGACCATATGTACTCTGAGCAGAGTTGATTTAACTCTGGGGATTTTGCTGTGTATAGAAACACAACCTCCGAACAGCCAGTGGCGGCTGGTGCAAAAAATTTTTGGTGGGGCGCAAACATTTTTTGTTTTAGAAATGCAGGAATGAATAGGCTAATTGTTAAATAATCATTTAACAAGTGATATAATAATGTATCATTACCGCTTATCTAAAACATGGAAAATTCATTATTTAAAGCATGCCATAGGGCTGGGATCTAAAAAAAAAATTCTGTATTTAATTTAAAAAAAAAAATTACATCCTGCCCAATATTGTCCTAGAAACAATGTTCATATTGAAGGCTATAAAAACAAACATGAATGTAACTGTGTAGTACATGCTATATTATGTGCAAAAAAGGGATCAAATCACATTAGGCCTAGGCTATATTCTAAAATTGTAACTTTACAATCTAAAAACAAAATGTTTTTTAAAGCAGAAGTTAAATACACTAAACAGTCTATTTAAATACCCTACAACAGTCACTTTACACAGTTACTGCTATCGTACAAATACACTTAGTTGTATTTTCAAAATTCTACATATGGCATAATTATGTTCGCCAACAAAAACGAATTTTCAACTACAAATATTTTTAGCAAAATGTGTTTTACTCATATTGAACTCCGTCTGTTTGGCGCGCATGCGCGCAGCGGCGCTCGTCCACGAAAGGTTGTGCTTGCTGAAGGCTCGTCCACGACTGACTGCAAAATGGAAATATTTTCTCGACTTTCTAACATTTGCAGATGGAGAATATATCTGTGAAGTGTAAATAATGCACTGAGGAAATTACTGGATGTCACTTCAGCATAAAAAAAAAATATTAATAGAAGTATGTTTGTGTCCACCAATCGCAGCACAAGTTAAGGTTACGTATGATGACGAAAGCACGTTAGTGCGAGCCCTCCCGGAACCCAAAGAGAATGCATTGAATCGCGCCACTACTGGCCAAGCCCTCATTTGAGCAGTTTGGGGGCGACAAAAAAATCGCCCATTGCAGATAAGAATTGAGGACGCTGATTGGCTAAATTTTATGTCACATCTTGAATATATTTATATATTGAATAGGTATTTGACTAAATTCTACAAAGACCCGCCTCCTTTGGGCGATTTCTCGATTGCCCCTCAGCTGAAATTGAGTGGTGCACACAGAGAGGACATATGGTGATTGTGAAAAAAAATATTTTCCACAGATGATTTTCTAATATATTACATCATACAAATATACATTTAAATAATTTATATGATTATTATTTTGCGTGTGTGGTTCAGGGAGGGCGGCGCCCTAGCGCCCTCTATTGGCCAGCCGCCACTGCGAACAGCTGATTCGACATGCTGATTCATAACGCTCCGAAGCTTCCTGAAGCAGTGTTTTGAAATCGGCCATCACTAAATAAGTCGTTATTTTGTTTTTTTTGGCGCACCAAAAATATTCTCGTCACTTTATATTAATATTGAACCACTGAACTCACATGAACTGATTTAAATATGTTTTTAGTACCTTTATGAATCTTGAGAGAGGAAATGTCATTGCTCCCTATGCAGGCCTCACAGAGCCATCGGATTTCATCAAAAATATCTTAATTTGTGTTCTGAAGATGAACGAAGGTCTTACGGGTGTGGAACGACATTAGGGTGAGTAATTAATGAATAAAGAATTTTCATTTTCATTTTTTCCTAACAACCAAAAACATTGTTGAAAAATCTCTTGGCTTCCATAACCCAAACGAAGCGCGTTGATGGGCGTGCTCTTGCTCTTGTCTGGGTGATGTGTGTGTGCACGCTTATCAGGGAGAAGTGCCCATACAAGGAGTTCCACCCTTTATTACGTAATAAAGGGCCATACTCGGAAAAAACTTTCCAAAACTTATCCAAATCTGGAAGGAGTGTATTTGGCACAGAAATACTCCGTCATACATCCAACACTTTGAAACTTTGGCCAGGTTTAGCATGAGAATGCAACTCTTTAACAGTGTAAATAAGTCAGAATGCATGAAATAGCAGTATACCCCCCCTTTGGGGGAAGTTGTGGCCTAATGGTTAGAGAGTCAGACTGGTAACCTGAAGGTTGCGGGTTTGATTCTCAATAGCAGGAAATTACTGAGGTTCCCTTGAGCAAGGCACCCAACCCCCATCCGCAAAATGGCTGCCTACTGCTCATGGTCATGGTGTGTGTGTGTGTGTGTGTTCAATACTCACCACTCCTATTGTGTGTGCACTAACCTGGAAGGGTTAAAAAGCAGAGAAAACATTCCAAGTATGGGTTACCATGCTTGGCCCTCACATGTCACTATCACTTTCTGAGTGTAGTAATCAAACATTTGTCCTTTCAGCCATCTCCCTCACAAAGTCTCTTGTCAATACAACATCTCCTCTGAATGCAATACAACATGTAATTCTATAATTGTATATGCTAGAGCTACCTAAACAAATCCATAAGTGCAATATGAAAATTCACTATTTTAATATTTTATTTTATATTTAAATTTAAATTACAGTGTGTTCTTTAGATCCGTCTCCCAAATGTTACAATACAAGAGCAAGTTTTGATATCAGTAATTCTCTGTGTTGCCTGTAGATGCTGCCCCACACCTCTGAAACATTCTCACAGACAGACAGTTCTCAGTGACAGAAGAAAAGTACAAAATGAGACAAATTTTAGGACTGTACTAGCTAGTAACAAACTTTTAGTTAATATTAGCACACATTATCATTTTAAATGCTAAGAATTTAATGCTGCCTCAACAAAGCAGTCATGACAGGAGCTGTGCAGTCCACAGCCTAAGCAAATGCTCCACTCTTCTCCACAATATAATTGTAATTGAAATGGTTCTAATAATTACAACATAATTGAACATTAAACACGATTACACATTATCAAGTCTCCCCTTTTCTCATCTTGCTCAAAAACACAAAATAACACTTAATTTCAACATTTACTCTCTCTTGATTCAGTCATATGCAAAGCATGCTGGTAACTAACAAGCACAGTTTCAGTTAATGCAACACAAATTATTCATGTAATCCCAACACAAACAGATTAAGTAAACTTTTACAAGTAAAGAGGATTGAACACAATCAAAGTAGGACAATTGTGTTGTGTTGCTTTAGCTCATTTTAATCAAGTAATTTGAACAAGCAGCAAAATTCATTTCTTCAGTGTAATTATGTGTTCAAACATTTCATGAGAAACAAAAATATAGGCTATTTATTCACTCCATTTACTGTATTTAAACATTTATTGCTAACATTGTTGTAAAATATTACTAAAAAGCACAAAAAATGTAAATTTTATTTAAAATTTAATATTTTTTTCACTCAAATAAATGGAAACCACTGATCATCTAATAATTGAAACCAAGTTTATGCAGCGTTATTACTGTGATGCAATTTTAAAAATATGTCATTTTATTTATTTATCTGGATCTACACATACAAGCTCTCATATTGATTATTGGCTATTTCACTGTTTCACTATCAAGACTGTGACCGTCAGCTTTTAATTATGGTCTGGATCTCTTGTTAGTTTAATGAGTAATTGATTCTGGTTTGTTCTCTTGTTGAATAGGCTGACTGAGGGCTGCTCTGCTTGTGTCTGAAGATTACATCAGTTTGTGTCGCGAGGCATCTTTTTCCTCCCAAAAGTATTCGGAACTGTAGGAAAGAGGGAAAACCTTGTCTTTTCATCTTTGCTATTCATAATGACGAACTTTGCAAGTGTCCATGGCAACTAAAGATAGAAAGATTACAAAATGCACCTTCACTACAGACACAGTATTCAGTTCACCAAAAATATATCTGTTCTCAGATACAGTTGACAACATGTATATGCAATACAGCTGTCATGGATGTGGCTGTAATGAAGTGCACAATGAAAGGAATATCCACAGTCTTTAATCAACAAGGAGTAAAGATACACAACCACATAAACACCAACGATACCGGACAAAGGAACGGAATGAAACATAGGGCTTAAATACATGGGGAACGTAATCAAACTGAACAGAAAGAGGTGTGAGGGGCTAATTAACAATCAAGGAAACTAAATAAGAACTCATGCAGGTAAAACAGGAACAGAAAACTGAACATACGCTACAACAGCAATACACAATCTTTAAGTTACTATTTTCACCTTTTCTTCCTAGCAAGCTGACATGCTCAACCATTTTCCACGGTGACATCCACATTAAGTGAAGTTCCTAAACGTAATTTAGGGAGGAGCGAGCCCATCTAATCTTCCAATCAACAGCCAGAGTATATAAGCAGCTGCTTACCTCTCTTCAGTCTCAGCTATTTCAGCATCCCTCCACCTCCCCAAACTCCACCTTCATCTCAGGTACCTTGCCCTATGTAATCACATCCTATATTTATTCACTGGGGGGGTGTATCAGAGCTCGAGTTGAAGATGCTTCATCGAGCCCCTCCTCTGTGGACAGCAAGCCAAATTAGCTAACCTAATACCCTAAAGATTATATGGGCAAACAAACTTGTTAAAACAACCTAAGATAACATGGAATGTTTTATATTTGTTTATAACTTTATAGATTTTTTATTTGTTTATACAGATAATTCCTGATATTCGCCTACATGTATGTTCATAGTTGTGCTGTATATCAATTCGCTTATCTGAGTAACTGAAACATAAGGTGCACTCATGCCATGTCCTATTTACGAGATTCCAACTTGTGTTCCAACAAAGTGTTCACGCCCTCATAGAATTCGTAATTACAACTTGTAAACTGGGAAATTTCTGAAAGCACTGACGTATACCACCTGACCACTGCAGGTTCATTTAGGCATTGATAGTGTTGCCATAGAAATGCATAATTCTAAGTCCAAGGGCATGAACAGCTCCGAGCAGAACGTCATGTGTTGTCTTCTTGAAATTACGGTAATTAAGACATGGTATGAATGCAACAATACAACTGCAGGTGGTGTCCATTACTTTTGTCACAAGTGATGTTTCCCCCCACATATTTAGATGTGAATTTACCTCAACAGATAGTGCCCTATCATACACCTGGTGCAATGCGGCGCCAGGCGCGATGCAAGTGTTTTTTGCTAGTTTCAGCCTGAGGCAGTTATCATTTTCATGTCCTGCACCACATTGTTTAAATAGCAAATGCACTCACGCCCATCTGTGCACCCATGGGTGTGCTGATCTGAAAACGAGGTGTGTTCAGGCGCATTGTTGGCGTGTTGCTATTTTGAGGCAACTGAAAACGACTGCGCCATTGACCAACAAAAATGTGTTAGTAATATGCGCCTTGAGGTGGGTGCACAACACGTGTACACTCTGCTGTTACACACACAGGAACGCGCAGCAGCACACAAACATGCCAAATATTAAAAATAAAAGGATTACAATGTAAAAGATTATTATTGTGTGGATAAAGATAAAAATGATTTGGTGGAATCCATCATCTCCCCGTAGATGGTGTGTTCGCACATGAAAGACCCTTTCACAACAAGGACGGTAACTTTAACGATAAACAATTATAGCTAAGCTGTCCTTGCTAAAAGCCGCTGAAAGACTAAGACAGAGACTTTGATTGCTTTCCTTTATTGCACAGACTGATATTTCTTGATGTTATAAGGTTTTGTGGTCAACAACAACAAAAAAAACATCATCCCTGCTCACCCCATCTCCCTATCTTCAATCAGTGAACAGGTGACTAATGCTGCATCCCAATTCGCATGCTAGCCGTCCTAAATAGTATTCAAAATTAGAATTAGTATGTCCCAAATCAAAGTATGTTGAAATGAGTATTTTAAAAACGGTGCACTCGTATTACTATGAATGGAAGAAAGTGCAGCATGCAATATGGCGGAATAAGTACCGCCTTTTAAATAAAAGAGCCAATTGCTGTTTGGTAAAGTCATCGCATCACTGCAGCTGCCCTTAGAAGCTTCGGTTGCTATAGAAACTATTCTGAGACGCACGCTTAGGACTGCGCATTGGCTGCTCCAGTCTGAAAAATCTGTATTTAAGCATAAGAAACCACATTTATAATACAGTTGTCACATTTCATTGGTGATTTCAATTTTTTAATCTTAAGCTTGGTGAGGAGCTTTGGAGAATAGCTGCCGGAGAGGCGTTTCAAAGATGGCCGCTGAGTGAAATGACTTACCTGAAAGGGACTTTGTTAATAGTCAGTATCTAACCTGGTGAATAGATATTTAGTTAATGTTATCCACATTATATTTCATCTGCAACAACATTGTAAACTTATGTAAAGATGCGTTAGTCAACTTTAGTCAAAAGTAACAACTTTTAAATGCATCATTATGCAAATTGCAAACACATGAGGAGAGCATGAAAGACCCACGACTGGCAGATCAACATACATTTCTCTCGGAAATGGTAGGAAATTAAATTAAATTGAATGTGGAGGATTTTAACTGTGACAAGATGATTGACAGGGCAGTTTAAATGGTGACAGACGCAAGTAGTATGTCCCAAAGCTTGCCTAATCTTCTGCTACACACTCAAAAGTATGTACTTATTGAATCACAAAAACAGTACACTTTTAGGGCATAGTATAAGTTGGTGAATTGGGACGCAGCATAATATTCCCGTTCCTACAAAATCCCGTGACCCCCCCACCATTATCACGTGACATAAGCAAAAACCCATTAACTCTTTCATGTCTACAACAACTATAATAAAGATTACTAATCGTTCTAATTGACCGTTCGCAAAAACCCGCCCCCTTAGTTACTGTTACTACGTCCGACAAGCCATGCCGATATCTCGCCACACATCATGTTCTCACGTAGTGAAAAATACATCGCGGAGCAAAGAGGACACTGACAACGCGTCGACAGACAAGACAGAGCAGGTTACTTTTAATATGAAACAATGTCTCAAATTTCAAATTTTGGCATTTTTAAAGAAATTTAAACAATAAATACCGTTTTGTGGCTTGTGACAGATCAGTTCAGGCGGCTCGTGAACCGATCATCTCTTCCTACTAGTTCATTTATAGCATCAAATAAACATGAATGAACATCATAAGGAATGTTGTTTCAATCACGAAAAAAACATCAGTACACACCATTTTTCAAGTTGAAGTCCACCTACGTTAATCTGCTAACTCCCCTGACTGCTTTGTCAGACAAAATGGCGGATTCTGCGTTATGACTGGTTAGATCGCCTGTCAATCAAACTCCTGGAGAAGGGCCAATTCTATGAGAATATGGATGTCTACAATGATAATGACACATAGGAAAGATATCGTTGCATCGCTTTCACAGAAATCTTTTACAGCTGATGAACGATAGAAATACTGACAGCCAATCAGAATCCGTCCTGCTTTGCTGAGCTTGAGCAATTAAAGTGACAGATGACATAACCGCTGCGCAATCTCATAATAATCACGAAAGTTATTGTGCATTGGTGTGGACGCTAATATAGTTATCTTTATAATTATCGTTCTTGGTGTGAACAGGCCTTAACTTGGCACTACCACTATATAAACAGCCAACACATACATCCAAATATAATTCCTCCCATCTCATATTTTTCCATCACCGGGCTCCGCAAAAACATGTCTAACAGCCGTGCTAGTTGAATAAAACTGCAAAAAGAACATTGATATGCAGACATTGACTCGTTTTGCCAGTGTAAGTGAGGCAAACATCGTGTACAGAACTCTGACTGGAATGACCAAAGGTGAGTACTTTATTGTGTTTGTAGACAGGCAATCATTCTCCAATAACATGTTCCCAGTACTGCCTTATTACATTCTTAATAATACATTAGTTTCTTTATAATAGGCCTACTGATACTCAATAGCTATTTGGTGCCCTTTCATCTGGAAAAAAAAGATGTACGGGAATGATTGGCTTTTAGATTTACCTTATCTACAGTATAAACATGATAATCTGAAATGTTTTTTTATTTGAAGAACTCAATATGAGGGGAAGTAATACATTAGAAGGGGCTTTGTGCTTTGATTCACCATCCTAAATGAAGTTTTAATGCTTCAGGTGCTTTATTTCAAATCCTGCCATCAGGACGTGAATTAATCAATGTCCTAACAGTTTGTTTGGGACAAAGTCTTTTAGACTTGTTGGTCTAATCCAGTGACCAATGGTGGATTTCCATCTGGGCCAACATATTTTATTCAAGAGCTTGACTTACACAGTTACCAGCCATGTTGCCCAGGGCTTTTACACAGTCGTTCCATGCCACCCAGAGACAAAGCAGCCACTCTGTTCCATCCTGAAAACGATCTCCATGTAATAGCTTGTGAAGTGACCTCTCCTATCGAGAGGCTTTGCTTCTGCTTCTGTATGTTAATGGTGTGCGTTTAGCTGGTGCATTTGAAATTGTTTCCCTCAGAACCTCTGAACTATAGGGTTACATCATCCTCCACGGAAAGCCAATCAGTGGAACGCAGTATGATTTTTGATATTTTAATTAGCAGCTGTAGCTCCGTTACATCATATTAGCCATCATATTTTCATTTCCAGAGACTGCCGGTTGCCAAGGCCGAAAGATTTCCACAGAGGGCTTTATTCATATTCGAAAAAACTGCGTACTTCAATTGTTACAAAGCCATCCGAATGCTTTCTTTTGAAGCCTCTGCACCAAAAATCACTCTCTGAAACATTCTCGTACACTTCCCACTGACGACTTTGCAGTAGCAAAGAGAGCAAAAACCTGTAATGGTAACCATGGAAACAGTCCAGTCAGCCAACACTGTATGTAGCCTTCTGGTGTTCATGGTGTACATACTGAGTGAGCCTCTCTGACTCAGACTCCCAACAAAATAACAACCATCCTCTAAACAATCCACTGCAACTTCCAGTATCACTGATCTACAGTTAAAACCAGCAGATCGTCTTGATCAGTTTGATAAGAGAAGTGTGACAGACTGCACACTTCTAATGACGTCAATCATTTAACAAGTATGATATACTGTATGATTTAATGATATAACAATGATGTAAATGCAGTATTAGGTAATATTATGAAATGGTTAAAACATGAAATGGTTAAAACAGCATATATGTACCACACACACATACACATTCAGCGCTCAGCGTAAATGAGTACACCCCTATTGAAAAGTAACATTTTAAACAATATTTCAATGAACACAAAAACAATTTCCATATATTACATCTGTTCAACTTATAACATGAAAGTAAGGTTAATAATATAACTTAGAGAACAAAATTTTCAGTTTTACTCAAATTAGGGTGATGCAAAAATGAATACACCCCACTGAAAGTCTCTGAAGCAAAGCTAAATGTTAGACTACAAATGTCTAATTTAACAAGAATTCAACCACATGTGAGTCTAATTATTCATTACACAGGTGTCCAGCAGACAGTTGACTATAAAAGGGTGTTAAAACCCCTTCCCATTTCATGCTGTCAGCAATGGCACCACATGGAAGAGAAATGTCACAAGACCTGAGAAAGAAAAAAATTTCTTTACACCAGAAAGGTGAAGGCTACAAGAAGATCAGCAAAGCTTTACTTATCAGTCAGAATACTGCAGCAAAAGTGGTACAAAAATTTAAGAAGGAAGGAACTGCAACCATCTCACAGAGACCTCCAGGTCGTCCATGGAAGTTAACACCTCGACAGGAGCGTCTTCTGATGAGAAGGGTTGAAGAAAATCAGCATGCAAGTTCACTGCAATTATCTAAAGTAGTAGAAAGCCAAACTGGGGTGACTATTTCCCGTGACACAATACGCCGTACACTGCAGAGGAATGGCATGCATGGGTGCCGTCCACGAAAGAAGCCTCTCCTAAAGCCCAGGCACTAAAAAGCCCGCCTAGAGTTTGCCAGGGCCCATGCTGACAAAGATGAAGACTACTGGGACTCTATACTCTGGAGTGATGGGACCGAGATAAATGTTTTTGGAACTGATGGCTTCAAAAACTGTATGGCGTCACAAAAGTGAGGAATACAAGGAAAAATGCATGGTGCCTACAGTGAAACATGGTGGTGTCAGTGTCCTTATGTGGGGCTGCATGAGTGCTGCTGGTGTTGAAGATCTGCACTTCATTGATGGCATCATGAATTCACAGATGTACTGCTCTATACTGAAAGAGAAGATGCTATCATCACTCCATGCCCTTGGTCGTCATGCACTTTTCCAACATGACAGTGATCCTAAACACACATCTTAGGCCACTGTTGGATTTCTGAAGAAGAAGAACAGGGTGAAAGTGATTCAGTGGCTCCTGATCTGAACCCAATTGAACACCTATGGGGAAGAGACAAGTTGAGCATCCCTCTCCATCCATCATCCAGTCTCTAAAAGAGGTCATTCTTGAAGAATGGAAAAGATAGATGTTGCAAAATGTCGCCAACTTGTTCATTCCATGCCTAGAAGACTCGGTGCTGTCATTAAAAATCATGGAGGCCATACAAAGTACTAGATGTAGTAGTTTTTGTAGTGGGGTGTACTCATTTTTGCATCACCCTAATTTGAGTAAAACTGACAAATGTGTAATCTAAGTTATATTATTAAGCTTACTTTCATGTTATAAGTTAAACAGATGTTATATAAATAGATATTAAACTTAGTCTTGTCAACATTTTGGAAATTGTTTTTGTGTTCATTGAGATATAGTTTAAAATGTTACTTTTCAAAGGGGGTGTACTCATTTACACTGAGCACTGTATATATATCTGTATATGTGTGTGTGAAATTAAGTGCAATTATTCACTTATTTTATCATTTATTCATTTAATTATTTCCAAATGAGTTGGTTTATTAAATTATTGTTTTAATAAATTATTTATTAATTTCATTATTTTATTTTGAGGACTTTGACTGTAGTGGTTAGACACTGACTGATTAGCACTGGTCAGCACCACGGCAATGGACAACAAACAAGGTAAATAAAATACTTCCATTAGCATGAAAAAAAAAAAGAGAATTCGGTTTCAGCCTCAGAAAAAACTACGTCAGCAAAACAAACATTCCAAATAGTTATTTTCATGCTCGACTAATTACAGCAACCGAGTCTTGGAATTCCAGAAACCTTCCGTAGTTCATTTCCAATCCCACCACAAAATTTCCCTGTTCTGATCATGTAGCCCTCTGCAGTCATACTGTCTTCAGCCGGGGCGCTCCCATGAAACCTAAAGCCGAAGCCCCCGTTGAAACAAAAGCAAAACATAGAAGCCAAATGCAAATTGCAGCAGGAGCCAGATTATTTGCATGTCTCTACCAAAAACAGCACCAGCAGACTGTGCCACCGCACACTGCCAACATCCCTTGTGAATTACATAATGCGTTCTGACGTGAGCTAACGTTATTCAGCTGAGATCCTCATGCTATGGTGTTCCCTGGTGCTTGGGACATTTTTTTTGAACGCATGATGATGTCATAATCTGAACACGCCAATTCATAGCAGAACCTCAGACTGCTGTTTGCTTTTGAGGAACTGTCTCTTTATCTCCAGCTGTCTTGGAATGCCTTTTTAGGATGGTTTATAATTTTGGCATATAGTGCTGAATAGGCACTTGTTTCGGCCAGTGCATAAATGATTTTCTTTTGTCAAATCAACTAGTTAATGTAGTTCAGATAACATAATATTTTGAGTTTCTGTCGATTAAACCAATCGCCTTCATTGTATTGACTCTATTTTTTAATTTCAATGAACTCAAAATTTTAAGGCAACCAGGTAACTTACTTTTTTTTTTAAATCGTGCCACATACAAAACAACTTAATGCAGCCAAACAATTCATGTGGACTGATGTAATATTCATCCACATTGTCAGATCCTCTGCTGTGGTTTCCCTAGTGGACACAATGGAAATTTCAGGGGAGGTGAATCAGTTGCCATGGCAGCCCATCCAGCCAGTGTTTTTAACAGCGTTACCTCCAGACTGGCAGGAGAAGCTCTGGGAAACTCACTCGTACAGTTTGCAGATAATATTTGCTCTGACACGCCACGTGATTCCTCCCGATCTCAGCGGACTGGATTTTTAGATGGTGCGCTTTGACAATGCTAATCCCAAACCATGAATCATTTAAAGCTTGTGACAGAGGCGGAAATGTCACGTCCCCTGGATTTGTGCACACGCACAAATTTCAGTGTGCTAAACGGAGCATTAGATATGTGTCAGGGGGGAAAAAAAGGGTGTCTCTTTGAATGTTTCTCAAAATCTTTATTATAACAGATATTTTGTAGAAATGTTTTGTGAGATAAATACGTTATATTCAAGAAGACGTTCTTAAGGTCTTGAGGTTCGTCATGCATGACTAGAATACATCACAAGTATGAAAGAGCCCTGTAAACATGACCACCGAATATTAATAAACCTGTGCACGTGAAGAAAGCACAGAAATATATGTTTCTCTCAGGATAATTTGGCACATCTACAGTAAATATACTTTACGATAATAAGGTTACTGTCTTGAAACTGACATTCCAGATTGAACAAGTGAATGAAATGAAACGAAGCAGATCACGAGAATCACAGTTAAGCTACATACAAAACATTTATCCAAAGCAAAAGTCACTTCTCGTCATCGGTCTACTATATAAAACGTTTGCTCAACCTTCAACACTGCAAAATATGTATCCAAAGATTTAATAAATAGCTTCTCTTTTTTTTTTTTTTTTTTTTTTTTACATACATAGTGAAACCTCTTTGGAGGTCCACTGTGGAAGAAGAGGTTGACATTGCTAGTATACCATTAACACCACCAGTAGGCTACTGGGTTAAGCGGGAAGATACTGGTTTGATGTTAATGGTACCATTTGCTCAGTCTATCGAATTGCTTCATTAGAATCAAAAAGAAAGAAAGAAGTAGAGCCCGATCTCTTTAATGAGACCGAACCCTGTCATTGCACATATCTCGGAGTATAGTTTGGAAAACACAGTATTCCTTCAAGCCCCCCCTGGGCCATTCTTCCGGACCACCGGGTCAGTCCGCTGCCCCGTCACACTGTAAACCCTGGACAATGGAGTTAGGGAGAGGAGAATGTGTGGAGTGCTTGTCGCCAGATGGGAGAGAGAGCCTCTTCACAATGTCTTTGGATAAACACATCAGAGAGGTTAAGAGTCTTTGGGTCCGTTCACGCCGACGAGGATTTCTCTGTGCTCTTGTCCAGTGCTTCGCCATCGTTTTCTTCTTCAATGACTGTTAGTGAACAGAGACACAAGGGTTGATGATGAGAGACCAACTCACAGATCAGCTATTGTCTCACGCTATGCACTGGCACAAAGATGGAGATTCCATGTTGCCATGAATTTTAATACAACAGAAATGGCGCAATACATCACTGTATCAGAATCGCTGTCTATCGAGAACCGAAGCGTTTAAGCGCCAGAAAACTGATTATACTGCACGTGAAATCATCTGACGCATCATTTTCGCCACATTTCGTGCGTAAAGGCATAATCGAGAAGCGCAACATGGAATTTCGCATCATCTGCGCCATTTGTTTGTGTAATAAACAAAGGCTTTGTCCGTTACCTCTTTTGCTTCTCCCGATCTGCCCGAGCTTTGGTGGTCGTTTATTCTGGTTGCCACCGAAAAAGTTGTTGGTGTCTTGAAGGCGGCAGGTGAAGGAAAGGTGTTCCTCGTCCCCGTCGTTGCCATAATGAGTCATTTTATCCTCGTTATACGGTAATACATCCGACATGCTGTATGAACTAACCGCGGCTACTGTATGTTCAGCTGAATCGATAGCGCGAGGTGAATTTTGTCGAGCGAATCTCTCGGCTGTTTACCTCTATCGCACGTGTCTCCGCGAGTGGATGTCTGGGACGCGGGGCGAATACATGTAATTTCCTCCTTTCAGCTCGCGCCCGCTTCAACTATTCCAAATTTCCCAATGTTGGAATTCTCGAAATGTGAGTGGACGCTCGCGGAGGAATGCGCCTTTGCGCGCTCGGGGCTTTTCGGCGGCTGGAGCGTCGTATGGAAAACCTGAGAAACAAATGCAAATTGGGAAGCGATGCAAAACAAAGATCCCTGATGGAGAATGAACGTCACTGAGGCGCGGGCTTCCTCTCCAGCTCTTTCAGTGCAGCTATCGCCAATGTTAATCTTGGGAAATTTCCAAGCTATTTGTCCATGGAACAAGATGCCTCCAACGTGTCACTGACAAATAAAGATGATCTTTTATTATTTCATTCTAGTTTACTAGAATATTTCTATGTTGATTTTACATTTTGAGACAAAGTTTATATAAAATGATCTTTTCAAAATTGCTGATGTAATAATGACTCTAAAAATGTCATGCCATCAAATAACTCTCACCTTGAATACCAAAATCATCATCATCAAGTTTTTAAACATATGTTTCCCAAATATAATGTTTTTATGAATGAATTTTGAATAGAATAACAATATTGCAAAAACAAAAACTTAATATATCATGGACAAAAAACTCCCTCAGAATAGAGTCAAGAGCCACCAAGATTAGAGAAAAAAATCCAGTGAAAAATAACTATCTATCTATCTATCTATCTATCTATCTATCTATCTATCTATCTATCTATCTATCTATCTATCTATCTATCTATCTATCTATCTATCTATCTATCTATATGTCTGTCTGTCTGTCTGTCTTTCTGTCTGTCTGTCTGTCTGTCTATCTATCTATCTATCTGTATGTCTGTCTTTCTATCTATCTATCTATCTATCTATCTATCTATCTATCTATCTATTCTATCTATCTATCTATCTGTGAAACTGATAGGCCTGATTCACAGTGTTTCACACTTTCAATCTGCTACCAAAATGTTAAGAAATCCGTTAAAGGGTTAAGGCACATGATTGTGTAAATCAATCACCAGTGGGATTAAATGACTCCGTTTAATAACATTGCGAGCCATCTACATTTTATAAGACCTCATATCTTAGTTGTAAAAAGAGCCTGTTCTTATTTCATCCTTATTACATGCTTTTCGGTCAAAGCCTGAATAAACAGAATATAATATTAAAACGTCTGCAAATCACGAGAGAAAGCAATATGGGATGTTTTTTCCCCTCTGTGCATAGGTTTTTATTTTGTAATATCAGAAGCTGGAATGATGCTGCAGTCATACTGGCACAATCTGGATATGAGCTGAGGGGGTTTGTTCCTCTGTCCAAGATTTTGAGAGTATAATCTTCTGCACTGGGCACAGTCATAACCTTTCCAGGATTGAGCAGCTTCATTGTCAGACCACTGCAGAAATATCCATCCAGCAGGATGGAAGCGAGATGCACTGCTTCCTCCCATCTGTGAATGAGAGGCCATTTTGTTCTGTTCTGTCTGATCTGAATAGCTGAAATGGTGAACACAGTTCAGTTCAGTTGGTGCTTCGTCTCGGTTTTCAAAAACCAGCCTATTTCTTTCCAGAGAGGTCATTTGAATGCTTAGGCTTCAGACAGTTCAATATCAAGAGGAAAGATGAAGAAGGCAGGCTTAGTGTGCTTGGAAATGATGTGTTGACAGACTACAGCTGTGATTCTCAACTGGTTCTTAGATTGTGACTGGAATCGCAGTCTGACATCAATATCAAAAGATGCAGGATGCATCTCATATTCCCTTTTAAAGTCGGCATGAAACGGAAGTTGCGCTAGTCTTTTCTTCCCTATTGTAAGTGAAACGCCTTCTCGAACACGAAAAATGTAGGGACTTGATTTTGTTCAAGGGGAATTGATTGGATGGTTGTGGTATTGGTGGATCTGATGTGAGTGACAGGTTGCCCCGCCCTCATGCCAGTAAACACATCATCAGAGAACAGAAGAGATGACGCAGCAAGAGGGAAGGGAAGTTACTTTGATTAAAGATTACGAGGCACATTCATTTAAAAACAATATTGATGTACATGGATAAATCATTTAGAAGAAATACTGCAATATCCTTAGTACTGCAGTAACTACATGTCAACTAACTCTCAGGGTATTAGTAGACTGTTAGGGTTAGTAGAATAAGTTGACATGTAGTTAGAAAGTTACTTATAGTCAGTATAATGTCTGTTGGGAAGCATCAAAATAAAGTGTTAGCAGATATTAAAGTGTTTTAGGTTACATAAAAATGAAAATTCTGTCATTAATTACTCACCCTCATGTCGTTCCACACCCGTAAGACCTTGATGAACATCTTCAAAAACAAAATAACGACTTTATCTAGTGATGGGCGATTTCAAAACACTGCTTCATGAAGCTCCGAAGCTTTACGAATCTTTTGTTTCGAATCAGTGGTTCGGAGCGTGTATCAAAGTCATGTAAACTATTGAAGTTTCAAAAAACTTATGATGTAACGAACCCTCGTTTACTGAAATCATGTGATTTTGGTGCTCTGAACCACTGAATCGAAACAAAAGATTTGTAAAGCTTTGAAGCTTCATGAAGCAGTGTTTTGAAATCAACCATCACTAGATATTGCTGAATAAAGTCGTTATTTTGTTTTTGTGGTGCACAAAAAGTTGAACCACTGTGGTCACATGAACTGTTTTAAATATGTCTTTAGTAGCTTTCTGGGCATTGAAAGTGTTGGCAAT
The DNA here is from genome assembly GCF_018812025.1 of Megalobrama amblycephala. NCBI lineage: Eukaryota > Metazoa > Chordata > Actinopteri > Cypriniformes > Xenocyprididae > Megalobrama > Megalobrama amblycephala. The sequence continues at coordinate 5,206,381 of NC_063064.1, read as the reverse complement.
GAAGGCCTCACTGAGCCATCAGATTTTAGCAAAAATATCTTAATTTGTGTTCTGAAGATGAATGAAGGTGTTATGGGTGTGGAACGACATGAGGGTGAATACTCTTTAGAATACTGATCCTTCATTAATGAATAACTACACAAGAACAAATGAGTAATACATTATTAACATTCTAGTAACTGCTATTAACTAACAAGAAACTCTGATTACTGAATTAGTAAATAATAGTGCTTCAGTTGAATGTGGTAGTTCACTATTAGCTAATCAGGAACTACTGTTTTTCATACCTCCCAGAGAACTACTAAGAACTACAGGTTCATAATTAATGTGAATAATGCATAATGTATAATTAATTCTAAAGTGAAGATAATGGTAACCCACTAACCCACTAGTAATGACTGAAGTATTATCAAATCTTTCAGAAGGAATTACTAATTATTTGGATCAGTATTCAGAAGTGAGAAACATAACAACTCTCTAGTAACTGCTGGAGTCATTGTAAACTTTTGAGGTTTTTGTAAAGTATTGGATAGTAATGACTCAAGTGCTACTACATCATTCTAAAGGAACCACTAATTATTTGGATCAGTATTCTAAAGTGAAGATCGTGGTAACCCATTAGTAATTACTTAAGTGTTACTAAATATAACATAAGGAATTACTGTACAAAACTGTACAAAAACCTCAAAGGTTTACAATGACTCCAGCAGTTATTAGAGAGTTATCATGTTTCTCACTTCAGAATACTGATCCAAATAATTAGTAATTCCTTCTTAAGTATTTGGTAATACTTCAGTCATTACTAGTGGGTAACCATGACCTTTTCTTAAGAATTAATTATACATTATGCATTATTCACATTAATTATGAACCTGTATATAGTAGTAGTTCTCTGGGAGGTATGAAAAAACAGTAGTTAATAATGAACTGCCATGTTCAACTGAGCACTATTACTTACTAATTCATTAATTAGAGTTTCTTGTTAGTTAATAGTAGTTTACTAGAGTGTTAATAATGCATTACTTATTTGTTCCTGTGTAGTTATTCATTAATGAAGGACCAGTATTCTAAAGTGTTACCGAATTTTCATTTTTGGGTGAATTAACACTTTAAGCAGACAGTCAACTAATACTCTAATGTATTTATAAATGTAGTAGTAAAGTTACTTGTAGTTAGAATGTCTAAAGTGGACTATCGAAATGAAGTGTTACCGTTGTAAACCTCAATAACCACATTAAGATTTTAAATATCTCTCTATCTTCTCTCTTTATTCCTTATACAACCTTTTAAGTCATAGGGCTGGAGCCTATCCCAGTTTCCTAGGCCAAAAGCAGAGGAAAGCACCCTGGACAGATGGCCAGTCCATCACAGAAAGATTTCAAATAACTTTATAATGATAAAAAAAAAAAAAACATCACAACCGTAGACCCAAAATATTTTTATGGTACATTGCACATAATAAAATTAATATCGCTCAGCTTATAAGAAAAAGTCATATTCAATAATTATCACATCAGTCACAAGTTCTGCACATACTGAATATTTTATCAGATGGAGTCTGACACGTGAAATTACCCATTGTTCTTTAGTATTTGCTCATTTTTGTGTGGCATATGCTTTCCCCTGTGGGAACGTGCTGTTCTGCACGTTATTTCCCATGAAACACTATTCATTTTATGCCAAACATGTTAGCAGCCCCTTCAATAACATCACTCTTCCCATATGACCTTATTGTTGGTTGGTTTAACCTTTACGCTTAATGTTACCTATTGTTTTTAATTATGTAAGTAATGAATGATGCCCCCAGCTCCATAAAAGTTATTATTATGAAACTGAGCATTTGAATGCATTCATATGATACACAGATAACTGCTGTGAATGATTGTGTGTGGTTCACATGGGGCCTGTCATGCAGTGATCATCTTACATGTGGTGTCATGTGCAGGCAGTGAAACCAAAAGCTCCTGGAACTAATGCAACCTCCAGAGAAGAGAAATTGCGGACACACCCGGTCCTATTAAATGTGCAAACATCCTTTGTTGCGTGTACAGTACAACGTCAAAACCTTTTATAGCTTCCTGTTCACAACATTTGAGCTAAACAAAGGCAATTTTTCTGCATTTAATATCCTTTGGTGAAACCTTCTGGGATAATTCCCAAGCAAATAAGCATTTTAAAGAGGGACTAACTGATATTCAAAGGTACTGATCAGTTTTCACAACATCACTGTCTAAGTTTTTTTACAACACTTATAATGATAGGAACTGTGCTTGTAGTAGTTTTAAGAGGCATTCGCATTACATTTAGATTAATTCGCTTCCACTTATGAGTGTTTTTTCAACTTTATACTACTATTTAAAAGTTTGGGGTTGGTAAGATTTGTTATTGTTTTTGAAAGAAGTCTCTGCTCACTAAAGCACCATTTATTCACTCAAAAAATGTTTTTAGTTTCACTCAAACAATTCTTGTTCACATTACTTAAAAACTCATGTAACTACATGAACTTAATTTAACTTGAGTTGTTTCTACTAAAAATGAGTATTGTCAGCTTTACTTAAGTGTTTGTTCAGTCAACTTAACATTGCTGAGTGAAACGCACAAATTAATGTTGACATAACTGGGCAGTGGATCCATAGTTCCCAGCATGCTTTGCATTAGGAGAGTAAATTTAGGGATTAAAAAGTTATTTTATGTGTTTTTCAGTAAAGGGAAAGATGTTGTTATGTTGGACATTGAAATTTCTGCTCTCAATTAAATTGAGTTTGTTCGATGAGTCATATTTGAGTGCATTTTGTAGAGCAAATAGTTAATATATATAAATTAAAATAATAAATGTGTTCATCTTATGTATTAAGTAAACTGCACATATAAATATTATGTAACAGTGACAAATTCAAATGATTTGTATTTATTCAAATAAACTTTGTCAGCTTTACTTGAATTTCTTTTGTTCATACAACTAAATTGTTATTTGTACAAATTACTCAATATAGCTGTGTGAAACTACATGACACTGCTTTTTTAAGAAAATCCAACAATTATTTTTTTGAGTGTTTTATCAAAAATACAGTGAAATATTATTACAAGTTAAATTACCGTTACATCAATTACTGTTTTGTATTTGAATATATTGTATAAAATGTAATTTATTACTGATCAAAGCTGAATTTTCAGCATCATTACTCCAGTCTTCAGTGTCACATGATCCTTCAGAAATCATTCTAATTTAATTTTCATTTACTGCCAAAGAAACATTTCTGATTATTATCAATGTTGAAAACAGTTTTGCTGCTTAATACTTTTGTGGAAATTGTGATATGTTTTATTTAGGATTATTTGATGAATATAAAGTTTTTTTTTTCCAAATGCCTTTTATGTAATGATTTATTTGACTCTTGTCCCAGCCCTATTCGTTCAATATTAAAATTTGTAAATCCATTAAAAAAACATTAATTATTACATGTTTTAAACTGAACAAACAGTAAAAAAAAACCAAACTATATCAATATATATATATATATATATATATATATATATATATATATATATATATATATATATACAGTACAGTTCAAAAGTTTGGAACCACTAAGATTTTTAATGTTTTTAAAAGAAGTTTCGTCTGCTCACCAAGGCTACATTTATTTAATTAAAAATACAGTAAAAACAGTAATATTGTGAAATATTATTACAATTTAAAATAACTGTGTACTATTTAAATATATTTGATAAAGTAATTTATTCCTGTGATGCAAAGCTGAATTTTCAGCATCGTTACTCCAGTCTTCAGTGTCACGTGATCCTTCAGAAATCATTCTAATATGCTGATTTGCTGCTCAAGAAACATTTATGATTATTTTCAATGTTGAAAACAGTTGTGTACTTTTTTTTTCAGGATTCCTTGATGAATAGAAAGTTCAAAAGAACAGCATTTATCTGAAATACAAAGCTTCTGTAGCATTATACACTACCGTTCAAAAGTTTGGGGTCAGTAAGAATTTTTATTTTTATTTTTTTGAAAAGAAATTAAAGAAATAAATACTTTTATTCAGCAAGGATGCATTAAATCAATCAAAAGTGGCAGTAAAGACATTTATAATGTTACAAAAGATTAGATTTCAGATAAACACTGTTCTTTTGAACTTTCTATTCATCAAATAATCCTGAAAAAAAATATTGTACACAAATATTTTGTACAATTGTACACATTAAATGTTTCTTGAGCAGCAGATCAGCATATTAGAATGATTTCTGAAGGATCATGTGACACTGAAGACTGGAGTAATGATGCTGAAAATTCAGCTTTGCCATCACAGGAATAAATTACTTTGTGAAATATATTCAAATAGAAAACAGTTATTTTAAATTGTAATAATATTTCACAATATTACTGTTTTTTACTGTATTTTTAATTAAATAAATGTAGCCTTGGTGAGCAGACGAAACTTCTTTTAAAAACATTAAAAATCTTAGTGGTTCCAAACTTTTGAACTGTACTGTATATATATATTGTGTGTGTAAATTAATTATAAATATTTTTCAATAAAAATTAATGCAGTTCCAGCATTACCACTGCAATTAACAATTCTTTCTCTAATAAAGAATGAAAATCCAAGATAATTAAAATTTATAAACTGTGTGCATCTATTGTTCATCATTTCCAAGCAAGCTGTTATTTTGTCAAATTATGCAAAAACTATATAGGTATTAAGGATACATGAATGCTAGAATTTAGTTTTAGCAAGACAATATTCTAAAAAAAAAAAAAAGTTAAAATATAATTTCCAGAAAGCTGTAAAAACACTAATTTCAGATATAGAGGAAATGTTTATGACAAAAAATTGTGGAACAGATTAACCTATAGTGAGAATGTGATGCATGTTTTAGGAGACTTTATTTTCAAAAAGTCGACAGGGATAAAGGTGCCTATAATTAAAGAATATTGTTTTCACATTGCATGAATGCAAATACACGGAAGTCTAGTCTTCCCTGCTGAAAAGACCAGCTGACTTAAGGCACCGTGAGTATGGGCTGTATATGGTCTGGTCAATCCACCGGCGGAACCGGGACACGGCCGTATACACCCCTGGAAACCTTGGATCTCCACAGCCATTTCCCCAAGAGACCAGGCCGTAGACACGTCCATCACACACCAGCGGCCCTCCGGAGTCCCCCTGGAACATCACAATGCCAACATCTCTGTAAAGCATTGAATCATGGATAATGAAGTACGTCAGCTGGTCGTTATAGCAAGTACCTTACACGCATCTTTTCCTCCCATTCTGGACCCCGCGCAGATCATGTTTGTTGTGATGTTTCCACTGAAGGAGTCACTGCTGTTGCACTTGGAGTTGGAGACGATGGGGAGTTTGACCGTACGCAGGGTGAGAGGGTTCAGACCTCCACTGTGGCTGGTGGAGCCCCATCCAGACACCCGGCACATCCTGCCCGCCAACAGCCCTGTGTTCTGTTTGGGGAGTGGGGCGAGCGACACGTACCTGTTCAGCTCTATAGGCGCACTAAGCTGAAAAAACCCACATCCAGAGACCGATATACAGATCAGAGTTGGTATAAAAGCACAACTTACACCGTCAAACTGTTTACCATATATCAGAAAGCATAACAAAGGTGACCAGCTTGGTAGTAATGTAAATATTGAACTTTTTTCAATTCATTAAACAAGAACTCAACATTAAGTAAGATTTTAGACATAATATCTATTTTTGATCTGTCAAAGAATATCTTTCCAAACAATGTTGAAGCAGAATACATCTACAGTATTTGTCCGCAACACACAGCAATAGTGGCATTTAATTCCTGAATGAATCTGTTATTTTGAACAATTTGGTTAAGTGAATAATTCAGTGACTCTTAAAGTTTCTTAAAGTCACCATGAAATCAAAATGTATCTTTTTAAATTGAATATTACTATAAATGATTTATCTGTGCACATCATTATTTTTTTTAATTCATGTACCTCGTAATCTTTAATCAAAATAACTTCCCCTCCCTCGTTCAGCGAGATCTCTTCTCTTCTCTGATGTTTTTACTGGCACGAGGGCGGGACAATCTGTCACTCACATGAGATCGGCTAATAGCAAACCATCCATCCATCAAAATCAATTCCCCATGGACAAAATCAAGCCCCGCCCTACATTTTTTCTGGTTTGAGAAGCCATTTCACTTGTATATATATATATATATATATATATATATATATATATATATATATATATGTCACAATAGGGGAGAAAAGACTTCCATTTCATGCCGATTTTAAAGAAATTGCGTACTCTGTGAGTAGTTACTTCTTATGACTTAATTCTTACTTCACAACCCTTAAAAAAAGTATGTTTTATATAATATGAATGAGTGTTGTATGAATATGATCTAGACGTAATAGATTCTTCATGTTGCCATTGTTATGTAACCTCACAGCATCAGTTGTGTTGCTTCACATTCAAATCTCACCTCCGTGGCCTCATGGGATAGTAAAGTGTCTATCAGATGCTCCTTCAGAATCTCAATGGAAGTAAGAGGTCATCTGGGTAGTTTTTGCTTAATGTTTTATTAATACTACAAATTTGGAAATAATACTCTTTTCACATAAAGTAGACATATTCAAATGCAGCCAGTTTTATTCCTGAATGAATCAGTGATTTTGAACAAATTGGTTGAATGGATGATGCGATGAATCAAGATTCTGCACCCAAAATCGCATACTTCCGTAGGTGAAAAACAATATGTGAAAAAGTAGTATGTCTAAATTCACAGCATTCATAAAACAGTAGATGAAAAAAGTACCTGGATGACCTACTTGCTACGGGTTGGCTCCAAGGAAGATGAAGACAGTAGATACAAGTAACACAATGAAGTTTAATCTCAAGGAATGGAAGAACAGGCGACAACAAACACATGTAACACTAACAATACCGGACAATAAACTGAAGGCAGGAAGGAACTTAAATACACAATGTAAATGACAAACAGCTGTGAGGGTGATTAGTGTCCATGGTGAATGATGAGTGGCGGGAACTGAGAACTGAAAAAGCACATGACAATCAAAACAAACGGGATGAGACGGTGACTGTGACACTACCTCTTTTGCCAAGATTCTAAACATACTGATTGTATCCCATGAGGCCACTGGAGATGATTTGTGAATGACAGAGAAGCGACGTAACTGATGCCTATGTAACGGACGTAGGCCGGTAAGAACTGTGCATGTAAACCTCACTCCCCTGATCTTAAGAGGTGCAATTGACATTAGAGACTATGGTCTTTAGCCTCTTTGTTAGAGTGCTGACTCCCATGCCAGTGGACCCGGGTTCGAGTCCCACTAAGAGCAGGTGGTTCGAACAGGAGGGGTTAGTAACGAATGTAGAGAATGTCCAGATCTCATTCACACTACACATATTCATAGTTTATAGAACTCACTTTTTTATTGGACACAAAGTAATTACTTATTTTAAAGAATTACCTACTCTGCGATTTCACACTCAGCCTCAGTTAATGTCTCAATGACGTCACCTGTGGCCACCTGCTAGTGGAACTTGGTGAAAAAACATCTGAAATATCCCCACCACCAAATGCAACATGCAAACACAGACAAGCGGAGAGAAACAAACAGTCCCAGTGCTGTTGGACTCATATGAGCACTTGTGGAAAAGCTCATATGAAAAAAGCCTCTTAGACAAATTCAAGGACCAGAACTAACTGTTGTATAATTATTATGACTATTAAAATAAAAAACAAATAAAAAATAATATATATATTCACAATGCCATAACTGACCAATCAGATTCTGTCACGGTTGTAGATCCGCAGTCTCATTCTATCGTCTGTGTTTACGTTGTGCTTCCATTGGATTAAGAGTCTTCGTGTTCATGTTCCAGTTGTTGTTCTTCGTTGGATTCTTCACGTCTTCACTCACTACCACGGACCCCAGCACGATCATCTAGCACTTGGACTTTCTGGCACTTCCGTCTTCACTTCAGGCCCATCAAAGTCCCTGTGTCGCCGTCTCCCTGCTGCTGGTTACCTGTTGCTTTTGTTTACCTGGTGTGAAGCTCAATAAATGAGATTTCTGACTTGCGATTGCATCTATCCTTATTTCACGTAACAGAACGATCTGACCATCAACATGGATGCAGCAAGTACAGCGGCCTTGACGGAGTTCATCAACCATAGTATTGCTCGCATGGACCAGCAGCAGGAGAGCATTTCTTCCACCGGGCGCGCCGTACAGGCGTTGGTGACACAGGTGTCTGAGCTCTCCCAACAGCTGCAACAACTCCGCAGTCCCGCTGCGCCACCCACACCGCCTGTTCCTCCTCCATCACCGGCGCAAGGAGATCAGCCGGAGCCACGCCTTCCCACGCCGCAGACCTATGCTGGTGAGCCTAACTTTTGCAGAGCGTTCCTGAACAAATGTTCATTGTATTTTTCCCTTCAGCCACGCACCTTCGAGAGGGAGGAGTCTAAGGTGGCGTTCATCCTCACGCTGCTCACCGGGCAGGCTGCACTGTGGGGAACGGCGGTGTGGGAGAACCAGGACCCATGCTGTGCCTCGTTCCAAGCACTCGCCGCCGAAATGAAGTGGGTGTTTGACCGTGCGGTCACGGGGAGAGATGCAGCCCGACGTCTCACGGGACTGAGACAAGGAAACCGCACGGTGGCAGATTACTCCATAGAGTTTCGGACGCTGGCGGCTGATTGCAAATGGAACGAGGAGGCGCAGTGGGACGTCTTCCTGCATGGGTTGGCCGACCGTGTCCAATGAGAGATTTACGTCTTGGATTTACCTCAGAGTCTTAATGGTCTGATTGATCTGGCCCTACGGGTGGATACCCGCCTCAATCGATTGGAGAATCTTCCTCGTCCTGACCTCGGACTTCGGGGTGCAGAAGCACGAGGAGTCTACGCAGGTGACACGGTCGGTCCCACCTACGATCCAGAACCCATGCAGGTAGGGAGGGCTCGGCTTTCCCGGGAGGAGAGAGAGAGGCGGAGATCCCAAGGACTTTGTATTTACTGCGGAGGGGCTGGACATTTCCTGAACTCGTGTCCAGTAAAAGATCGAGCCCGATAGTAAAACTGAGGCTACTATCGGGTGGGGTCTCCGCCGAAAAGTCCTCACCATCCACTCTCCTTCCGGTAAGACTGAGATGGGCCACTCACTCACTGGACTGTCAAGCTTTACTGGATTCCGGAGCGGAGGGCAATTTCATTGACACACAGTTCGCGCAAAGGTTTCATCTGCCCATCATCCCTCTCACCCGGCAGATTTCCGTCAACGCACTCAATGGACAAGACCTTCCCAACATTTCCTTCACCACCGACTCTGTTACTCTTATCACCTCCGGTAATCACACAGAATCCATCATTTCTCCTCATGGACTCCCCTCTGGCCCCCATTGTACTTGGACATCCCTGGCTCACACAACACAACCCTAGGGTGGATTGGCGGCAGCACTCCGTGTTGGGATGGAGCACTCAGTGTCATGAGTCTTGTCTTGTGTCTGCTTGTTCTTCTGTCTCTGTATTACAGGAAAAGGCAGCGGATCTGTCAAACGTGCCCACGGAGTATCTGGACCTGAAGGAAGTGTTCAGTAAGTGCCGAGCTGCTTCTCTTCCTCCGCATCGTCCCTATGACTGTGCCATAGATTTAGTTCCCGGTAAGTCTCCGCCTAAAGGCAAACTTTACTCTCTGTCTGTTCCCGAGAGGGAGGCCATGGAGAAATACATTTCTGATTCTCTAGCAGCTAAGTTCATTCGCCCTTCCTCTTCTCCAGCGGGGCGGGGTTCTTTTTTGTTGGAAAGAAGGATGGTTCCTTGCAACCTTGCATTGATTACCGAGGGTTGAATAACATCACGGTGAAGAATACCTATCCTTTACCGTTGATGTCTTCAGCTTTCGAGAGGTTGCAGGGAGCATCCATTTTCACAAAGTTGGATTTAAGGAACGCTTATCATTTGGTCCGCATCAGGGAGGGGGATGAATGGAAGACCGCCTTTAACACCCCCAGGGGGCACTTTGAATACTTGGTCATGCCCTTCGGGCTTTCCAACTCCCCGGCGGTCTTCCAGGCACTCGTCAATGATGTGTTGAGAGACATGGTAGACCAGTTCATATATGTCTACCTGGACGACATATTGATTTTCTCCTCGTCTCTCCAGGAACATGTTCAACACGTCAGGCGAGTGCTTCAGCGGCTGCTAGAGAATGGGCTTTTTGTCAAGGCGGAGAAATGCGATTTTCATGCACAGTCTGTTTCCTTCCTAGGGTACATCGTCTCGTCTGAGGGAATTTGCATGGATCCTGACAAGGTTAAGGCTGTGGTGGATTGGCCAAACCCAGATTCCCGTAAGGCCCTACAGAGGTTTCTGGGCTTCGCCAATTTTTACCGGCGGTTCATTTGCAACTTCAGCCAACTAGCCGCACCTCTGACCGCCTTGACCTCCCCCAGAACGGCGTTCAGGTGGTCCGATGCAGCTGAGGCTGCATTCGCCAAACTCAAAAGTCACTTTGTTTCGGCTCCCATCCTCATAGCCCCTGATCCTTTACGTCAGTTCGTGGTGGAGGTCGATGGGTCAGAGGTGGGGGTAGGTGCAGTTCTGTCCCAGCGTTCTCCCTCAGACGATAAGATCCATCCCTGCGCATTTTTTTCTCATCGTTTATCTCCGGCCGAACGCAATTATGACATTGGTAACAAAGAGTTGCTGGCAGTCAAGTTAGCGTTGGAAGAATGGCGTCATTGGTTGGAGGGTTCGGGGGTACCTTTCATCGTTTGGACTGATCATAAGAACTTAGAGTATATCAGAACGGCTAAAAGACTAAACTCCAGGCAGGCTCAGTGGGCACTTTTTTTCGGACGTTTTGATTTTTCTCTCTCGTACCGCCCGGGTTCTAAAAACATCAAACCCGATTCTCTTTCTCGTATTTTTGATCCTTCCGAACGCCCGTCTACTCCCGAGTGTATTCTTCCTGAGACATTAGTGGTCTCCACTCTGACATGGGAGGTCGAATCGAAGGTCAAGTCGGCCTTAGAAGGGGTAACGCCTCCGCCCGGATGCCCACCGAATCGTTTATTTGTGCCGGAGAGGTTAAGGTCCAGTGTTATCAAATGGGGGCATTGTTCCAACGTAGCCTGTCACCCAGGGGTTAATCGAACCAGTTTTTTGGTCAAGCAACGATTCTGGTGGCCTGCTATGGCTCGTGACATTCGCAGTTTTGTTTTGGCTTGCGCGATTTGTGCCACTGGTAAGACTTCCAATCGTCCCCCAGATGGGTTGCTCCAACCGCTGTCTGTCCCTTCGAGACCCTGGTCCCACATTGCGCTAGATTTTGTCACCACCCTCCCACCCTCCCAGGGGAACACGGTTGTTTTGACCGTAGTGGACCGGTTCTCGAAGGCGACTCATTTCATCCCTTTGCCTAAATTACCCTCTGCTAAGGAGACAGCGGTAACTGTCGTAGATCACGTCTTTCGGTTACATGGCCTCCCGATGGATGTGGTCTCCGACAGGGGGCCCCAATTTGTGTCCAAATTTTGGCAAGAGTTTTGTAAGTTGCTGGGGGCGACCGTTAGTCTTTCATCTGGGTTCCATCCCCAGACCAATGGTCAAACCAAGGGAGCCAACCAAGATTTAGAGAGAATGTTGCGATGTTTGGTTTCCAAGAATCCTTCCTCCTGGAGTCAGCAACTCTCTATGATTGAGTACGCTCATAACTCATTACCAGTGTCTTCTACGGGCCTCTCACCGTTCGAATGTAGTTTAGGTTACCAGCCACCTATTTTTCCCAGTCTGGAATCCGAAGTTGCGGTCCCCTCCGCTCACGCCTTTGTCCAGAGGTGTCACCGCACTTGGACTAGAGCCCGCGAGACTCTTCTCCAAGTGGGGCGCGCACCAAGGCTAAGACTGATCGCCACCGGTCGAAGCCTCCCGTATACGGCGTGGGTCAAAAAGTGTGGCTTTCTACCAAGAACATTCCTCTCCGCTCCGTCTCTAATAAGCTTGCTCCCAAATTCATTGGCCCGTTTCCTGTCACCAAGATCATTAATCCGGTGGCAGTCCGACTCAAACTTCCTCCGGCGTACAGGAGAATTCATCCCGCCTTCCACGTGTCTAAAATCAAACCTGTGTTTCATTCACACATTAACCCGCCTACCCCGGTTCCTCCACCGCCGCGTCTCGTAGATGGGGGAACCCACTTATTCGGTGAATCGTATTTTGGACTCGAGAAGGAGGGGATGCGGATTTCAGTACTTGGTGGACTGGGAAGGTTACGGTCCGGAGGAGAGAAGTTGGGTTCCTGCTAGGGACATCCTGGATCACTCCCTTATCGATGATTACAATCGACAGGTAGGTGCTCCTGGGAACGCCGAGAGGCGTTCCTAGGAGGGGGGGTACTGTCACGGTTGTAGATCCGCAGTCTCATTCTGTCGTCTGTGTTTACGTTGTGCTGTCACGTTAATTGTTTCATGTGGGCGTCGCCGCTGATTGTGTGATCAGCGGCAGCTGTTTCCTATCTCTGTCAGCCTATATAACGCCTTGTCTTTCGTTTCATGTTTGTCAGATCGTTGCTTGGAGTCTCCGGTTTATGTCCTGCTGTTTCTTCGTGTGTGCTTCCATTGGATTAAGAGTCTTCGTGTTCATGTTCCAGTTGTTGTTCTTCGTTGGATTCTTCACGTCTTCACTCACTACCACGGACCCCAGCACGATCATCTAGCACTTGGACTTTCTGGCACTTCCGTCTTCACTTCAGGCCCATCAAAGTCCCTGTGTCGCCGTCTCCCTGCTGCTGGTTACCTGTTGCTTTTGTTTACCTGGTGTGAAGCTCAATAAATGAGATTTTCTGACTTGCGATTGCATCTATCCTTATTTCACGTAACAGATTCAAGCCAAGTCACCTTAATTTATATAGCACTTCATACAATACAGATTGTTGCAAACGAGCTTCACAGTAATAAACAGGAAAATAATCAAATTAATGATGTAAACATCATCAAATATGGGACAAATTCAGTAACACTTTATTTTAAGGTGGCATAGTTACACGTTACTACATGTCCTTACTATAGTAATAACAGTAAATTATTTCTAATTGCAAGTAACTAACCCTAAACCAGACCATAACTGTAACTCTACAGTAAGTACATGTAGATAATTAATACGTCACCTTAAAATAAAGTGTAACCTCAAATTCTGCTGTAAAGCAGCTCTTCAAGACAAGTGTCATTATTCAGCTCAAGTCAGTTCAGTGTTGATTCATTACAGTTAGTTCAGCAACAAGCAGCTCTACAAAAGATGATAGTGTCGTTATTCAGCTCGAGTCAGTACAATTTGATTCAATCCAGTTCAATAACAGTGTCGATGTTGCAAAATTTGTCCATTACAAAGCAAATTTGAGTTTTGTTCTCATTTGAGTGTCGAGTAACTCTACTCTCATAAATGCATTCACTTAAGAGTGATGTATTCAATACAGAGGCAAAGAGAATGTACCTTTATGAGCATAATATCTGCATTATTGGTGCTCCTGTTGTACAGAGGGTGCAGGATGAGCGACCGAGGCTTGGAGTACTGCTCTGTCCCCTCATAAACACCCAGAGTATAGTCTCCAGCCACCACCATCATCTGATCCTTCCTTAAAGACAAGCAAAAATACAGTCGCGACCCTCTGAAAAACACACTGTAAAACTGAACAGTGAAATTAATTAAATGAAATTAGTTTGTTTCACTCAAATAACAATGAAAGTTCATTGTACTTAACAGAAAAAAGTTGCGTGAACTCAAAATGTCATTGTAGTAAGCTAAACTTAATATGATTGAGTTGAGTTGCAGCAGATTTCTAATTCCCAGCAGTTAGACTGTATAAATAAATGCTGAAATAAAGTGTTATTTTGTGTTTTGGCACAAGATATATAACATAGGGAGACATACGTTAGTGTTTTGTGTTGTGTTATGTTGGGATTTACAGGGGGTTCTGTTATGTTAGTTTTAGGGTTACCCTTGTAGTGAAGAGAGCCCATGGTTAGGTTGTGGATGGACTGCAAAACTTTTAAGACCATATGTACTGTATGTTGTTTGATTATATACATGCAAGTATATAATGACAGTCTCTTTGATAGTTATAATAGCATGTGTTATTTGCTATCTAACATTTAACCAAGATCTGAATGTGATGCTTATGTAAATTAACTGTATGTAATTAACATTATGATGAGTTGGGCGAGTTCACATTACTTAATCATTACTTAATTTTTTTAGTTTCCTCAAATTTTTTAAGTAAATTCAACTTATCCGGGCTAACAGTGTTGTGGTTGGGCTGCAAGGAACTGTGGGATTGCTCCACTTCCAAGGCTCTCGGTCCCGCCCCACTTGTCACAAAAATTTTAAGTTCTACTAATTTAAGAAAATCAAGTTAGTTAAATGTTTTGAGGTAATAAGTTATATAGGTAATAAAACCACTGCATACTAAAGCAACATTATAGCTATAAAACAGATACCAGACATATGCTTGAAATCTGATTTCTTGACATGACTTGTTATACACAGTGACTCTTTGTAGAGGACATGAGTTGAATGACAGTATTTCTCCCTGTTAGCAGGCTCAGTCGTGCCAAGCAGCAGATAAGCCAGCATTCATTAAGTACCACACAGTGATGACGGGTCAAGGTTACCGCACATCCTGCCTGTCTGCTTTACTGTGCATTTCAACTCACCCACAGACTTGGCCATCAGCTCTGCTGTTACACATCCTGTAAGTCTCATAAACAGCCTGTTTAGGCAGAGAATCTGTTTAAAGAAAAGGTGAAAAATCACGCACCCAATATTGCAATGTGCGGCTGTAAGCACCCAGTACTTATGGACCAGAGATCCTCCACAGAAGTGCTGTCCTTTTGAGCTCTGTAACGACACTATGTATTTGATCGAATTTGGCGAGGGGGTATATCCACCAACAATGCGCCCCTGAACAAAGTCCAGACCTGGAAAACAATACAACAAAGATTTAAAATAGCACAGAACTCAAGGTGACAGCGAAAGGACAATGAAATAAAACTCTAATCTCATTTACATCGAGTTCAAATTGACAGCTGACAAAATCAAGCTTGACACCCTGTGTATCCCTGTTAAACAAAGGTCAAGTTTCGTTCCAAGAAAGGATATACAGCCTGATATTCTATGAAGTCTAATAAGTCATCTAATGTTGGTTTATGATGTAAGATGTTTGATTCAAACAGTCAGAATTTGATAAGATGCATGAATGCATATCAAATGGGTCAAGAATGATAAAGAAAAGAAAAAAATGTAATTTTGAAAATCTTTTATACCATTTTCAAAAAAAAGTTTAATTGTATTTAATTATTAATGACTCTAATGATGTCATGTGGTGTAACGTACAAACTATTTCCTTAAACAAAAGCATTATTTTTTTTCATTTAAAAAAAAAAAAAAAAATTAAAAAATTTAAATATATTTTATACTTAAATACTTCTCTTAAAATATAAGATGTTTGTCCTTTATATATAAAAACGTAAAATTATCTGATATTTTAAGAGACTTAAGACCTTGATGTTTTTGAAAGAAGTCTCTTCTGCTCATCAAGGCTGCATTATTGATCAAACATACAGTAAAATCAGTAATATTGTGAAATATTATTGCAATTTAAAATTTTAAATTACATTTTAAAATGTAATTTATTCCTTTGATTTGATTTTCAGCTTCATTACTTCAGTTCTCAGTGTCACATGATCCTCCAATATTACAAAAGTATGCCATATATTAATAAGCAGTGAAGCAGTTTTGTTTTTCTAGGAAATATTGCCTCCTATATATCAAAAATGTCATTATTTAGAGAGACCCTTTTTATTGTAATATTAGGTCACTCTATCAGCCTGACATTGTTTACTTAATGCCCCCTGTATCAAAGTGAAATTTAATTCAGAAAGTAAAAACATGCTTATCATAACAAAGCTGTATTCAATTCGAAACAAAAATGAGCATCATGTCATTGACCTAAATGCTAAAATAGTAAAAGTTAAGTTTAAACACTGTAAGAGTCATAATATTGCCTTGTTAGAAACCTAAAGCTGCAGGCAAAAAGAAGAAGGTCAGCTCCTGATAGTGTTCAGTACTTACAGTTGGCTGGGACGACTTTCAACAGAACCAGAAAGAGCAGGATGGCCATGGCTAATGTGAGCTCGCGAAGCGCTATGGACACGGCTACTCTATATCTACCAAACCCCTCCACATAGGGTGAGGGGATCACATCAACACTGTTCCTCAGGTTTCCCAAGTTCTGATTTCAGTTTTCATGGGGGACTATAATTCAAACATTGTTGGGCTTTCAGCAACGTTGCCCTTTCTAACCTTCTCCTAACACATAATGTGGACTCACTGGATCACAGAATAATGGACATGTATTAAGACGAGTTCAAACACGTCTGGTAAATCTCCCCAACTCTGTATGTGATAATTAGTCAGACCCTTGTTAAAAATGCAAATGTGTTGCTAATGTCATGAATCCAATCCTTTAGGCCTCAAATAATAATAATCTAAAGGCCCGGATAATTATAAAGATAACACTTTTTCTCATAATATACATTGTACATCACCTCATTTCTCAAAGAGTCTGAAAATGGTTTGTTCAAAGTTACAGTCTCTCTAAACCCCTCCTTTCTAAGAGCCTACTCTGCTCTGATTGGTCAGGCGGCCCAGTCTGTTGTGATTGGTCTACTCTGATTGGTCAGACGAGATGGCCTAGTCTGCTTTGTTTGGTCGACTGTTTACAGCGCGTGTTGGAAACGAAACACCTATAACCATATCTGAGTTTCAGCTCCAGGTCTTCATCAGCACTTGATACACAGTGATTATACCAACAGTAACGATGGTGTAGGTTTTACCATAGAAGTTCCAGCACAAGGCCTCATCCTTTGAAAGCGTGTCAACGTGGATTCACAGAGCAGAAAACAGCGTCTTCTAGACATGTCGACAACACAAACCAACTCTTCCAGTCTTCAACTACAGTGTTTGGTTGTTAATCCCTTAATCACTACAACTTTAAGTCCTGGTTTCACAGACAGGACTTAAATTAAGCCAGGATTAAGACTTAGTTCAATTAGGACATTAAAAGGGTTAGTTCACCCAAAAATGAAATTTCTGTCATTAAATACTCACTCTCATGTCGTTCCACACCCGTACGACATTCGTTCATCTTTGGAACACAAATTCTGATATTTTTGATAAAATCTGATGGCTCAGTGAGGCCTGTATTGAGAGCAAGATAATTAACACTTTCAAATACCCAAAAAGCTACAAAAAACATATTTAAAACAGTTCATGTGACTACAGTGGTTCAACCTTAATGTTATGAAGCGACGAGAATACTTTTTGTGCGCAAAAAAACTAAATAACGACTTTATTCAACAATATCTAATGATGAGCGATATTAAAACACTGCTTCATGAAGCTTTATGAATCTTTCGTTTCAAATCAGTGGTTCGGAGCATGTATCAAACTGCCAAAGTCACGTGAACTATTGAAGTTTCAAAACACTGATGACGTAAGGAAGCCTCGTTTACTGAAATCATGTGATTTTGGCGCTCTGAAGCACTGATTTGAAACAAATGATTCGTAAAGCTTTGAAGCTTCATGAAGCAGTGTTTTGAAATCACCCATTACTAGATATTGCTGAATAAAGTCGTTATTTTGTTTTTTTGTCACTTCATAACATTAAGGTTGAAACACTGTACTCACATGAACTGTTTTAAACATGTTTTTAGTAGCTTTCTGGGCATTGAAAAAGGGAGTGTTATTGCTGCCGATGCAGGCCTCACTGAGCCATCGGATATTATCAAAAATATCTTAATTTGTGTTCTGAAGATGAACGAAGGTCTTACGGGTGTGGAACGACATGAGGGGGAGTAATTAATGACAGAATTTTCATTTTTGGGTAAATATTAATATTATAAAGCGATGAGAATATTTTTGAAGCGCCAAAAAAACAAAATAACGACTTATTTAGTGATGGCCGATTTCAAAACACTGCTTCATGAAGCATCGGAGCACAGATGAATCAGTGTGTCGAATCATGATTCAGATCGCGTGTCAAACTGCCAACGGCTGAAATCACGTGACTTTGGCGCTCCGAACCGCAGATTCGATACACTGATTCATTTATGCTCCGAATCTTCCTGAAGCAGTGTTTTGAAATCGGCCATCACTTTATAAGTCGTTATTTTGTTTTTTTGGCGCTCCAAAAATATTCTCGTCGCTTTATAATATTAATATTGAACCACTGTACTCACATGAACTGATTTAAATATGTTTTTAGTACCTTTATGGATCTTGAGAGAGGAAGTGTCATTGCTTCCTATGCAGGCCTCACTGAGCCATCGGATTTCAACTAAAATATCTTAATTTGTGTTCTAAAGATTATCGAAGGTCTTACGGGTGTGGAACGGCATGAGGGTAAGTAATAAATGACAGAATTTTCATTTTTGGGTGAACTAACCCTTTAAGATATGCTAATGCAAGTTGCTTTCAGTTAAAACAGCTGAAACATGCATTTTAGTCTAGGACTAGCTTAAGCTTTGAAACCAGGGGCAAGGGTCTTAACTTACATTTCAGTCTACATATGAGAGTCTAAAGTAGCAATCACATTTATCGTTGTTCTGCAAATTTTCTGTCGTCTGTCGTGATCCAGTCTTTCAATGGGAATCCATGCAAACAGGAATGTCGCATGAGGGCGAAAGATTTACCCATGCAGATGTCTATTTTCGTTCGGTTTTTATTTAGGATGCAGTGCACACAGTCCCCGACAAGAGCATTTTGTTTCAGAAATACACACCATGTTTCTGTAACTACGCATCTCAAGGGAAAGAGAGTAACAATAACATGCTCTGAACAGGTTATGTGTTACGTGCAATAAAAGAGAATGTAGCACCAATAATAAGAATTTCATATTTGGTATCTCATTAGGCTTTCACACAATGAGAGGAGAGAAATCAACATTATTTTTCTGATCAAATCTCATGAGGCACTATCAGAATACATATTATTACATCCAAGGAGGGACTTCAGATAAATGGCAAACTCTCCCTTCTAGGTGGAGCTTCTCCCCTGAGGATACAGACGTGCATTTATACAGTCAAGGGATATTGGAAAGACCTTGTTCGCAGATGCTTTAGTTACCACCACCCTATTGCCCTTTCCACCCAATTTTGCCGTCACCTGATATCCTATTCTCTGACAAACCATTTTGTCAAATGAGAGATTCTATAGATATTTGATTTCCCCTTAGAGAGCAGCACAATGTGTATGAATTAAAAGCAAGGTCTTAGACGTGATAGCATCAAACAAGAGGAGGCGATCACAGATACTGAGAGCTTTTGGGTCAGCCCAAGTCCTGCTGTGTTACTGTTTTTGTTCTCGAGAATAGTTAGTGTACAAACAAGACCATAAACCTAAGGGACAGATGTGGTTACACTATAAAAGCAAAGACAATATTCACATGAGGTAGTGTGGGAGGAAGTTAGTGGGATTTAGCTGCTCAGGATTGAGCTTTCGGTGCTCGGGGTGAGTTTTTATGCTGTCCATTTCTGTTTTAGGAAGGAAACGTCATGAATATCATATATATATATCTGTCATATATTATACCATTCAAAAGTTGGGGTTGGTATTGATGTCTTTTTTTGAATGTTCTTGAAGTCTTTTATGCATAAGAAGTCTCTTCTGCTCACCAAGACTGCATTTATTTAATTAAAAATAAAGTAAAAACAGTAATATTGTGGAATATTGTTACAATTTAAAATAACGGGTTTTCTATTTGAATATATGTTAAAATGTAATTTATTCATGTCAGTTTTCAGCATCATTACTCCAGTCTTCAGTGTGCTGATTTGCTTGCTCAAGAAACATTTCTGAAAACCGTGATACATTTTGTTCAGGATTCACAAAGTTCAAAAGAACAGCATTTATTTAAATAGAAATGCCTTTACTGTCAACTTTTGATCAATTTAATGCATCCTTGCTAAATAAAATGAGTGCCTATATCACACATAATGTCATATTAACAGTTCTAGACATTTTAAAATGATGATTGATTGAATGAAAATGTTTACTCTTTAATTACTTTTCTGCTTTGAAAGAGAGTTTTATGAATTGTTAAAAAAGTTTAGTTAAACCAGCTAAACCACACCTTAGCCAGGCTCAGAGATGAGCTAAACCAGTTTAGACAACCTGAACTAAACCTTTTAGTTTATCATTTTTTGACATTTGCTTTGACATTCTGTAAAACGTGATGCTTTTTCCATACAACAGCTGCATTGTGCTTCATTTGTATTTGTTTCCGATCTCCAAACGTCCTCTTGTGTTTTAGACCCCTCAAACATGAAGAAATGCCTTGAATACACCTTGCTCCTCATCATCTCGACGCTTCACGGTAAAGCACTGCATTACCTGAGTAACTCACAGCGGTCTCATCTAAATATACTAATGCATATGTAACAGGATGCTGCTTTCTGCGCATACATTATCGAAAGACGTCGATGGTCACATTTAGTGTTTCTCTTGCACACATGAGGTCTCACTTTAGCATTATTCTCCTCATCCACAGGCTTCACTGCAGCAGAGAATCATTGGAGGACAGGAGGTTGAGCCCTATTCCATAAAGTACCAGGCCTCTGTGCCAGTACAACAACTATCATTACTGCGGAGGAACACTCATACACAAGCAGTGGGTGGTTACTGCTGCCCACTGCTGGAGGCCGTGAGTATTTCAATCACAATTCACCTTTATTGACAAGTTAGATAAGGAACTAAACACACTAAACATGCTACAGCACATCTACAACTCATTTACTTGATGTGATATTGTTGGGTTATGCTGTCTTATCTGTTCGCAGGAGCTATTTAATCAAAGTTGGTTCTGAGTGAACATGACCTCTCCAAAAAAGAGGGCTTTGAGCAGGTGTTCAATGTGTCCAGAGTCCTGGTGTATTACATGTACAATTACAGGACATTTGACAGTGACATTATGCTCTTGAAAGTAAGTTCATTAAGCATCTTTTAAAAAAATACTGCAAAAGTCTGTTTGTTTATCCTAATCATTGGTTTGGGTTACTTGTTTGGATAATATCATATATAAGCCTGGGGATAATATATATGATATATATATATATATATATATATATATATACACACACACACACACACACACACTACTATTACTAATTGTTTTCTAATTTACAGTTTTTCTCCATTGGTTTGGCTCATTTCTTGAAACAGAAATTACATTCTCAAAACAACATGGACAAACCTCCAAACCACAACAGAACTGATTTTCTCATTCAATTCATCAAATTGCAAATGTCTAAGTACATGTCTCAATGTCTCAGTACATCTTTGCAAATGATTAAGTACAGGTAGCCTACATTTAGCACAATTTCCAAGTGAATAGATCTTGTTGATCTAAACTGATTGTTGATTCTCAGTCTAAAGGTCGTTCGCTCCAAAACGTGTCAGTGTCATTTCATTGTATGAGTCATCACATGCACAATAGTCCGTTCAATTGTCAAAATTAGTCAAGAACATAATACCATGAATACCATATATGAATCCTTGGAAAATTTGATAAATTTTTTCAAAGCAATTGACAGTCAGGTGAAACTAGAACTTGACTAATATGTAACAAGTCAGTTACTGGTTGTCCATCATTCTAACTTTTTTACAATTAAGCAGTTGTTCCCAACCTTTTTTGGCTTCAGTACCCACTTTACCTGATTGGTGTATCCAGGTAATCCAGGTATGAAAGTATTTGATTTATCTGACTTCAACATTTTACCTAAAAACTGCAGCTTACTGTATGATGCAATTATCATTATAATCCTTATTTTGAAGAATATAACATACAATAAGAAAAAGGGTCAAAGAGCTGCAATTAGTGCCTCCCATGTAAATCTATCTAATACTGTGGGTTTTTCTGTAACATTTCAGTAAGTCTAGTCATTGATAATTTTCCCCCTCCCCTTTCTGTCAAATACCCCCTGTAGTGCCTCTGCATAGGGGTACATGTACCCCAGGTTTGGAACCACTGGAGTATGGCCAGTAGTATATTGAACTTGTGGAGAACATAGAACATTCCTGGTCTGTAAACTCTTCTGTATGACTGATTTGATGTTTTCTTGTTTTACGCATTTGTAGAGAATAATGGCATTGGAAGGAAACGAGCGACCAGTGAAGAACTGTTAGTTGTGAAACTCCAGCTTTATTTACAGCACTGTAGGCTACATATAATTTTCATTGTTTTTTGTTTGTGTGTTTATATTACAGTATATTATGCTGTATAGATTTTCTTTTTTGTGTGAATGATAATGGTTACAATTTCCTTGGCAGTATGAGTGCAATGTGTGATGTCAAACCTTGGAGGCTACTCTTACCCTAAAATCCTATTTCTTTTTTCAGTTTTATCTACAATTGTATTCTGTTAGCTAGACAAAAAGTACACTACAGTACAGTAAACATTGTCAATGAAGGACTGGGCTAAGACTGAAAGGTGGACATGAGGGATATTTCAATGGTCCTCTGCTATAGTGACAAAACATCTAAACATTTTGACTCGCAATGCCAAAGGGACGAAGCATTTTGGGGGCACTGACTGTTTAAATGAGAAGGAAATTTAGTTTTGACACATGAGTGAACTGTTTTAGGAGAGGTATGAGCTTTTGCAGGTGAACCATGGTGTTGTGCCGAACCATCCACGTTACTTTGTTGAGAATATCCAGTCTCTTTCAAGAAATGAGCCAAAGCAATTGAGAAGGATCTTTGCCATTTCTGTGGCACTGACTCTTTATATGGGAAAGGAATTTAGTTTTGAAGCATGAGTGAACAGTTTTGGGATACGAGCTTTTGCAAGTGAGCTATAGTGTTGTGCTGAACTGTAAGACTGTTTTGCCAAATGATCTTAGAGTTTTGAGAATGTAATTTCTGTTTCAAGAAATGAGCCAAACCAATGGAGAAAAACTGTAATATATTTAAAAATTTAATTTATTCCTGTGATGCAAAGCTGAATTTTCAGCATCATTACTCCAGTCTTCAGTGTCACATGATCCTTCAGAAATCATTCTAATATGCTGATTTGCTGCTCAAGAAACATTTATTATTATTATATGTTATATGTTTGTAGGTGTTAAAGGATTAGTTCACTTTAAAATGAAAATTACCCCAAGATTTACTCACCCTCAAGCCATCCTAGATATATGACTTTCTTCTTTCTGATGAACACAATCTGAGTTATATTAATAAATATCCTTATGCATCCAAGTTTTATAATGGCAGTGAATGGGACCAACGAGTATGAAGCTCAAGAAAGTGCATCCATCCATTATAATCGTAGTCCACACGGCTCCAGCGGTTAATAAATATGGAGCCCCGGACATGCAGGAAAAAAGGCTAAGTCGGCTAAATCGTGCGTGCGATTTATTAATTCGTTCCCTCGATTTACTAAAACATGCGCACGATTTACTATTTCTTTCTCTCGATTTACTAAAACGTGCGCACGATTTACTATTTCATTCCCTCGATTTACTAAAACGTGCACATGATTTACTATTTCGTTCTCTCGGTTTACTAAAACGTGCGCACGATTTACTATATTTCGTTCTATCGATTTACTAAAACGTGTGCATGATTTACTATTTCGTTCCCTCGATTTACTAAAACGTGCGCACGATTTACTATTTCGTTCTCTCGATTTACTAAAACGTGCGCACGATTTACTATTTCGTTCCCTCGATTTACTAAAACGTGTGCACGATTTACTATTTCGTTCCCTCGATTTACTAAAACGTGCTCACGATTTACTATATTTCGTTCTATCGATTTACTAAAACGTGTGCATGATTTACTATTTCGTTCCCTTGATTTACTAAAACGTGCGCACGATTTACTATTTCGTTCCCTCGATTTACTAAAACGTGTGCATGATTTACTATTTAGTTCCCATGATTTACTATTTAGTTCCCTCGATTTACTAAAACGTGCTCACGATTTACTATATTTCGTTCTATCGATTTACTAAAACATGTGCATGATTTACTATTTCGTTCCCTTGATTTACTAAAACGTGCGCACGATTTACTATTTCGTTCCCTCGATTTACTAAAACGTGCTCACGATTTACTATATTTCGTTCTATCGATTTACTAAAACGTGTGCATGATTTACTATTTCGTTCTCTCGATTTACTAAAACGTGCGCACGATTTACTATTTCGTTCCCTCGATTTACTAAAATGTGCTCATGATTTACTATATTTCGTTCTCTCGATTTACTAAAACGTGCACACGATTTACTATTTCATTCCCTTGATTTACTAAAACGTGCACACGATTTACTATATTTCGTTCTATCGATTTACTAAAACGTGCGCACGATTTACTATTTCGTTCCCTCGATTTACTAAAACGTGCGCACGATTTACTATTTCGTTCCCTCGATTTACTAAAACGTGCGCACGATTTACTATTTCGTTCTCTCGATTTACTAAAACGTGCGCACGATTTATTATTTCGTTCCCTTGATTTACTAAAACGTGCACACGATTTACTATATTTCGTTCTATCGATTTACTAAAATGTGCGCACATTTACTATTTCGTTCCCTCGATTTACTAAAACATGCGCACAATTTACTATTTCGTTCCCTCGATTTACTAAAACGTGCGCACGATTTACTATTTCGTTCTCTCAATTTACTAAAATGTGCTCACGATTTACTATATTTCGTTCTATCGATTTACTAAAACGTGCGCACGATTTACTATTTCGCTCCCACGATTTACTATTTCGCTCCTCGATTTACTAAAACGTGCACACGATTTACTATTTCGCTCCCTCGATTTACTACAACATGCGCACGATTTACTATTTCGTTCTCTCAATTTACTAAAACGTGCGCACGATTTACTATTTCGCTCCCTCGATTTACTAAACGTGCGCACGATTTACTATTTCGTTCTCTCGATTTACTAAAACGTGCGCACGATTTACTATTTCGCTCCCTCGATTTACTAAAACGTGCGCACGATTTACTATTTCGCTCCCTCGATTTACTAAAACGTGCGCACGATTTACTATTTCGTTCTCTCGATTTACTAACACGTGCGCACGATTTACTATTTCGTTCTCTCAATTTACTAAAATGTGCTCACGATTTACTATATTTTGTTCTATCGATTTACTAAAACGTGCGCACGATTTACTATTTCGCTCCCACGATTTACTATTTCGCTCCCTCGATTTACTAAAACGTGCACACGATTTACTATTTCGCTCCCTCGATTTACTAAAACGTGCGCACGATTTACTATTTCGTTCTCTCAATTTACTAAAACGTGCGCACGATTTACTATTTCGTTCTCTCGATTTACTAAAACGTGCGCACGATTTACTATTTCGCTCCCTCGATTTACTACAACGTGCGCACGATTTACTATTTCGCTCCCTCGATTTACTAAAACGTGTGCACGATTTACTATTTTGTTCCCTCGATTTATAAATCATGCGCATTTTTTGCATGTCATGTGCGGGGCTCCGTAAATAAAGGCCTTCTGAAGCGATGCGATGCATTTGTGTAAGAAAAATATCCATATTTAACAAGTTATAAAGTAAAATATTCAACTTCCATATTCAACTTATTTCGTAAGTTGAACATGGAAGGCATAGGAGGACGTAGCGTTTTAAACTGCAAGAGTTTTACACTTTTTTTGTAAGTTGAATACAGAAAGCGGTCTAGCAGAAGCTAGATATTTTACTTTATAACGTGTGAAATATGGATATTTTTTTTACACAAATGCATCGCTTCGCTTCAGAAAGCCTTTGTTAACCCCCCGGAGCCGTGTGGAGTACGTTTATGATGGATGGAAGCACCTTCTTGAGCTTCAAACTCATTGGTCCCGTTCACTGCCATTATAAAGCTCAGATGCGTCAGGATATTTATTAATATAACTTCCAGTTGTGTTCATCTGAAAGAAGAGAGTCATATACACCTAGGATGACTTGAGAGTGAGTAAATCTTGGGGTAATTTTAATTTTAAAGTGAACTAATCCTTTAAATATGCAATTTTCATTTTCATTTGGATCTGTGCATCAGTTGGAGAAGCCCGCAGAGCTCAATGCCAACGTTCAGCCAGCCATGCTGCCAACCTCACTCGCTCCTATAACAGGGGGCACAATTTGCACGGTGAGCGGCTGGGGCGTCACTCAGGTCTACAGTTATTACCTGTCCCCCGTCTTGCGTGCTGTGGATGTCCAGATCATCCCTCAGTGTCAATACTACTACTACTACCGAATCACAGACAACATGGTGTGCGCCGGCTCCCCACTGGGCGGCAAAGACTCCTGCCAGGTGAATCCGAGCAGTAGGGGTTTTTCTCTCTGAGAGAAAGGAGGAGAATACGCATACAAAATACATTTTCGCTAAAACAAACAGCTTTGTATAATGCTTAACACTGTGTGATCTGTGGTGACATCCTGCTGTGTTTGGCTGCAGGGCGACTCTGGTGGGCCTCTCATCTGTAACGGTTATTTTGAGGGGATCGTGTCCTGGGGCATCAGCTGTGCCAACCCTTATTTCCCAGGAGTCTACACCAAAGTCCGCAACTACATCTCCTGGATCAACTGGATAATCGACAATGACAACAGCTAGAATGTTCTTTTTCCAAAGGTTGTTGAACTGCCACGCCATCAAAAAGACCAAGTATACTGAGTACACCGGTCAATGTCTATTAGATAAGATGAATACCAGCATTAAAAGTTGTTTTATTTGTTTTATTTGTTGTTTGAAAACGGCTCAATTTATGAATGAACAAAATAGAACAGGTTTTGGATATCAGAGACTTTCATTTATGGTTAAACTGTGGTTAATTTCATGATTGTATTGGCGCAAAATCAAATTCCAACAAACTTAAATGGTTACTTAAATTCTTTTTATTCTATTTTTAAATGTTATTTCAAGGCAGGGAACCATAAAATAAATAAATCAAGTATTTTCTCAGCTTACTATCACTGTTGGCCTATTTATCTCCTGCAGTCTGTTGTAAAAAGCCAATGCTTTTTCATCGTTATTCCATTGGGAATGTCACTGTATTATTGCGCAGTGACCTTTATACCTCATCCTCACTGTCTCTCGGTGTGGCTAAGGGAAAGGTTGCTGTCGACTCTCAGTGGAAATTACATAACATTTCAGCATGACAGCATCACACACATCAAACACAGAAAATCAGGGAGGTGGGAAATCTGGGAAAAGGGGATTGGATGTCGGATCTGGGAAAACAAACTCACAATCAAGTCTGCTGAGCCACAGAAAGACTATACATACACAGCATAGCAACATGGGAGACCAAAAGATGAGACATGAGCTTATTAATGGGTTGAATGGGCACTTGTTGGAAATAAAAGAGTTGATTCGGAAGTCTCTAGAGGCCAAGAAGTTTGCCTACTGCCCCTACAGCAAGTTCCGAGTCGGGGCGGCACTCCTGACACACGACGGGACGGTTTTCACAGGTGAGGGAATGCCTGAAATATAAAAGTCATTAAGTTGTACAAATATCAGACCAGTGCTGGTTGTGTATTTTTATGTTTTTTTTACCATTACATGGCAAGAGAAGGACAGCTAATGGCAGATAACACTGACACGTGAATGAAACCTAATACACACGTTTTATTTGAGTCAATATTACCCAGTTCTTGAATTTGATTGGTCAATTGCGACATTCAGCGGTCAGATATTTCCTAATTTTTGCTGTCTAGCCCCTCAGTTATTGATTGTAGTAAACAATACCTCAGAGGACTGATTCTGATTGTTTTGTAGCCTACATTGTAATGGAATATTTTTTCTTGGCGGATCCTTTAAGATATTATGCAGGTGAAATTAAACTATAGGCCTATGATGTCATGTCTGCATGGGGGTTCTGAAGATTTTTAGGCAGTAAAGAGGCACAAAGATGGGAAAAAAATGAAATGGGAGGAAAATTTTCAATGCTTTTTTGCATTCGCTCTCATCCCCTGA
Source organism: Megalobrama amblycephala (assembly GCF_018812025.1). Taxonomy (NCBI): domain Eukaryota; kingdom Metazoa; phylum Chordata; class Actinopteri; order Cypriniformes; family Xenocyprididae; genus Megalobrama; species Megalobrama amblycephala. The sequence continues at coordinate 5,178,310 of NC_063064.1, read as the reverse complement.
AGAGACTGTTCGCAAAGGCCATCAGGGGACATGGTGGTGGGAAAAATTATAAGATAGGAGAAAAAATAAGAACTTGTGTTCTCACGCAAAATGTTTTTCGTTCCCCCAAGAACCTTTGCATTCGCTTGCAAAACCTTGTGTTCTTTGTGATTGAAATGCAAAGTTTCTTGGGGGAACGCAAAATGAAAATTTTCCTCCCATTTCATATTTTCTTCTTCTTCATCATATCTCTTTAGGGGCTCCGTAGAAATAATATGAGGTGGCTGGAAAAAATATATGATGTTTCATTAACAAAATTCGGGAGGAGCAGGTGCAGATAATTAGACTAATTATCACCGGAGGAAAGCATTCAGCTAATCAACCAACGGAGGTATATATACTGCAGACTTACCAACGTTCGATTGACAGTTTATCAGCATCCCTCCACCACCCCATCTCCTCGCATCTACATTCTACCGCTCATAACCACATCCGGGGGGAGTACTCTGGGTTCGGGCCAAAATTCCGAGCTCGGAGCCCTCCCCCTGGACAGCACGCCAAATACGCATTACTTTCTCTATCTAATTATATGTATATATGTGAACTCGTGAAATGGCTATGTCCGAAATCGCCCCTATACCCTTAAATACGGCACTATTTGAGGGACAGCCAGTTGTAGTGATGTCGAAATACCACAGTGGATGTTATCGAGTGCACTCATTCAATTCACTGCAATAACGAGTGTACAACCGACTCTGCTAGAGTACCCATAATGCACTGTGTGATGGTCGTGCCGAATGAATTCCCACATCTTGAAGAGATGGAGTTATGTAGCTAATCCATCCATCATTTACCAAACTGTACCGTGGGTACAGCGTCATATCATACAGGTGTAAATTCATTTTTAATTGATTAGTTCACCTAAAAATGAAATTTCTGTCATTAATTACTCACCCTCATGTCATTCTAAACCCGTAAGACCTTTGTTCATTTTCGGAACACAAATTAAGATATTTTTGATGAAATCCAAGAGCAACATAATTACCACATTCAAGGCCCAGAAAAGTAGTAAAACATCATTATAATTACCCATGTGACTACAGTGGTTCAACCTTAATATTATGAAGCTAGAATGCTTTTTGTGAGCAAAAACAAAAAAATAATGACTTGTGATTTGTCTCTTCCCTGTCATTCTCCTACGCTGTTTACATTCAGAGCTTCCAGGTTCTACGTCAGAACGCCAACTCACTATTGGCCGACGCTGTTCATGTGAGCAGCACGACGCATGCGTGTGATGCTGCCGCAGGAGCCGGCCAATAATGACTTGGCATTCTGATGAGCGCTGAATGTAAAAAGCATAGGAGAATGACAGGGAAGAGACGAATAAAGTATTCTCGTAGCGTCATAAAATTTAGGTTGAACCACTGTAGTCATGTTGACTATTTTAAAATTTTTTACTACTTTTCTGGGCCTTGAAAGTGGTAATTATATCGCTGTCTATGGAGCTCCTGGATTTCATCAAATTTCTTAATTTGTGTTCTGAGGTTCTGGAATGATATAAGGGTGAGTAATTAATGACAGAATTTTCATTTTTGGGTGAACTAACCCTTTAGTTCAAACTATGAAAAAGCGGCAAGGCCTTCTGCACACTCAGTGTCCGAATTTACCTTTCAAAGTCGATTTCATTCATTAATTTAAGTGGACTATATTAGTGGAGTTATGTAGTGAATAGTGATTGAGGTATATAGAGGGCGATTTCGAACACAGCTTCCATTTCAATGCTTTTGCAAGCAAACGTAACGGGGGAAACACAATATTTTTGCGAGAGAATGCAAACATTTTGTGAACAAATGCAAAAGCACTGAAATTATTTTTTTCCATCACCATGTCCCCATATGATAATGACTGAGTGACGTATTAAATTGTGCTGTATGATCAAAAATATTGTCAGTTTTTAGAGTAATTTAAAATTGAGTGCACGGTTATTTAGCATACATGTTCCGGATGTTGATTTCTGTTGGTCTCAAAAGGCTAATGCTCTCACTAACTAAAGAAACTCTGAAAGGAAAATTAAAATTTCCTGATAATTTACTCACCCCCATGTCATCCAAGATGTTCATGTCTTTCTCTCTTCAGTTGAAAAGAAATTAAGGTTTTTGATGAAAACATTCCAGGATATATCTCTTTATAGTGGACTTCAATGGCCTCCAGACGGTTGAAGGTCAAAATTACAGTTTCATTGCAGCTTCAAAGGGCTTTAAACGATACCAGATGAGAATAAGGGTCTTATCTAGAGAAACCATCACTCATTTTCTGAAAATAAAAATAAAAATGTATATACGGTTTAACCATAAATGCTCATCTTGAACTAGCTCTCTTCTTCTTCTCTATTAGAATTCCAGCAGTGTAGACGCTGCTAAGTGTATTACTGCCCTCCACAGGTCAAAGTTTGAACTAATTGTTATATACTTGCACTAGCATATTGAATAAGACAATTTAGTTCAAACTTTGACCTGTGGAGGGCAGTAATACACTTAGCAGTGTCCACACTAATATTAATAACACTAATAATTCTAATAGAGAAGAAGAGAGCTAGTTGAAGATGAGCATAATGGTCAAAATGTATAAAATTTTATGGTTAAAGCATTTATGGTTAAAATGTATAAATTTTTTTAGAAAATGAGCGATGGTTTCTCTAGATAAGACTCTTATTCCTCGTCTGGGATCGTGTAGAACGCTTTGAAGCTGCACTGAAACTGTCATTTTGACCTTCAACCATTTGGAGGCCATTGAAGTCCACTATATGGAGAAAAATCCTGGAATGTTTACATCAAAAACCTTAATTTCTTTTCGACTGAAGAAAGAAAGACATGGACATCTTGGATGACATGGGGGTGAGTAAATTATCAGGAAATTTTAATTTGAAAGTGAACTAATCCGTTAATACAATTAAGTATTACAGTTGATCGCTCTCTCACAGCCTTGAACTGCTGTGAAACAGCACTTTTAGTGTTGTTTAATGACCATGTGCAGCAACACAGTGAGAGGACGTTGTTGTCGTCACAGAAAGTAAATAAAAACCTTGGCCCCTGATCTGACAGGCCCCCTTTCTGACCAGCCAATAGAAATAACACTCTGTACAAAACACATACAAGATGTACCTTATATCACGTTTATTTGTCATGTCTGTTTACAGTGTGATGTAACATATTTGGACTCTTGGATTCATACAGTTTTAAACAGGGGCCACAGTATGTTAATAATAACTGAAATCAATTATGAAATTTTATTAAGGCTGTAATGTGGAAAACGCATGCTTCAACTTGGGAATCTGTGCTGAGAGAATTGCCATCTCAAAAGCTGTATCAGAGGGCTACAGGGATTTCAAAGCCATTGCTATTGCGAGGTAAACTTCTTCTGTATTCAGCAGGCCCTCTAGTGGCTGCATAGAAGTGCTATAACATTTGTAACCATATTTGGAAGATGACTCTCTTAGTATAATATACAGCATTAGTGTAAGTGTCTTCTGCTCTTTCAGTGATATGTGTGAGCACTTCATTTCCCCCTGTGGAGGCTGCAGGCAGTTCATGAGGGAGGCAAGTGTCATTTACCAAAGTATTTCACATCAATTAAACAAGCAGCTTACTCAGATTTCATTAAACGTGTTATTTTTGTTTTCACCTAGTTTGGTGCAAACTGGGACGTGTATTTGTCCAAACCGGATGGTTCCTATGTGGAGATGACCGTTGAGGAACTGCTGCCTGCGTCTTTTGGTCCCGAGGACTTGAGAATGAAAAAAGTGAATATACGGAATGAGTTTTGAGGAGCTGACGACTCGAAAAAAAAAAAAAAAGTCTTTGTACATGAGAGTTTTACTGTGTAGTTAGAAAGAGGATTAATGGTGTTTAATAATGTATTAGGGAATGCTGAATGTACATTTGTAATGTATATACATTAAAGTTTGAAATTATTATTTTTGAATAAATACAGTGAATACAGTTACAAATAGGAGTGTACCCATGTTGCTACAGTACAAACTTTATTATTATTTTTAAACAATGCACATGATATGCAAATTAACCACAAAAAAGTGCAACATAAAAAAGAAGTCATTTTCTTAAAAGAAAATGCCAACTGTTGATCTAGAGACATTCTTAACCTGATTCAACTGGTTATGATATTTCAGATACAGTTAGAACCTCTATTTAAATATTATTAAGTTTATGAATTAAAGAATCCTAAGCAAGTCATCAAAGTGCAAAACATGAAACAAATGAAATTAAAGTATGCGGTTTGAGGAAAGGCAGCACATGCACAAATGGCAGTAAAACCTAAGCATCTTCTCAAGTTTTCAAAACATAACATAGTGACCTTTCATGCACCACAGTTTAGTAAATTTTTAGTTAGAGATTTTGCATAAGGAGAATGGGTTGACTAAACCTTTCCCCCACACACAAACATACACACAATTTCTAATTTCTATAATCCAAATAGTGACTGGAAAAAAGGCAGAAAGGTTACCTTACTACAAACTGCTTCTGAAGCCAGGGCCATCGCTTGAATTCACAGGGCCCTGGACAAAATCATAAGGTTGGGCCGTAGCCGCCATATACCCAGCCGTGTTGAGACACATTAGCCCTGTTGGAAGCTACACAAAGTGGCTTTATCTGGATATTGGCCTCCATACAGTAATGAAACAACCATACTAGCAAAAAGACAGTGTACGTTGCAGATGGAAAGGAGTTTTGCCCCTAAAGCAGCAGACGAGCACATGGTGCTCTAAACGAAGAACACCTCTACTCATAACCAGTGCGTTTAACAGAATAACTTAATATCTTACAAAATAACCAAGTAATTTGGATAGAGAAGATGCTGAAAGCTAGAATTCAACATCTTTCACGTCACTACAGCATGCCTCCTGCAATAGGCCTGAAGACCAACGGGAGTCTTATTTCTGTGGCGTTATAGTGTCCAGACCGGGCCAGGCCGGAACATAGTGTCTTGGTAGAGTTCCCTCCATAAGCCTCTCCATCCACAGACCCAGCCGGTCCAGTTTGTGGTGGATCTCCAGAGTGGTGGCCTTCTGTCGGGAACTTGACCGGGACCTCGAGGCTTTGCTTGGCCCGGCCGTCGCCGCGTCCTCGTCGGACCACCTGCTACATTCGGCTTCCTCCCCTGTAAACACAGGTCTGAATAAGCAGAAGTACTTCTTGTGGCCGTTGAGCGCCAGGACGTGTCCAGTGTAGTCTGATTTGTTGGAGGTGGTGTCCTCCTCCTCTTCCTCTTCGTCCAAGCAGTCTGACGGCCTGGCATCAGGAGCCGACTCCATGAGTGAATCCATCCATTGACTGTGCTTGTCCACGTTTAAAAAGGAGTAGTGAAGAGTCTGTGACCTGCGGGAGGAAGTAGGGATAGTTTTCTTTGGATTTGTTTGTTGCAAATAATTAAGGTTTAGAGTAGGGGTGCTTAATACAGATTCTGGAGATCTACTTTCTTTCAGCATTTAGTTCCATGTAATGTATTTATTGCTACTTTCTAGACTTGGAAAAGACTTGGACTTTCCAGACTTTTTAAGCCCTGTCGAACGCACAACCTTGCAAAAAGTATACCTTATTCGTCTCGTACGTATACACAGGCGTTGCTCATGCACAGTTTAGAGCAATCTCCTGCCACGAGTTACAAACAATGTAAATATATTTGTATTTATTCATGCTAGAGTTGTACAAATGAGGGTACTTTATAACCTCTTCACACAATCTCTCATCTACGTAGGCCTCGATTGTTGCTGTAGCTTGCATGCGTTCCGGTATGTTCTGTTTATGCAGGTTACTCAAGGGCACGGTTGCCACCTTGTGGATAAACTAATTATTGCAAAAACAATGTGCATGTGCGACCTGTGCATACTCTTCTGATGACAAAATTTGCATCACGCACTGTACACTGACCCTCGCATATGCGTAAACAATGAAGTATACTTTGGGCTGTACTTGAAAATCGACCACTGGAACGCTACTCAAGTTTGGACATTGATTTTGTGAAGTGGGTAGCATCATTTGACAATTTCTAAATGTCATTCTATTGGTTGTTCCAAGTGGAGCTAAGAGAATTCCAGGTTAAGTTGTCTGAAATGCAGCATGACTGGAAATTGGAATTCTCCAATTTTGTACTTGAAAATGACCACTGGAATGACACTCAAGGTCAGACATCTGACTTGTAAAGTAACAAGTGTAATTTGATATATCTAAATGATGTTTCATTGGTTATTTCAAGTGGAGGTGGAAGAATTGTTGTTTGGAAGAGTTGTTCGGATCAAAGTATGACTGAAATATTTTTAATGTCAATTTTTAATGGGTAATTGAAACAAAATTTCAGATTTTGTCCGGGATGCCTAACTACTTAACTAGGGTTTATGGTTGAGGTCTGCAATCCCGTGAGACTATCACAGGATCTGTTGGACCCGATGCAACAGAGTGCGGAACAGGAATGCTGAATACAGGAGGGAAGTATTAGGGGTAACGGTACACAAACGTGACGGTTTGGTACATACCTCGGTATTGAAGTCACGGTTCGGTATGGGTTCAGTACAGCAGGGGAGAGAAAACTAAACATAAAATTAACAACAGAGCCTAAACTATAAAATTCAGTTGCTACTTATTTTTTAGATATAGTAATCTACATTCAAATAATAAAAATAAAAAATCCAATACTCCAATTCATTTTTGAAATATAATCATTTATACAGTTACTTTCCTAACTTGTTTTCATGACAAATGTATTTAAACATATATTAAATAAGACATTACCAATAGATAAAGTAAATATAATGAATATATAAGCTAATATAGTGCTTATATTTAATAAAATGCTCCCCTCTAGAGTTAGTGAACTAACATGCTGTGGACACTAAATGACTTGCCTGAGGTAAATGTAACGCTATGTGAGATATTATTCTCAAGCTGTTTTATTGATGTCTTTCTGCGGTTTAAACACTGGTTGAGAGATTACAAAGACAACAATGTGAGGTCTAAACCATTGTGTGTGTGTGTATATGTGTCGGAAAGGGGGTATTGTAAAAAACTGCCTTTGGTACTGGAACGAGACAAAATCATACAGGAGAGGGGGTGTAATGTAAACCTCACCCTGAGGGCTGAAAGTGGTACGAAGTGTGAAAGATGTGGATGGGAGCGGGACAAAATATAAAACTTTGTGGGAGCAAGATACAAATCTTGCAGGAGCATGACTATAATTGATCAACCTTGCAAAGACCTATAGTTTATGATACTTTAGTGAATGCTGCAAATCCATAATTACGATGGTATCTGTGCGTTGCAGAGGAAAAATGCAAAAGTAATGCACCTTTTGATTGGTCATACGTTGACAAATTTAAATTTTGGAATAATGGGTCCAGTCGTAATTTTTCAAAATCCAAGTGATTTCAAAATGACCTGTGCTGTATTTCCCAACAACATCGCAAGCCTAAGTAGACTGTAGAAACCACTGACACCAATGTTCTCCAAGATCTACTAAGGCCTATGATGCTTTTGGGAAATACAGCCCTGGCTATTTCTACACCTTCAAATCGGACCCTATGCATTCCTACTCGTCAAATGCTGCAGAGATTTTTCTAGTGTGCAGCCCTTAATTAAAAAAAATACAGTCAAAGTGTGCAAGAGCAGGGTCAGAAATTAATGCTGAATTCAAATTCAAATTCAGATTTGGAATATTCCTATGTTGTGACTTTGATTTTCGAACTTCAGCTCAGTTGTCTAAAGCTCGAGAGATGATGACAAATGCTAGCATTCATTCTGCAGATGTGCTAAACATCAAGTTGGGAAGTTAGTGTTGAATGGATCCCAACATAAACTCTGCAAGAAGGTTGATCTCCAGAAATTGGTTTTAGCATTCTCTCAAACACACACACACACATACATACACAGGCCTCACCCTGAGAATGAATATACTTCTTTGGCAAACTTTCTGAGCAGCACTTGCTTAGAAGCATCAGTGAGGATCAGCACTACGTTGATGTGACCAGGCTTTAACCTGACTAGGTTACTCATGTAGGTGATGTCCGTCAGCTCCGTCACCTCCACAAAATTCTTCTTAGGTGGACGACTGTAACAGGAAAACCAACTCTTAGCGATTTGTCTGAGCAGCTAAACACATCTGTGATCTCAAAATCTATATTTAACATGCTGTTATGTAATGTCACTGTGCAATTTTGCCATTCTCAAACAAGCAGTTTCACCTTGAAGTGCTCTCTGGTCCTGGAGAGCTCTCCGCTGTCTTTGGTGAATCAGTGGCCTTTTGTTTGGCTGGTTTGTCTTCCCCAGAGTCACTATTCATCCAAAAAAAAATAAATAAATAAATAAACAAACATAATATATATGTCTTTACAAAAGGCACTGGGATATAACTAACCAAATCTGAAGTCCTACCTGAAAGCCTGAATGATTACAGTGCCAAAGAGGATGAAAAGAGCGGAGAAGATCAGAGACAGTACGGGCATCATCTCACGCCTGGGGGAAGAAGAACTAGATGTAAGCTCTTGAGTTTCTCATTTATAAAAAAAAAAATAGGAGGGCTGCAACAACTAATAAATGACTTAATTCAATTTAAAAAACAATGAAAATAGCAGGGCTGCCCCCTAATAATCGACCAAACGTTACTGTGCGTTCACACTGCTGCACATCTTGGACATTGTGGGCATCGAGGAAGAGTTAAAGTCAGGTCAGCTTTATGATAATAAGCTATGACGCGGTTCGGCGGTAACCAATCGGAATGTAGAGGTCCTCTGCTTGAAAGGATTCCAGAGAACACAGTCGTGTAAACTTTGGTTCAGACCAAACCTTAGTTCCCAAGTAAAATGGAGGAGAGGTGGATAATTACCATTGGCGGCATTTCCCAATAATATACGACATGTGTCCCTGTATGTGTACAGGGGCATAAATAAGAAAAATGATGAGTGGACCAAGGTGTCTGACACTGTTTGCATGCTATGTCTGAAATGGCATTGCTGTATGTCCTATATATTTACTATTATAAATATACAGCTGTATGCACAATATATTTAAGCCTAATGACATTTATCATTATTTTCTTCAGCTAAGCAATTTGTTCTCTGCGTTCTCTGGAATCCTCTCAAGCAGAGGACTTCTACATTCTGATTGGTTGTCGGTTACTTTGACGCTCCCGCAGATGGCGGGAGTTTGCCTGTTATTCAACTATCTCAAACATGGCTAATCATTTGAAACATGTATGTAGTAGCCTAACTTTAGCCACTTTACATGGCTGCTGTTGTTAGGCGATTATCTGTTTGTGCAGAAGCTAAATTAGTACTGCGTTTACTGCATGACATTTAACTTAACATGAAATTCTCTCTATAGGCGATGACAACTCCACCCCCATACCCCCACGAATACCAGTCGACTAGAAAAATGTCAATCAGTTAGTTGAGTCTGCTCTTATTTGTTGTAACATTTGTATTTAAAAACATTTTTGCATGCAATGTATAACTTCACTTTTTTTCCTGTGTTAAGCGTCTTCAATTTGCATTTCAAGTAAATGCTTGAATCTTCTACTAAAAAATTAAGTCAAGAAATTCCCGTAAAGGGTTAGTTCATCCCAAAATGAAAATTCTGTCATTAATTGCTCACCCTCATGTCGTTCAACACCCGCAAGACTTTTGTTCATCTTTGGAACACAAATGAAGATATTTTAAAGGTGCCCTAGATTCAAAATTTGAATTTACCTTGGCATAGTTAAATAACAAGAGTTCAGTACATGGAAAAGACATACATTGAGTTTCAAACTCCATTGCTTTCTCTTTCTTACGTAAATCTCATTTGTTTAAAAGACTTCCGGAAAACACGCGGATCTCAACATAACACCGACTGTTACGTAACAGTCGGGGTGTACGCCCCAATATTTGCATATGCCAGCCCATGTTCCCAAGATTATGAAAGGCATTAGACAAGGGCAGCCAGTAACGTCTGGATCTGCACAGGTGAATCAACAGACTAGGTAAGCAAGAACAACAGCGAAAATGGCAGATGGAGCAATAATAACTGATATGATCCATGATAGCATGATATTTTTAGTGATATGTGTAAATTGTCTATCTAAATAGCCACATGCTCTGTTAGCCACAGAGCATAGCCTCAAACTCATAGAGAATCAAATATAAACATCAAAATAAATACTTTACTCACATGATTCGAAGCATGCATGCAGCATGCATGACGAACATCTTGTAATGATCCATTTGAGGGTTATATTAGCTGTGTGAACTTTGTAAATGTGCTGTAATATAATCGAGAGCTCGTGTGGCAGGGAGCACACGAATTAAAGGGGCGGCGCGCTGAAAAAATCAGTGCATAGTTAATGATGCCCCAAAATAGGCAGTTAAAAAAATTAATTAAAAAAAATCTATGGGGTATTTTGAGCTGAAACTTCACAGACACATTCAGGAGACACCTTAGACTTATATTACATCTTGTGAAAAACCATTCTTGGGCACCTTGGGCAAATCTGAGTAAACTACCACTTTGACGCTGAAGTTCATAGATCGTAAAACTAATCCATATGAGCTGTTTAGTCCAAATTTTCTGAAGAGACACAAAAATATCTTCTTTTGTGTTCATCAGAAGAAAGCAATTCATACAGGTTTGGAACAACTTGAGGGTGATTAAATGATGACAGAATTCTCATTTTTGGGTAAACTATCCCTTTAAGTTTGCCTAGAAAAGAGGTAAGAAACTGCATCTAAACAAGACAGTGAATTCTTCGATTGTACTCACCAGTTAGAGTACAGAAGATCAAAGTAAAATTGAGAAAGGTAATCATATGCAGTGTTTATCCACTGAATCAGAAACATCTGGAATAAAAAAAGAAAAAAATATTATTGCATTGATTATCTTCTCTCATCATTTCTAGCGATTAGATCTTGAAGTTCAACAATATTCAAAAGCAATATTAAAATACTTAAATCTCAAAACTGCAAAGTCAAAGACAATCTTATCCCCTCATTAACTCTGTATGACTTACAGACGCAAACTCATTGTTTAGTTCAGGCAGCATGGCATCATGGGTAAGGTAGGAGGGGTCTCTTTGCAGGAGCTCAAGCTGCTCATGGAGACGGTGCTTATCATCATCACTTCCATTCCATCCACCCGTCACTGTCCGATACAACACCCTTCCGGAAGCGCTGCGTCTCTCCAGAAGAATCACCTGAAGTCATACGCACAAAAACTCGACATTCATATGGCATCAAACAAGGTGACTAAACGGGCCTACTACGTGCGTATAAGCACATTAATGTCACTGACCTGTGGAGGGGTTGTGTCGTCCTTTTTGAGCAGGGTGTCACAGAGAGTCTGCTGTTTTCTCTGATAAACATAGGCAAACCTGAGAACTTCTTTAGTGTTGGAGGAAGCAAAGTCAAAGAACGCCTCATTCACTGACACAAACTGCTCTCCTTCACCAGTAACGAGAAGAACACAGTATCTGTCAATCAGAAAGACAGGGAAATAATGAAGTTTTCCCAGAGTCATAAGTCCACCAACATAACACTACAATTAGAGGTCAGATTTCTTACTTCCTGCGACGGTGGAACTGTTTAACTGGACACAGCTCATCAAAGAGTTTCTGATTCACCAGGCGCGGCACCAGCAGAAAACGATTGTTGGACACAAACTCATCAATTATTTGCTTTTTCATCCCTCTTGCCTAGGGATAAAAACAGAAGAGGACTTGTCTAGCACAAAAACAACAACTGGTACATAGTTTGTGAGAAAGCTTGCGATTGGCTGTTAGCAAATGGGCAGCAGGGCTTCACCTGTATAACATCAGCCGGTTTCTCTGTATTCTCTTTGAACAGGAGCATGGTGGGAGCGTATGTGTTGATGTTGAACCTCTGCACAACTTGGGAGGTCTCGGTCAGGCCCATATCCACATAGCCAAACCTCATGTAGTCTTTATAGGCAAACGCAGTGAGCTGTGAACAAGAGTATATAACTTGTGTCAAGAAGGTGTCAAGAAAATTGATTTAGAAGAACAGTCAATATAATAAACACTCACCTTATACAAAATAGGGATATTAGATGCTACATCAAACATTATTACTCTTGGTTTATTCTCCTCATGCCAACTGTTTAAAAACTCGAGGTAGCTGTTATCCGTCACCTTAAACAGAAGAATAGAAAAAGAAATAAATGGAACGGATAGAGGTTTAGGAGAAGAAATAAAAACAGGAAAGCAAGGAAAGGAAACAGACAAAAGGAGGGGAAAAGAAAGGGAAGGGAAAAGGAAAAAAGTTAAGGAAAAGTGGGAAGAAAAGGGAAATGGAAAGGGAGGAAAAGAAAGCAAGGCAAAAAGGAAAGTGCAAAGAGATGAAAGAAAGTTGGGAAAGAGAATAGAAAAGGAACAGGAAAAGGAAAAGGAAAGGGAAAGGGAGGAAAAGGAACATGAAGGGAAAAGTAAAAAAGGGAAGGAAAAAGGAGATATGGAGAGGAAAAGGAAGAGAATGGGAAATGAAAAAGGAATAGGAAAAGGAAAGGGAAATAGAAAAAGGGAAAAATAAAGGAAAATGAGAAGGAAGGAAATGGCAAAGGAAATAGAAAGGAAAAGAAAAGGGACAAAAGGAAAAGGAAGGAAAGGGAAAAGAAAGGGAAGAGAAAGGGAAAATGAAAGAAAAGGAAATGGAACAAACAGATTTGAGAAAAAAGAGGAAAAGATAAGAAAATTGGGTCAAAGAAAAAAGTTTCAAAGGGGAAGAGGGGGACAGGTACATGAAAAGAAAAAGAGGGAAGGAAAAGGGAAATGGAAAGGAAATAGGGAAAGGCAAATGAAATAGAAGGGGAAAAAAAAGGAACAAAAGGAAGCAAAGGAAAGGGAAGGGAAAAAGGAAAGAAAAAGGAAATGATAAATTAAAAGTGAGGGATAAGGATATTTACAGTCCATATTTGTAGCAACAAGAGCCAATGCTTGTATTAAGAATTAAAAATATAGAACAAAGTACAATCCTACCTTCTCCACTAGCTTCTGGGGCAGAAGACTTTCCACAAACTGTCTCAAGTGTTCCCTGACCACAGAGTAGTGGAAGAAAGTGATTTTGCCATTGATTACACCAAGTATGGAAGGTGTGCGGTGGGCACCAAGATGGTTAGCCAACTGTCTTTCATATCCAATGTCCACCACACCAATACCAACCCCTTAAAATCAAAACAAGACATTATATTGAGTATACGTGATGTGATTTCATTGAAAAAATTACCATCTACAATGGACTATTCTACCCAATACTTGTGTGCTATGCATTCTTAAGGCTAATTCACACTGCACCGACAGAACGCTGACCAACGGCAACAGACACGCGTGTCTGATCAGTGCGTTATTCCTGCTGTCTACATCTGTTGGCTTTGGTCGGCCCTTGTTTTCTCAGACTGAACATGTGGAATGATGGCTCATTGATTGTCTGAAAAGTACTGTAATCTGTAATGGCTGGCAATCAAGGAATTAGCCTTCATGTGTATTAGAATGTCATCCATCTCTACTGGAATCAACTGTGAGGGTGACGATCCTGAAGAACCTACCTAATGGCTCCAGCTCCAGCACAGTGTCCTTCCATACGGGCTCAATGTGAATGCAGGTGAAGCACCACTCTGATGTGATCTTGATCAGGTAGGGCCTCTTGAAACTATCTGGCAGCACCTCATTCATGTATTGGTTGTAGTGAAGGAGGTGCTTGCTCTCGGTGAAATCTCGACTGGTCCGGGGAAAGTGAAAGAAAGATTCATCGAAGTAGAAACTGTCATGAAAGTGTCTGAATCCCTGGGGCGCTCGTGCGAAGTTTTGATTCTCGTCCATTTGACCAAAACGGTCGTAGTTTGCCCTTCGTTCCTCATTGGACAGAATCTATGTAAAGTAAAAGTATACAATTCAATATGCATGATTATTGCTGAAGGCATATTTTAAATGTTTACATGAATCTTAAACCAGTCCCCCTATGGTGAAAATCAAGTTTTTAATGTTGTTTATATGTCTATGTGGTGTTTTAATGTGCTTTAAAGACAAACCATGTGCAAATTCATCAGTCAACACCATTGCTGAGTATTTTCTCTTTAAAACTGCAGTGATCTAAAGACAGTTTCAAAAACGGTGTTTGTGACGTCACAAAGTATCTTGTAACCAATCACGTCAATGTGCCGGCGGGCTTTAGCTTATCATTAACTATGACTGCTCTGAAGCAGGGGAGTCGTGCAGCACATTATTAGCTGTTTGATAATGTAGTAAAGCAAAAGGCTAATTATATTAATTACCATTATGTGTCCGACGTTGTAAAAAGCGATACCATTGTGCAGCGTTTACCTCAGTAATTTGACCGAGTGGATCTCTGAGCTCATGCGAGTGACTGGAGGCGGGGCTAATTAGCATATTCATAGATCTGCATATACTAAATGAAGCAAGGGTGTACAGTTACATTCAAGCTATTTTAAGGTACGAAGACATTTTTTTCCACAGGAACAAAAACATTTAAATATGTAAATTTGGTGATTAAAGTTGAGTTTTAAGGGACTTTAACACAAAAAAATTAAGGTTTTGTAATCTCCTGCTTAAAGGTGCTACAGAGGATCTTTTCGTCCACTGAGAATCCAAAGACTGTTACTGAGTTTTTGAAATGAGCGCATGCGTAAGAACAACCCCCCTCCTTCACAGCTCATTTCGAAGGGAACGCCTCCTAAAACTTGTGCCACGCGTATTGGAACACGAGTGTTTACCACCGGCATTCGCTGCGTCGTGTTAGTGGATTCATTATGTCGGACTCACCGCAGGTAACTCATAATCTGCAGTTGTTACTCCTGTCTCCTGACAAAAAACATTGCATGCAGCGCCTGTGGAGTGTGGAAAGTTACTGGAGCGCGCAGCCGCGCTCGTCTCTCACAAGGAACGTCATGGCAGTGATTGACAAGCCAGAGGGCCAATCGTTTACACCATGCAACGTCAACTGGCGGCCCGCGGGCCAAATCCGGCCCGCCAGAGATTTCCATCCGGCCCCCAGAATAATACTGAATTCAGGGATAGCCTTGTAAGAGGAAAAAGTTTAGGGCTGGTCCGAATACCATTTTTTGATGAACATCGACTATTCGAAGCTTCGGAGAGAGGGGCTGAACATATTTTTCTCTCTAATAAAGGCAGGAATCTGTGTCTGTATATCCGTTTGCATTTTTATTATTTCGAGAACCGTTCATCCAATCGACTTCACAGGGGAGTGCAGTGTCGCATTTGGTGCAATATAGATGGACACGCGAGACGCGACACATTCAGAATTAATAAACTTTAGTAAACTACAGTTAGAGCAGCGCGAGCGGGAAGCGGCGCACCTCACACGGGCAGGGCTTATGCTCCGAGAACGGACACTGCACTAGTGATATAAAACGCACACACACAGGTCTGTTAAATTAAGCAATACTTTTAAGGTAGTCTAATAATTTTCTGACTAACAAATTGACACAGAAATGTAAACAAAGAAAAACGAAATTAAGTTAAATTAAAAACGAGATTAATTTAGATTGACAATAACGGGTAAAAATGCTAATACATTTTGTCTATTATTCTATTTTCCACAATGTCAAAGCAACAAAACACAAGCTCAGACATGCACAAACTCCGCTGTTCTGCGCTCTAGCCAGAGAACACTCCCGTTGCTGGAACACGCGTCGGTTCTATTTCTAGCATGCACGCGTTTTCTGCGTGGCTCGAGCGCGCCTGAGACGCGTGTCTCAGTGTGCAAACTCCAACCTGTTAAATATGGGAGCCGAAATAAAAACGGACACGCCACGCAGCTGAGTCGCTCACGCAGCCAGTGTGTCGCCGGCCTTATTCAAGGGGGAATGAGAACCGTTTTTTATTTTTAATCTAACGAAACAAAAAGCCTTCTGAAAAGTAGCTTGTGCCATAGCCTGCCTTCAGTCAAGAATGACGATAAACGCGTTCTCTCATTGAACATCTTTTATTGTTTCACGTGCTCATTTTTTCACAAATGTCAAAATTTTCCTTGCCTGGGATTTGCGCACAATTGCGTGACAGTGATGGACAGCTTGAAAGCCTCACAAATATGAAGCCTAAAATATCGCTATCGCCCCTGGTGGCTTGCTACAGTACAGGTAATATGTAAAAAATAACATAAATTTGGAATTAGAATTAGTATATCAAATAATAACATACAGTATTAGGATACAATTCGAATTTTATTTTATATTACGAGTATCTGGCCCTTACAGTGTCTGCAGTGAAAAATTCTGGCCCTTGGACAAATATAGTTGATGACCCCTGGTTTACACGATGATCGCGTAAACGATTGGCTGATGTTTTTAAGGCCCTACCTCGTGCACAGATGATGTATATTAATATTATTCCTTTCAGTGCACCTAATAAATAGTCTTTTATCAGTTAGTAAAGACAACTTCAAGTAATATTGCAAAAATGTATAAAACAAAACATCCTCTGTAGCACCTTTAAATTATGTGTACATTTTAGGTAAAAAAGGAAGAAAACCTCAAGAACTACTTTTGGTTGTGTTGTTAGTGCAAACACTACAGAAAACACTACTGATTTGCCACATTAATTAAATAAAAAAATGCTATAAATTTCAGATAAACATTGCATATAAAAAATCTTTGGAAAAATAAAATAAAAAATAAAATAAAAAGAAATATAAAAATAAAATAAAAGAAACATAATACTGGTATAATGCAATATAATTATATGTAAAAAATGTGTATGTATAAATAAATGTAAAATAAAATAAAATGTCTACCATTTAAAAGTTTCAATAAGATTTTTTTAAGAAATTAATACTTTTATTCAGCAAGTGCACAGATGCATTTTAATTAAAAATTAAAAGACGTTTATAATTTTACAAAAAACATTTCTCTAACTTTTTGTTCATCAAAGAATCCTGAAAAACTGTATCACTGTTTCCACAAAAATATTAAGCAGCACAACTGTTTTCAACATTGATAATAATGAGAAATGTTAATAAGAAAAGCACCCAATCAGCATATTAGAATGATTTGTGAAAGATCATGTGACACTGAAAACTGGAGAATTTTTGCTGAAAATTCAGCTTTACCATTAATTAAAATTACATTTAAAAATATATATATTAAATAGAAAACAGTTATTTAAAATTGTAATAATATTAATATTTTAATCTGTGTTAAATACAAAAAATAATTAATCAGCCTTGGTGAGCATAAGAGACTTCTTTCAAAAATATTACAATTTCTTATGGACCTCAAACTTTGGACAGAAACATATATATTAGGACAAAATGGCAAAAATAATAAAACCCTGAGTGTTGTTGTTCTTACTTTATATTATTTCATATATACACAATGCAATCATCATACCTCATAAGATTTAGTGATCTTGATAAACATGTCCTCTGCCCCTGGACTTTTGTTCTTGTCTGGATGCCTATAAATAAAGTACAAAAACAAATGTGACTGTTTTCATTCAGACACCTTCATGAGTTACAAAATTATTACACAATATGTCTTTTACAGGACACTATGAGTCAAAGAGAAGGAATGCTACTCATGGTGGATGGAACAAATGAAACATTCACAGCAAACATATTCTTATTCAGGGAGCCGCAATGAACACTCACCATTCCCTTGCGAGTCTCTTGTACACTTTCTTGATTTCGGCCTGACTGGCGTGTCTGGACACTCCAAGAACTTTGTAGGGATCAAACTCGGGCGCAGATGCCAAGTGAATCTCCAAACAGAGCCAGGAGAAGAATCGCCCACACACAGCCGGTCACAAACACACTCCAGCCTCCCATCTTCTGGTTTATGAACTGACAGGCTAAATAAAGAGAGGAGACAGGGGCTAGTTGTCACACATTATACTCCAGGAAAAATGAGTCTATTCTTCATAGACACAAATCTTAAAATCATCTTGGCTACTTAACATTTCAATCGTTACTGCCCAGGAAAAAACACGCACTTCATTGAATCCAATAGCGGGGCATGTTGTCACAGCATTAAACTGCCAATACAGCGTTTTAGACTAAATGTAAACTGTAAAACAATTATGAAACATAAAATAAGTCATGCAAGAGCAAAAACGTAAAAGATGTCAAACCATTGTTTTGGCCAACACAATATGTTTTTTTGTGGAGATCACGTCTGTGACAATAAAATCTCAGTCAGTCTATCAATAAACAGTAAACACATCTCTATTATCATTTTCATGCTAGTATTACAATACATTTAATCGTTTCTATGGGAACCAGCACAGCAAAACGATCAATGCAAGTAAATCAGCTGCGTGGTGTGATCATATGATCAGTGCAGTTCAAATGCATACGACTGCAACTATTTGCAGCAGACAAATACACTGTCAGCGTCTGATAACACAGATATATTGGGGAAAAAATCATTTCCCCTTAATGTATTCAGTGAGCAGAGGCGCGAGCTGCACGCCCTACAGCGGAATGACGCTATCACAGCAGTAATGCAAACACTTCATTAAACACGTGAATCCAGAATAATGGTAATACCGAAGGCCCGACTCTTGCTCTAATCGTATTTATCCACAATTTAGCAGCAATCCATGTTCTCCTGATGGAATTGGGTGGATCGTTTCCAAAGCCTTCACCTGCCCGGCACTTCCGGTAGTGAAGGATTCTGGATAAACACTTTCTATGATAAAAGTCCGACAGATTTCATCCTTTTTTTTTTCTTCTACCGCATTCTAACAGTACACATCTAATTTCTGATATTATTCAAATCATATTTAATAAAGGAAT
The DNA here is from genome assembly GCF_018812025.1 of Megalobrama amblycephala. Classification (NCBI taxonomy): domain Eukaryota; kingdom Metazoa; phylum Chordata; class Actinopteri; order Cypriniformes; family Xenocyprididae; genus Megalobrama; species Megalobrama amblycephala. The sequence continues at coordinate 5,159,514 of NC_063064.1, read as the reverse complement.
GTATTTTTTTTTTTATTTAAGAGGTCAGTTTTTTTTTTTTGTTTAGAGAGGGAGAGGGAAAAGGATGAACAAAATAAATGATCTTCAATATCTTTATGATGAAAGTACATTAACCTCGATGGAAGAGATAAAGATGGTTTATGAGCAATATCCTCATAAAGTAATATTACAGTAATATAACAGTACGCTACTTCAATGTATTATTTTACAGCTAATACCAGTTCACTGTTATTAGTTTTAAATCAAAATTTGATTTAATATTTTCTCAGCCAAAAAAAAAAAAAAAAAAAAAAAAAAAGCAAAGCAAAGAAAGTATCAAGTGTAAGCAAAGCATGAGTGGAATGAGTTTTTTCTTCGCAAAACTGTTTTGAAACTCTCGGAACATCGCACCTGCTGTTTAAATCCGTGTAAATGCAACGAGAACACAGTCTTAACATAATAAGATGAGAACTTTTACAAACCAAATGTTTTCATGAAAGTATTTCCGTTAAACTTAATCTACATAATCATATTTAAAACTATTTAGACATGACACTTAAATGTATATAATTATAAAACTGATCAGAGATCAGTTAAAACTGAGTCTTTAGCCATTTTTAAAAAAAATGCTAAAGACGTATCTTTTTCGTCAGCACTTGACCCAGTAATAGCAGCACTTACCTTGATTTCTATTCTTCTTCTATTTGTGTATTTATTTTATTAAAAAAAAAAAAAATCCTTGCCACGAGCCCTTTACTGACATAACTGTGACTTCACACAGAACTTACATACTGTTGTTCTCATGTTGATTTGATTGATTCTACTACTCTCATTTGTAAGTCGCTTTGGATAAAAGCGTCTGCTAAATGACTAAATGTAAATGTAAAACGTTTAAGAAACTGGTGGGTTCACCTTGAGATCAACACCCCCTAGCGTCGAACTTTCGAAATTTCATGTTTGCTGAAATCACGTGACTTGGCCAGTTTGATAGCGGCGCTCTCCGACTCAGAGGTTTGACACAAAACAGTCGAAATGTTTACGAAGCTTAGTAAAGTTGTGTTTTAAACACCTCCTGCTACTAGGACATAGTGAAGGAGGTAATACGTGACCGGTTTCGGACCACATCAAAGGCCTTTTTGGACATGGTGTGGATTTTCATTGACTCTTTCTGCCTGTTACATCGCTATCCGCTTGTTAAGTCGTGACGTAAGGAACGCCGTTTCCGGGTCCAAGCCTCGACTCGTTTCACTTGAGAATGCCATCAACGGCCGTTTATGAGCGCTATTTATTCATTTTAAACATCAATCATTTTAAAAACGTAAACATTTTAAATACTTACAGTCTATACAACAGTCTCCGTGCTCACAGCGTCACAGATATTAATATTTTAACGATTTATAAAAGATGAATCATTGTCTGGCCATCTGGAATTTTGGTATGGAGATAAAGGTTATAATGATATATTTTTTTCTAGTATTACACCACATCGTGTGTGTATATTACCACCATTTGTTGTTTTCTTGTGGTATGAGATAGAGCGTTAGGACCCGGAAGCGCTGCCGTGTGACGTCAGACTTAACAACCGGATACAAGTGGCGGCGAAAAGGAGTCATTGAATCATTCGCTCAGCAACTAAGGAGCAAAATACAACTGCTGGGATGGATATCAAGGAACAGTTCAGTCTGAACTCATTTATTGTACTTTTATGTAAATCTTTTCATCTCAAACCACCCTCAGATAGCTCCACTCGTCGTTTACAGTTCACAATAACTGAAGTAACATTACAGACTTGGATAAATAGGCTACGATTTAAGATTGTCCTTCGTTCTCAGTTTTGTCGAAATTGTGAAAAAAGACCACCCATTTCCATTTCACCAAGAGAAGGTAAGTGGCAATAATCATTTTTATCTATAAATAAATTATATTTAAATATTTTCTGACACACAAGGTCAGCATTTTCATGTGCCAGTTGTACTATAACATTGTTCAACAAATCAAATTCTCGAGCATTGTAGTTGTGAAATGTCACACTGTCTCTTCTTTTATTTATTTATTTTGTCATGATTATTATGCGCACAGATTTTCACAGTTCATATTAATGTACATGGAATATTTTGACATTTAAAGACTAATCAATCAAAGAATTTAAAAATTCTAAAATCGTAGGCTGTGTAGTATTATGACTATCTAATGAGAAGCTGTGGTCAATATAAGCACAGGGAGCCAGTGATTTAACACGCTTGTAAACCAGATGTGGTTGAGAGAATGAATCGTTCCATTGGCGACAGACAGTTCAAGCACTCTCTAACATGAACATCTGCTCATTAATTTGGCCAAGAAAAAGTTTACTGGATGAGATCTGACGTTTGTGAAAGGAGTGATTCGTATAAACCATTCAAACCAAGTTTTCTTTGGATCGTTTTGCCACAGTGTAGTCATCACTTTAGAGTTAGTGGCCATGTTGGTGTTCTCTTAAAAGGTTATATCCTCCAAAAATGAAATTTCTGTCATTAATTACTCGCCCTCATGTCATTCCAAACCCGTAAGACCTTCATTCATCTTCAGAACACAAATTAAGATATTTTTGATGAAATCCGAGAGCTCTCCGACTCCTCCATAGCAATTTAATTACCACTTTCAAGACCCAGAAGGTAGTAAAGTCATCGTTAAAATACTGTAGTCCATGTGACTGCAGTGGTTTAACCTTAATGTTATGAAGCGACGAGAATACTTTTTGTGCGCAAAAATAAAACAAAAATACCTTATTCAACAATTTCTTCTCTTCCCTGTCATTCTCATACGCTGTTTCTGTTGTAGATAGGGTTGGGTACCATTCACATTTGAATCGATAATGGTACCAGTATCTGTACCTGAAATTCGGTGCCGGTACCCAACGGTACCTTTTTTCAGAACTTTACTCTCTGTGAAATAACAAAAGTATTTATTTCAGTGAAAAAAATAAGCCCAAACCTCTCAATTTCAACATTTTTATTTATTTAGAAATTTTACAAACCAGACAAAATCAACTGTTATGTGTGCACTGTAGTTTGCATGAGATCGTATAACAGGGAAGAATTCAAATGTCATGAAAGAAAGTTTCTTGCGCTGTTCTTCACCTCTGCTGTTCATTGCGTCCGGACACGTGCCGTATGTTTCCTCAGCACAGTAGCACAAAAGTGTTGTTTTAAGTGTTGTTTCGTTTCCCCACGATGCTGTCAGAGCTGGGGCCTGTACCATGAAGCTGGATTAGCTGGCTAACCAGGTAAGTTTCAGATTAGTTTGTGCCAATCCTGGGTTTTAGGTACCATGAAAGTGACTTGGCTTTTAGCGGTGTTCATCGCCATAGTAACTTACGCTCCATGGCTAACCTGCTCCGGGGCAGGTTATGTTCTAGGTTAGAGATCTCAAACTGAAATTGGACCAATCAGACGTAAGCTAAGTGACACTGACACACCCAACACAATAAAGTCCATCCCTCAGTTTCTCTTCCTCCAAATTAAATGTCACAATATAGTAAAAACAAATATTTAATGATAAAATTGTCTGGTTTTAATGATAATTACTTAGAATTATTTTATGATTTATATATGATTTGTATAATTATCTATATTTTTATTAATCCATTACATGCACACAAGTTTAGTTTAACAGTTGTTAGTAAGCATTTAGTTTCAATGAATATTAATATATATATAGATCTTATGTAATATAAATAAGTAAATATACTCTTTAAATATGACTACATGTGAACTTGTATATTTGAGTCTCTATTGCTATATATGATCAACTATATAAACTAACTTCACAACTTTCACTTGCACTGATAGAGAAAGATCATTTCTTTTATTTGTCCTCTTTCACAGACAAGTATTTTCCATTAGTGTAAATGCGTTTAAATTCTTCATTTTCAGCAAAAGAGTTTTGAATCACGCTGGCTCTCTCGCGAGAAGTGAATCACAGTTTATCTCTGTTGCAAGGCATGTGATTGGCTGTTTGGCACTGATGTCACAGATTCATGTGCACGCGCTCCACAAACTCAGGATCAAAGCCTGAGTTGACAGAGAAAGTTGATGATCAGCATCATGGTACCAACAAAGCCAGATAGGAGTGGTTTGGTTTTGTCAACTCGAAACTAATCCTATAACCCTGAGTTTGTTCAACTACCATCATGGTACAGGCCCCTGGAGTTTCACTAACAACGCATGGAAATATGACTGTGATATTATGTAATAACAACATGCGGAGTGCGCATGACAGCGGTTTCTGAGCGGAATGCCACGATGAGATTAACAATAAGAGTAAGCGCAGAGTAAGCGCATTTCAAGTTTTTATGGACATATTGCAAATTGCGTTGTCTCAGTTTGCATATAGTTTTTTGAATTATAACCGCACTTCAGAACGTTTAGCCATTGCCCTGTGTTGCTGGGGAGGAGTCGCATGTCTCTCGCTCTCTTTATCTAACATACCTCTTGTGTTCTCAGGTACCGATTGATGTGAATCGGTACTCGGTAGTACCGACATAATTCGGACGGTGCCCTTAAAAGTACATAGTTCATTACCCAACCCTAGTTGTAGATGCATTGAAGCGCTTCCATGTTGTACGTCAGAATGCCCGCTCATTATTGGCCGACACTGTTCACATGAGCACCTCGACGCATGCATGTGATGCTGGCGCAGGAGCCGGCCAATAATGAATCGGCGTTCTGACGTAGAACCTGGAAGCGCTGCACTGCGTCTACAACGTAAACAGCGTAGGGAATACTTTTTCTAGTTTAGATTTGATTTTTTTCTTTTAGGAGACATTAACTTTATTTGTCATGTACACTTTGATATTTGAAACTTTGCAGAACTTTTACATTACTGTATTACATACTGCATAAAAGGTAATATTCAAAAAAGCATAATAGGGGCACTTTAATGAGCAGTAAATTTCACATTTCAATCTTTTATTTTCTAATTTACACATATTTCAGTGTTGTCATGATACTGGAATTTCTAACTTTGATACAATACAAATCAACACAAAATATTGGAAATAATGCCAAAGTGAAAATAGAAAAGTGAAATATCCCAAACTCTTGTTAAACTCACAGCATGGATTTTGCTACAAAGCTGATTGAAAATTGGCAAACTTGTCCTTTAAAATACACACACTGCAGTGTGTATCAACTTGCTGTCCGAGAGAAGAAAGAGTGAGAAAGCTCACCTGGCAGTATTAGTGTATCAAAAATGAGTATTTATGAGTATTTCGTTACAGATATATATTGAAAAAATCAATATTTTGAAACACTAGTTTCAAGTACAAATTATCTGTTAACGTTACATTTAAAGGCTGATGGCCTGATAATTTTGATGATGACATTTTTGAGCTCTTAAATCATCTGTTTGGTAACGGTTGTTAATCATCGTTTTGTCTGGTTTAGAGGCTCATTGTTAGATTGTCTTGAAGAGGCCAGAGACGATATAGTCTGAGTGAACTCCATCAAGCAGTCCGGTGCCGTTATTGTGAATGAACCAACAGGGCACTTGTTCTCCGTTCTTCACATCTTGTCTGAAATCTCTCTGCCAACCCCTGTTGACACAGAATAATGCAGTGTAATAACATCGACCCTTCCATGTTCAATACATGTGGAAACTGTACAGTGTCTTAAATTCACCTGGTAACTACAAGCTCTCGTCCCTTCACAAACATGATGGCATCTGGTTTGTTTGGATCCTTTCCTGGAAACGGTTCACCCACTTCAAACTCCAATCCATGGTAGAACTGACCTAAAGAGTCGTGAACACAGATCAGAGTGCAGCTGTCACAGACTGTGTTGCTTGATAATGCACTATAGAAAGGTATGTTTCAGACTATGTTTCAGTAGAAGTTAAGCTAAGTTGACAGCATTTGTGGAATAATGTCGGTTGCCACAGAAATTGATTTCCTCTTGTCCATCCTTTTTTTTTTTGGGCCAATTTTATTAATGTTAAAGGTGCAGTGTGTAAAATTTAGGAGGATCTATTGACAGAAATGCAATATGATATATATGTTTTGAGTGGTGTATAAAGACCTTACATAATGTACTGTTATGTATTTATTACCTTAGAATAAGCCATACACCACAGGTCCCCTCCATGTCAAGTCATCATTTTGTGCTGGCATGTTTTTACAGTAACCCTAAACGAACAAACTGCTCAACAGAGCGCATTTCGTCACTATGTTCATTGGTGTTTTTAGATGCAGCTAGCATCGTCACTGCATTGAATACACACAAAGAAGATGTAGTAGTAGTAGTAGTCGTCTGGTTTATTAGAAGCAGAGATCGTTCTTTGTTAGAAGTAAGAAGAAACCTCATTGCTTGACTGGCTATCTGCTGTCTCAGACAACACCTTCTTTGTATTTGTGTCGGTCACCGTAGCTTCTCTAAAGTGCTTCAAAAGGGAGGGGTGAGCACGGTGCTGAGCCGTTGGTTGCAGTTCGCAACCTCACTGCTAGATGCCGCTAAAATTTACACACTGCACCTTTAAAAAATATTCAGTGTTTCAATAGTATAGCCACATGATGTAAACCTGTTATTTTGGTGTGAAAAAAACTTTTCTGTGTAAAGTTAAATCCAATTTTACAGCTTTGTTACCAAAGGGTGTGTAACGATACCCACATGTCAAGATTCGATACATATCACGATACTGAACTCACGATACAATATTATTGCGATACTCCAAGGCATATGGTAAAAGATTAACAAAAAATGTACTGTTGATTAAAATGCTAAATTTGGTATTGCATTGGGGGTGGAAATGAATAGGCCTGTACTTGGTGTTGGTAACCCATTGCACGGGACGATGGTGACAACAGAATAAAAATATTCATGATTCTGAAGCTGAAACACAGATTTATTTTAGATGAATACGCTTGCACTCTGTCACTGACTAGATATATTTAAAATAATGTAGGCCACTTTTTACTGGTAACATAAGACTGGTAACATAACATAAATATTCCCCCATTGCATTATTATACGTTATATTCAACATTAAAGTAGTTTAATGTAGTACTGACACTATAACTCTGTAAACGTGATTTTTTTTCCTCGCACAGTAATTTTCATTTTGGGTGAACTATACACAATAGATATTGTCACTATCCAAGATACATATTGTTGCAATTTTGTATTGCGATATATTGTGACACGATATATTTAAATCTTCCAAAATCTTCCACCTTTCACTTCCATTGTTAGTGCCTTATCTTTCTTTCTTTCGTTCTATATATATTGTAGTAAGTTCTTTAGATGTTTTACCAAGCAGGCCGTGGACATTGCTTGAAAAGAGGTGACTGTCCACAGTGTAGAACCCGAGGTAGTCTTGATGATACGGGTGCTTCTGCCAGACTTTGTGCAGGATAATAAGAAACTTGACTGAGTTCCTCAAAGTCACTGTTAAACTGCGATCTTTGATCACCTGCAGATCCATGCTGGAGAAAGAAAGACAAAGTTGTGTCAGGAGGATTGGTCTTTCTCCAATTCCTTTTGAAGAGTACACATTTTAGTTAGCTCACAATGACTTGACATGAATGAAGTGAAAAGATGATGTGTGCTTCTCAAACGGAAGGATGTATCCTAGTGAGGCTGTGTCCTTCCTAGTCCAGTCCTTTGGAGACTTGTAGACTAGAGTCCTCCTCAGCATTAAACACTAGAATGAGATGGTCAAGTAAGTCTGCATGGCTACACCACACATGTTTCTGCCCCCCACAGGCATGGCACGAAAATACTATTAAAATATGTATGCAAAGGATTGTGCGTGATTTAAGTATGTGAATGATACATTTGATGCATCCTTCAAAAATGAGCTGAATGAAGGACGCAGAACGAAGGCTGCCTTCTAAGGGTCCTTCAAATTCTTTGACTGAGCTTGATGACAGCCGAGATACGCAGCCTTACTAGGATGCAGCCTTTCGATTGAGAAGCGTTGAAGATCCTGCATCTTACTTGGGCCCTTTAACCGTGGCAGTATCAGTCCAGAAGAATTTTGCTTGTTTTCCCTCATCAGATACTGAGATCTCTTTTGTGCTCACCATCAATCTGATACCAAACTTCTCGTGAACGATTCCAAAGCGCCCAAAATAGGTGTTTACTTTTTCCCCAGGGATGACCTTCTTATCGCCAATGGTTTGGCCATTGACCACAATACCTGTAGAGCACCAAGGAACCAAATAAAAAACACTAAAATGTTCAACTTCAAAATAGCTCAGAAGATAACAACAGACGTATTGTCTTCTTGTAAACTATCATTGGTGAGTAGCTACTTTGGGGAGCTCAAGCCTCTGATTTATTGTCCAAAAGCCTGTAAACTTTTTGAAATTTCATATAACGTCAAAAAATAAAGATTTTAATACAAATTTGTGCGCTTTGTTTGCCCTAGCCTAATGTTGATGGAAGTGCAGTAAGTGCTCATCTGCCACCATCTACTGGCTATAATGGTAATTTCATTTTTTTTTTTTTTTTTTTAAATAAAAGTGTTTGTTTGCCATCAAGTGTTTGCCACCAAATTTTAGTTTTACAAAAGAAGACAATCTTTGAATGATGAACAAATAATGTTTTTGATAATTACATTAAAAATAACATTTAAATTGGACAATATGTAGAGCTTTGAAGTGCTAGAAAAAGAGTGAAGCGTGTGCAAATCCTTGAAAAGTGCTTGAAATTCATTCTCTGACATCTGTGGTTTATAACAGAGAATTCATTACCAAATTTGAACGCTTCTCACTAGATTTCGTGGCAAAGTTGTGAGTTTAACAAGTAAAAGCTTTTAAAAAGTCACAGGGGGTATTACTGATGAAGGGGGTATTACTGATGTATTTTGTGTCATAAATTCACATTATTCTATTTCATTCTAATGAAACAGCTGTGAGTGCTGAATTACTTCTCATACAGGTTACTCATACAGTTTATTTGGCAAATTAAAATTGTGGGGTAACACAGTGATGTTAACTGGTCAAAACAATAATTTTAAAACGTATGGTGGAGAAAATGTTGTATTACTGTTACTATAAATGAAGCTCATTCTGATTATGCTGTTAGCCACTTGATACATGGAACTAACATGTGACTCGCGGTAAATAACGAAAACAAGAAATTCAAACAATAAGACTAACCGTGTTGAACTATATAACAACGATTAGTTTTCTGCCGATAAAGGTATCCAAACAGTTGCTCACCTTTCTAATAAAACACAATATATTAAAGCGTCTTTGGTTTTTCCATGGTTTCTATGGAAGTAACACGGATATGATGTCATTGACAGGCGACGCAATGAGAAGGGATGTTACACTGGTTAAAACAGCTGATTTCTCTGGATATAAACATTGTTGGAAACATTTGGGATAATGTAAGTACACTAGTCAACAAAATATATAACCCTGTGCTAGCGGTTTTAAACAGGGATTGAGGGCAAGACAAAAAAACAACAAAAAACAAAAAAAACCTACATGAATCAGTCCCAACATGCTTTGCATGGGTTACTTGATTAGAGTAAAGGGAAAGGCGTGTTAGTGTATAATGTACTGTTATGTTGGATAATTAGAAGAGTTTCTGTTATGTTGGAGTTTTTGTTGTCACCATTTTGCTGAAGAATGGAGCTTGCAAAGCTGACAGCTTTTCACAATTCTAATAAAAATGTTGAATAGTTTACACCTGTTAGATTTTACATGAATCAATAATGCCAGGAGGGGGAACCATTTAGAAAACCTGTGTTCTTGTGAACTATGCCCCTTGTGGAATGTTAATGCACATTTCTGCTAACATAGCAAGTTGTTCTTACCTGTAAGTGGGTCTCTAACCAGGTTGAAGATGGTTCCAGGTTTGTCATCAATGTTGAAGCACAGAGCATCATTCTGGTCTGGCAGCTCAATAATGAAGTGTGGATCTCCATCAACTGTTACATTTGAGAAATTGTAAGAATAACACAGCTAATGTGACTTATGAATCCTTACCTGCATTTCACATGGCCAGTGCATGTTTATTACATTTACCATAATATGTAGGTGCATAGCTCTTATGGGAGTAGCTGGCCGGTATTGCTGAGTAACCTGCAAATAAGATAAAATAAATGCATCAGAATAGTTCACTTGGTTTCACATAATGTCAAATATAAAAGAAAGTGCGTTAGCACACTACAGTCTCCATGCTCACAGTGTCCCAGGCACCAATATTTTAATTATTCATTAAAAATTAATCACTGGATCATTAATCATAGATTTCGCTATGGAGATAAAGTGTAGGATCATGATTTTCCTGTAGTACAGCTGCACTGTGATTGTGGTTTGGAATCGAAACGAGCGGAAACTGTGATAGTGATGTCAGTCTTAACCAGATTTAATAAGTTCTTGTGTAATGGCTTACCATATCTTCCAGCTTTTCCTCGTTCCTCTGTGAATCAGTGTTGAGAAAAAAGTGTCATATTAACAAAATCATCAAGAACACTGCAACAAGTTTGTATTTAAATGTATGGCCTTCTCCTCTGAGATTTATGTACCATTTCCATGACTTTTTGCAAACTTCTGTTTGACAGTTTAGTAATACCTTCAGTCAGCTTGTCTGCAATGAACGTGTCGTTTTTGGCCACATCTACAGGTTTAGTGACGACCATGGAGGTAAGCGGTGTAACAAAGTTGTACTTTAATGAAAGGCTCAAAGCATCAGCAGTGGCATTTCCTTTCTCCTCTGGTGTACCTTTGTCTCTGTTAGAAAATATTTTTGTATTATTGGATTTGATTCAAATCTTCTTGTTAAAAGATTAATGAATGAAGTAAGACCCAATTAAAATCAGTGGAAATAATTCTGTCAAATTACATTTATACTAGTCATTTTAGGTCACATTGGGTTAGCTATGTAAGAGGACTTGTTTTCTCAAACTGACTTCTTATCCAGAAGCCCCTGGATGGTCAGATACGCCCAGAGACGCTCAGTGAAGTCCCCAAAGATATACTCTTCATCAGGAAATATGGTATCCCACTTCTGAGCATTCGCCTGACCTTTCAACTCAAAATTATTTTCAAACTGTTGCAAAACATACAAAGCAGGATTAGTCCTCCAAACTAGCTCATGACTGATAATGATGTATGTTCACTAAGATAATAGATATTAATGTGGCTACAATCTTTGGATTCATTGGTAGTGTGTGCAATTTTTTTCAGTTGTTAAAATACTTTCTCCTATCCAGCTTAATATGCAGCAGCAACTTTAAGTAAGCCTGACATAGCAACAATGGCTCAACCAGTGGTGTGAGTTTGGAGCGGAGCTATCTGTTTGTCCAACCAATGGCTGACAGGGGTAGTGTTCTCAAAACCCTTTTGAGATGGTTTTTCTAGAGGCACAGAAATTACACACTCCCCCTTAATTATCTGCATCAGAAAGGCATTTTTTTCCACACTTGCAAGGAGATATTATGCTTTTAAGCTCATATACATTCAACAACCAATGTCCACATTTATAACAGATTTATACAGTTTTTAGAAAGTACTGAAGCTATGGACTATGTATATGTGTGATTGGAACTATAGATTATTTACTCACCCCTTGTGCGGACACTTCAATTGCAAAGTCGTTAATGTCATTTAAGTCGTTAAGTCGGCCAGCGACCATGATCTCTGAGCCGTTGAATAGCTGTTTAAAATGGCTTCTTGTCAATGAGTTGACAGTGTTGTCCGGATAGTGAAAATTCACCTCTGAAAGTAGAGGACTTGACACTTCTTCATAAAATCCCTGGGTAGCAAATCATTAGCAAACCATTAGTAGTATTTTCTCGAAGGTCAGCATTACTAGTAATCAACATTTAAAGTATAATTACAATTACAATATACTGTATTGTTACTAGGGTTGGGTATTGATGTACATTTCATACTATTCATACTAAGGTTTTGATTAGATTCCAGTTAATAGGTATATTTTAGTTATAATGTTCATTTTACTTTTTTAAATCATCTGCTATTCTGTTAATTATTCAAGAAACCTCTAACTTGGTATATTACAAAAATAATTACAAATTAATTAAAATACAGTAATTAGTTAAACAAATAATTAGATATCAAAATAATGACATGGTCCAAAATATGCAGTTCAAATACTATTTATTTAGCAGAAATAATAATAATCAACATAACCGAAATATAAGGTTAAATTTCTTGTGCAAATCTGATGTAAATTTTTTATTAATAACATATTTATTATTATTATTACTACTACTACTACTACTACTACTACTAATAATAATGGTAATATATTAAAATATTCCATAACTGAAAGTATTGCTAATGTGTGAAAGACGTTATTTACGTTTTTAGGACTCTATCATTCTTAAAGCGATTTATGAGATTGTTTGAATGAAGATAGCTATTAAATGAAAAAAATACTTTAATCATTTAAAAAGAATCAATATTTTGCAAAGACCTCAGTTTTGATACCTTTAGCTGAAGCGGAGCATCTGAGTCCTCGTAAATCCTGCGAACTATGCCGTTGTTCTGCTTGCTCAAAGTATCCAAAAATCCATAGTCTGCATCGTTACCGAAGGCCAAACTGAACAGGGTGATAGTCCCATTAATTGTATTACGAATGCTCTCTTGGATCTCAGGAAGACCTCTTGGCCCTAAAAAATGAGTAAAATTTATGAATAAAATTTACCATCACAAGTTACAAAAATGACAACAACTACAAATAACTGATTGGTTAATCTATTCTGCTCTTGAGCCGTGCTTTTTTGAGTTGTTCTCAGAATAGATAATGGAAATGACACTAGGGCTGTTTACTGTATGTTTCTTAAGGGGTACTCTTAGTCAGTGTTGTTCCTCAAGGAAAATCATGGAAATAGTGAATGGTTGATGGTATTTGCATACATACACGTGTTTGGTGCCCCATCAGTCAGCAAAATGATCATCAGTACCATATTCTTTGGGGCTGTCCCGTTACGCTGTTCTTCATACAGCATCTCCACACCATGAATGACAGCATCATGCAATTCTGTACCTGAGACAAAAACAAAAGGTGCTAATCTCACACAATTTTCTAATTGATTAGTGATGTGGAAAGGGTGCAAACTATATTTTGTTTTTAAAATATTAAGTGTATTTTTATTTTATGTCATAACTTTAAATCTGGAACTAACGTTTTTGTCTTTATCTTTTTTACATTGAAACCTAGATTTTCAGTGTGGATGTTTGCGTTTGCAGGTCTAAAAAATGACTAGCACTTTTTAGCTGCAGATTTTCAACCCGCTTAGCATTGTTACAGTGTCAGTATGTAAATGAACAATGTTTACTCATTCTCCGCATTATCTGGACCGAGAAATTCATTTTTATTTGTCAGTAAAAGTCCGCTGGATGACACAAAACGCATCACCCGGCGGATTTTTGGCTTTTGTGAAAACTACAGATTATACTTCCACATTTTTGTATCCCTGCCCATGGACGGTCGGATCAACAGAGGGTTATTAACTAGGGATGTCCCAATCACGTTTTTTTGCCCTCGAGTCCGAGTCATTTGATTTTGAGTATCTACCGATACCGAGTCCCGATCCGATACTGCTATAATACATAAAAAAGAATAAAGAAGAGCGAAAAAACAGATCCAGGATCCAGGAACAGTGCTTTTCAGGTTTTTCAGGTATCTAACAGTAGTTTTCACGTACAGAAAATGGATAAAGTAATCTAATATAAAATATCACTATTTATTTTATACAGTAAAGATAATATGCAAAGATTAATCATTATTGAAGTTACAAAAACTATTCAGTCAAGAGCAGTGAGTGATTTCTTTGTTATTTGTTGTTTGATTTAACATTAAAAACAGGCAGCAGCAATAGTTTTTTTCCCTATAAGACATGCACGATCCAGTACATATACTGTTACACATGCGCCTTTCTTTCTCGACTAATATACGTTCACTTAAGACATAACCGACTCGCTAAGACGGGCATGTTGACATAATTTTTGTATGAATTTGTCTGCTGAAGCGCAAGACTTGAAAGAGAACTCAGTATTTGCGCGCTGACTGAAATAAGCGTGTGCGCGCTTCGGATGAGCGCACACAAATCTTCTCACAGCGCGCGAGCTCTCTTTCGCGTTTTGTTCTTGAAGGTTTAAATCAGCAAGGCTTAAATGAGTTAGTTTAAACAAAGATAGCAGCGTGTGCTGTTCAGGTCTCACCTGCGCTCGCGCTATCAACGGCGATGATGGCGTAAATGACTGGACATTAGAGCAGACGGCACTCGCAGTTAACAGTTTACAAAGAGTAACTGTTTTGTCCACGCTTTCTGATTATCGTTGTTGTAACGTTTTGCGCATCCATCGACTGAAACATAAGTTATCTGAACCCTGTCTGTCTGTTTTCCACGTTGCTATTTTAAACAAACCATATTAACCAATAGATGCGTCGTCATTCGAGATGGACCGCGGTGCAAGTGCGTACCGAACCGTACGGTTCGATTTTTTTACCGAGAACCGTTGCACCCCTAATACATATATATCCGAGTCCTGATAGGGAGGTAACGTCCGATTCCGATCGAGTCTGAAACCACGTGATCGGGCCCGATTTCCGATCGCGTGATCGGATCTGGACATCCCTATTATTAACAAAACATTGTAAGGGTAGGTTTATCATTGAAAATTGTATCATGTTTTGCTTTGTCTACTCTTTAAACAGCATTATGATAAAAATGGAACACTATGGCAGCAGCGACTGTGTTTTGCTTTGAGGGGTTTCGCAGAACTGATGAAACGTTAATTTCTTTTTAGTTTTAGTTTTTCCGTTTGGAGGGGAAAACACTGTGTTTGTTGCTATCCAGTTTGAAATGTTGACTACAAACAGGTTTTTCAGATTGTTCATTGCGGAGTTCTCTCCGTATTTACGATACTTTGCAGGCTTTAGCCGCTGCCTACAACTCACTGGATCCTTCACTGGAAAGTGGAAACTGAAAGTAACTCACTCCCGCTAAATGTTTACTCTTTAAAGTCTTGCACCCGGAAACAATGCAAGTCAACACCATTATGACTAAAAGTTTGCTAAGAAGTATTTCCTACTAAAGCAAGGCGGTATTGGACTCTGGTCAAGCTTATCTATAGCAGACTGGTGGGAGTGGCCTTGGATGGCAACATGCCCAGTGCAATATGGGTGTTGACGTTCTCCTACCTATTTGGCAAAAGTGAAGACAACACCCATTTTTATTTTTTCTCTAATCAGGTAGCACAAATTTCAATTTTTTTCTACTGCATAGACAGCCAAGTTTTATTGAAAGCCCATTTTGCCAACACTGACATATCCTTTAATGTAAGGTAAATTTCATTGAGTGAGTTTTGCTGTTCTCAGTGCATTGACAACTTAAGGAAGTCTTTCACCAATTTAAATAAATATTATGAAATTCTATGTCATCACATCATATATATCGACATTCCCACAGGTTAATATGACATGGAAGAGCAAAATTAAAGCAATAATCCAGGTTCAATATGAATACAGCTCTGTTATTATTGAGAATGTACATGAATTACATAATACATGAACCACATTGGTGACAAATTATTAAAGTAATCTGCCTAAAACAGTAGTTCTACCCCTTTGCAATTCATTTAGCATATTTATAAAGGAAGAATTAATGTGCTTTAACAAAGAAAAGCTTCAATTTCTGCTTTTAAACCTCAAAAGGCTCCGAGTGTCACTGTCCATTGTACTGTTGTGCTTTATTTAATGTTTTGGTTTGCACCCAATAATCATGTTTATAATTTGTTCAGTGATTATTTTAATTTCATGTATATTTCATATTACTTACTACCAATAACTTCAATTGTTTTGACGTATTCCTGGGCTGCATGCACATTTTCCTTTGTTGCTTTACTTAAATGTGGCCGCCATACAACGAAAGTGGATGAAAAGACGATGATCGCAAAGTAGTCGTCCTCTGGGAGTTCACCCAGAATGGTCACTAGGGCCTCTTTGGTCTTGTTCCGGCAACAAACACAGACAAATTAACTGTCCCAAGTACTGACAATCTATTGAAAACAGTTTTTTCTCATTTACCTGACATCAACTCACCTGTCTCATTTTATTTCCCACCATAGAGCCGCTGTTGTCTATCACAAAAACAACCATCTTTGGTACTCTTGGAAGACTGGCTGGTGCAAAAAAATGCACAAAGTATCCATTCACAATCTGTAGATGATACATTTATTATATATATATATATATATATATATATATATATGTGGCCATTTTTATTTATAAGAAAAGTACAATGAGTAAAGGAAATGGAAGGGAGAATGGACTAATGACATAATTAGGATTCAAACTTTAAAGGTGCAGTAAGCAATTTCAAAAAAAAAAAGTTCTTGAAAGTCGATCGGACCGAGTGCCACGACACACTTGTAGCCAAGCAGCAGTAGGGGGTGTAAGCACTCATAATTTGGGAAGAGAGAGAGAGCAAGAGGGAGATTTAAAGAAAGACTGTTGAAAGAGAGATGGCTGAGAGACATTACAAAAGAGAAAAGGTCAGAGGAATATCACTTGATAAAGAAGGGTTATGATCAGGTAAGAGCTTTAGGACACGTATTAATGTTAGAAAAGCTTTCCAGACGCTGAGGTTGCATTGTTTCTGTTCCGTTTGTGAGTAACAATGGTTTTGCTGTGTTTCACAGAACCAAGATGCTGTTGTTAGCTGTAGTAACAGGACAGTTTTAAGTGTCATTTTTTGTGTCATCTCTAGCTTGTATATACTAGTGTAGGCTACTGTATGTTCATTTTTTGTTCTTCCTTGTTGTTCATTCGTCATCTTCACTTTATTTTTTGTGAAGCGTTGTTTTGCTTCGCTTCAGCTAAAGAAACATCAACTCTTGCATTGTGTGTTTGTGCACTTTGGGGGAGGAATGAAGGGAGGGGTGTGTTTGGGTTGATTTCAAATATCAACAGTGTTTCTCAAGGCTTAAAATTTTATCTGTGCAACTTCAAAATATATTTGGAAGCAAATGATTGTTGTGGTGCAACTTGTTTTTATTTCTCTACAAAACGTTCATACAGTGACCGATCCACCGTTCTATCCAGTGTTACATAACCAATTAAACTTCATCTTTACATTCTTAACTTTAATTCAGATTTTAGATTGCTTAATATTAGCTGTCAATCATTGCTTTCACTGCGCTCTGTTGTCACATGACGGGGAGAGAACTACTGCACAAAATGTAAGGAGCTGAAGAGAGAAGATGAAAAGAACACTGAGAGATTTCTTTTGTAGCAGTGTAAAGTTACAGATGATGTAACTTCTGGAGTTGGTGATGGCGATCATGTGGTGAATGTGGATCTACCAGTGGAAAAGAAGGCTTATAGTTTTTGGAGAGTGTGGCTGAAAGTCTTCGAGTGGCTCCGCTATGAAAATGGCTGAATGTAATGCCTATTAGGGCTGGGTATTGACACAATTTTCACGATTTGATTCGATTTCTATTCACATGCTTGTGTGCTTCGATTCCGATTTCGGTTCAATTCAATATCGATTATTTTGGATGTATATCAGATACAGTACATGACAAATTTTTGTTGGCAAAGTTGGTACTACATTAGGCTACTATAATATTGAAGGTTAAAATTTTACTTATTTATAGTATAAACACTTAAATTACACTAAATTATGTTTTATTTATAATAAATAAAGTTTAGAATTACATAATCATATTTCAACTCCAATAGTTTTTTTTTTTTTTTTAAATATAAACATTTAAATAGTGGCTGTCATAACTGATTTATTCAAACATGCATAAAATATTGAAGAACATTTAAAATTATAATGAATATGTAACGGTGCATATATTTATCAGAATGCTCTCTCTCTGAATGGTCACTGAATATATTTGTTCTGAGGTAAATGTGACGTTACGTGACATTTCACCTGACATGTTTACAAGCTGTTTTATTGACGTCTTTCCACGATTAAAACACTGATTGAGCTATTACACGAGACATGATATGGATTTCGGTAAGTTGTACTGTATCTTTCAACATACCTTCAGATGTTTATTCATGTTTATTTCACGCTGTAACTGGTATTAAAGTGGTGGAGAGGATGTTCACATGCGCTCGTGCTGCCGCTTCTCTTTAACTGAGGCACTACAGTGATCTGTCATGCCACATTTAACAGTTCCAAAACAGTATTTATTTTTTGAATTTCATAATGGACGTGATTTGAAATCTGAGACTTTGCTTCATATAAAAGCAAGCGTAAAGATTATTGTGATTTATTGGATGGGAGGTGCGCTACATGTTCTGTTCATTCATCAACTGAAAACAGACTAGACTAATGATTCTTGGGATTGAAGAATCGATATTGCCTCGTAAAAATAAGAATGATTAA
Source organism: Megalobrama amblycephala (assembly GCF_018812025.1). Taxonomy (NCBI): domain Eukaryota; kingdom Metazoa; phylum Chordata; class Actinopteri; order Cypriniformes; family Xenocyprididae; genus Megalobrama; species Megalobrama amblycephala. Next base: position 5,141,172 of record NC_063064.1, on the reverse strand, counting down.
AATCGAGAAATCAATATTTTTACAAAGCCATAATGCTTATACATTATACATACAGTATAATTCACTGTAAAGCCTGTGGGACAGAGTTTGCAGGTAACACTGCGTTCGCCACTGAATCTACACATTTTAAGGTATGAGAGCTTGAATAAATATGGGGAGAGTGCTAAGCACAAGAAATGACAGGACTGGCAAAGCTGAATGTGAAATTTTCTGTTAATTTATTTAATATATAAACTGTTGTTGTTGTGCTCCTTAATTTTTGGTGAGTGCTCCTACATTTTTGCTGGTGCTCCTAACGTTTTGAAGTTGGGAGCACCAGTGCTACCAAGTAGAAAAGTTAATTTTTGAGCCCTGTTTCTCAGAAATCGCTTACTACACCTTAACTGTATGAGAGCATGCGTGTTAACTGTTTGATGTTATTGTCATTTGTCATTTTGACTTTTTTTCATGCATGTCTTGAAAAAAGATATCTGACCTGAATGTCACCAATGTCATGAGGACGGTTGACATCATACTTAATGAAGAAATCTCCATCAATGAGTGTGCCGTCGCACTCTGAGCATTTCCTCTGTTGATCCAGTGTTGGAGAGAAAGACACATGGGCCTGAACAAAGATTAAAATTGATATCATTATTATTATTACTACCATTATTATTGTCTAATAGAGATTCTTTTAGTATTATTTTATTAGTATTTTGCTGTATGCTATGTGGCATCCATCCACTGAAAATCTTTGAATAGTCACCTTCTTATCAGTTACAGTTTTCTCCACTAGAGGGAGCAGCTCGTTGGTCATGAATGTACCATAGGCGTCCACAAATGCAATTCCCTGAGGCTCATAGATATCTGCCACAATCTGTGAATGAGAGACAGGACTGATTACTCATTTATTTTTGCATTTAATTAATTACATACTATGAATTCAGTCAAATGCAAGGTGTTCATATTAAGAGAGGAAATATTACTACTAAAATTGTGGTAACATTTTACAGTACGGTTTCATTTGTAACTCTAGTTAACTACATTTGTTAACATGAACTAACAACGAACAATCATTTATTAATCTTAATGTAAATCTCAGCATTTACTAATACATTTTTAAAATCAAAAGTTGTATTTGTTAACATTAGTAAACTGTGAACTAACATGAACATTTTTATTACCCAACATTAACAAAAGCTAATAAATGCTGTAAAATTGTTCATTATAAGATGTTTTTGATTGTTAGATTGGAAGACAATACCATGCATAATAGATCTACGTAATCATATTTGTAGGCAGGTAAATGCCAAGTAACATGGCCATGGACTTTCAACATTTTTCAAAGTTTTTCAACATCAAGATTTTAAGTTTACATTTTTACTTTTAAAATACCACCAGTTCACTTACTGACTAAGTAATTTTTTAAAAGTATACTATATGGCTGTTTTAAAATCTGCTGCAGTTAGTTAATAATGAACCTCAAAGTGCTGGACCAGCTGTTTGGGTTTGACTCTGATCATGAGCTCATATTTGCCAAACTTTCGCTGAAGAAGTTCCTCATGGGTGAGAATAAATATGACACTGCTGTCTGCTGCGATGTTCACCGAAACAGAAAACTTCTCAGTTTTTCTACCTGAAGCCCTGGAATACCAGAACACCAGTTAGTTCGAATTATGTGAGCAACAAGCAAGTTCAGATTGACTTTCTGTTTTCTTCTTCTCACTTGACTAAACCAGCAGTCTGACCAGATGACACAGCCTTCTCATACTGCTGCTTGGCCTTCTCTTTTTCCTTCACCACACCTGTATATGTCTTGCCATCAATCTCCCTGAAAATCCCAAAAATTATAGCAATAATGTAGCAATAATTTTTCAAAATGCAAACATGTATAAAACTGAAATGCATTGGATCTTTTGGCTCATTCTGAGTTGCTTGGATTTTTAACTAAATCAAATGGGAAAAGACTGACATGCTGAAGTTGGTGATGAAGGAGGTCTTTGGTAACTCCACCTCAAAAGACACTTCCTTTGAGATGTTGGCCTTATTGAGAGCTTTCGTGGTCATGACAGTGTGGGCGAAACGTGATGTCACCTTACAGTCCACCTTCACGCTCTGTATCTCTATCTGAAAAGAATATAAATACGAAGAATAAAAACGCATTAAAAGAAAGAGTGATATACTTTGTCATTTCAACAATGTCACTTATCTTTGGTATACATTGCTTGGCAACTGTTATTTAAACTTCTTTTTACAACAAAAGTATTTTATTTCTGAATTAGTTTAAGGAGTCCTTTTTAAAAAACCTTTCCAAAATTTAGCTGAACTCCACAAATCACAGAACTGCAAACACATGTTGCAACCGCGATTATGTCTATTTATTTAGACTGTGGTCATTTCAGGACAAAGGTTGAGCTTGTTGATGTCAGTGTCAGCTACACTACAAAATATGACAAATATATCCTTTATTGTAAATGAATTTTAGTCAAGTCAAATATTATGAATAACCACAGTAAAATTGCATGCAGAAACATGGACACAGTGATATTAAAGGGTTAGTTCACCCAAAAAAGAAAATGCTATCATCATTTACTCACTCTCATGTCGTTCCATAGCCATAAGACTTTTATTCATCTTTGTAACACAAATGAAAACATTTTTAATAAAATTTAGAGATTTCTGTCTCTTCTTTGACAGTACACACAACTACCACTTTGACGCTTCAGAAAGTCAATAAAAATATTGTCAATTATGAATTGAGTGTTTTAGTCCAAATTTTCTGAGGAGACACGATCGCTTTATAAGCTGAACAGATTTAATTTAGGCTTTTATTCACATATAAACATTCATCAGCTCACACATCAGTTGTGGTAAACAGAAGCTCAAGAATGCTTGCTTGACATGCGAAACCAATGAGGTTCGTTCTCAAGGTTATTCTCACACATCAAGCATGTGTGGTTGAGCTTCTGTTCATTTTTGCTGATCATCATTTGTGAATAAAAGCCTAAATCCAATCTGTTGATCATAAAAAGTGACCAAGTCTCTTCAGAAAATTTGAAGACATCTCAATTCATATGGATTAGTTTTACATTCTCTTTATGAACTTTTTGAAGCGTCAAAGTGGTAGTTGCGTAGACTGTCAATGGAGGGACAGAAATCTCTCAGATTTCATTTAAATATCTTTATTTGTGTTCCGAAGATGAACAAAAGTCTGTTTGGAACGACATGAGGGTGAGTGATTTTTTTTCATTTTTGGGTGAACTAACCCTTTAATGACTGAAATATATTTAAATGTTTAAATAATAAATTAATTAAATACCATGTTATAAAATGTAATTCTTTAAATTATATAAATTAACTGTATTATTAGCCAACAAAAGTATTTTTTTTAAGAGTCAGATCAGGTAATGATAACTCATTAACTTCTCACATTCATTTCAAAGTTTTGATAAACTTGTGTGAGATATAATGAAAAGTTCCCACCTCAGCACTGCTCACACTTCGTTTCTGTTAGGAGGCAATTGGAAAATTTATTTTGTATGGCAACAATATACAGTGTGTAGTTGTAAAAGATTTATATAGTCAAGCTAAACACAAAAAACAGCCTACATCATGCATTGTGAATTATTTGGCTCCTTCCTAATTCTTACTGTAACATGATACTGCACATCAATGGTTCTCAAACTTTTGTACTCAAAGGCTTTTCATTATTGGCTTGGATATTTCATCTGGTATTCTGCTGTAATTATCTCAGTGCTGCTTGTTTTTGAACAGAAACTGACATTGACATTGTTGATATTTTACATTAATTAAACATTTTGTGATTTCTATAAGATTCTAATTTGGTGTGTGTTTTTTTTAATGAAAAATAGTGTAAAATATTATTTATATTTACATCTTGATTCATTTTTGGAGTTTTTCAGTAAAATTTTAATTATTTTTTATATCTAGTCATGAAACTCTAGAGGGCGCAGGCTGATAGGTCCTTTACATGCAGTCTGCTAGCAGTCACATCATTTACTACATAGAACCAGTTAATTGGCATCTGCTGATTCTGCAGCCATTGCTTGCTCAACATTTTGGTTTAGTGTTGCTGTAAGCTGGCCAAAGAGTTTCTCTGAAAACCTTGACCTGCCCCAGCTCCATCCATATCTGCTATAGGATTTATGTATGCCTATTCATGCAGCAGCAGCATATCTTACATGTTCAAAGCAGCGTGTCTGTGTGTCTATTGGCAATAGCAAGTCTGTATTTGCTCTGTAGCAGCAGCGGCAGCAATGTACGTAGCAGACTAAACATTGACATACTAAAACAATTCTGAGAGTTGTCATGATTGAATATATATTTGAAATGAAATTAAATGAATTGAAATGAAGATTGCTGAGGCCTTCCAGTTGGCCCCAGCCTCCTGGTTGAGAACCACTGTTGTATGTAATGTATTGGCATAGTAGACTTGTCTTGTAGCAACATCGTTGCAATACCTTTAAGAGCCTGGTCATGCTGGTTTCGCTGTCCTGGAGGGGAATAAGTGGATGCATTACTGTACAGATAAACTATGACGGCTGAACTTTTTTTCCATATTTGATACTGTATTGATTTTGAAGACATACTGTAGAATGTTTTTGATCATCGCTAACGTGTTAATGATTATAAGGCACTTCATTAGTGCAATAAAACATACATTAGGTTAACAAAAGCAGACCTACCCATTGCTCAGTGCCCTTTGTGATGACCAGCGTCTCAAAAGACCCTGAAGTAAAACATACGCACACAAACACACAAAATATCCACCCTGCATACATGGTGCACCGTCTGCTCAATCGCATTCAGGACTTTAAACACTCTGAACCCTTGTGTATGCTTTGTACCAGAGCAAATAGCTGAGTGGGAGTGGGGAAGTTGTGATCTTTGTTCCTAAATTCTTGAATTGAGTGCAGTATTGATCATTTGGTATTTTTGTATTACAGCCCGAATTAGGGAAAAGTTGGGACATTTTTTAAATTTGAATAAAATGAAAACTAAAAGACTTTCAAATTACATGAGCCAATACTTTATTCTTAATAGAACATAGATAACATAAATGTTTAAACTGAGAAATTTTACAATTTTATGCACAAAATGAGCTCGTTTCAAATTTGATGCCTGTTACAGGTCTGGTCCCATTCTTGCCTGATATAGGTTTCCAGCTGCTGAAGAGTTTGTGGTCGTCTTTGATGTATTTTTCATTTAATGATGCTCTAAAACCTTTATATATCTTTCAGCATTCGTAGTGCCTTCCAAAACATGCAAGCTGCCCATACCATATGCACTTATGCATCTCGATACCATCAGAGATGCTGGCTTTTGAACTGAACACTGATGAAATGCTGAAAGGTCTCCCTCCTCTTTAGCCCGGAGGACACGGTATGCGTGAATTCCAACAAGAATGTCAAATTTGGACTCGTCTGACCATAGAACACTTTTCCACTTTGAAACAGTCCATTTTAAATGAGACTTTGCCCACAGGACACGACGGCGCTTCTGGACCATATTCACATATGGCTTCCTTTTTGCATGATAGAGCTTTAGTTGGCATCTGCAGATGGCACGGCGGATTGTGTTTACCGACAGTGGTTTCTGGAAGTATTCCACAATCACTTTCACAGCTTTGCCCATCTTTATTTCTGAGAGACTCTGCCTCTCTAAGACATCCTTTTTATAGCTAATCATGTAATAAACCTGATATCAATTAACTTAATTAGTTGCTAGATGTTCTCCCAGCTAAATCTTTTCAAAATTTCTTGCTTTTTCAGCCATTTGTTGCCCCGTGCCAACTCTTTTTGGATCGTTTGCACAGTGAAGTCATCACTTTAGAGTTAGTGGCCATGTTGGTGTTCTCTTAAAAGGTTATTTCCTCCAAAAAGGAAATTTCTGTCATTAATTATGTCATTCCAAACCCGTAAGACCTTCATTCATCTTCAGAACACAAATTATAGATAAAGATATTTTTGATGAAATCCGAGAGCTCTCCGACTCCTCCATAGCAATTTAATTACCACTTTCAAGACCCAGAAGGTAGTAAAGTCATCGTTAAAATAGTCCACGTGACTGCAGTGGTTTAACCTTAATGTTATGAAGCGACGAGAATACTTTTTGTGCGCAAAAATACCTTATTCAACAATTTCTTCTCTTCCCTGTCATTCTCATACGCTGTTTCTGTTGTAGATAGGGTTGGGTACCATTCACATTTGAATCGATACTGGTACCAGTATCTGTACCTGAAATTCGGTGCCGGTACCCAACGGTACCTTTTCTCAGAACTTAATATTTAAGTATTTATTTCAGTGAAAAAAACATAAGCTCAATTTCAACATTTTTATTTATTTAGAAATTTTACAAACCAGACAAAATAAACTGTTATGTGTGCACTGTAGTTTGCATGAGATCGCATAACAGGGAAGAATTCAAATGTCATGAAAGAAAGTTTCTTGTGCTGTTCTTCACCTCTGCTGTTCATTGCGTCCGGATACGTTCCGTATGTTTCCTCAGCACAGTAGCACAAAAGTGTTGTTTTATTTTCCCCATGATGCTGTCAGAGCTGGAGTTTCACTAACAACGCATGGAAATATGACTGTGACATTATGTAATAACAACATGCGGAGTGCACATGACAGCGGTTTCTGAGCGGAATGCCGCGATGAGATTAACAATGCTCACAACGCGGATCATAGATAATATACGGACTGGATTTCAAGTTTTTATGGACATAATGCAAATTGCGTTGTCTCAGTTTGCATATAGTTTTTTGAATTATAACCACACTTCAGAACATTTAGCCATTGCCCTGTGTTGCTGGGGAGGAGTCGCATGTCTCTCTCTCTCTTTATCTAACATACCTCTTGTGTTCTCAGGTACCGAGAATACCTGATTTAATGTGAATCGGTACTCGGTAGTACCGACATAATTCGGACGGTGCCCTTAAAAGTACAGAGTTCAGTACCCAACCCTAGTTGTAGATGCATTGAAGCGCTTCCATGTTGTACGTCAGAATGCCCGCTCATTATTGGCCGACACTGTTCACATGAGCACCTCAACGCATGCATGTGATGCTGGCGCAGGAGCCGGCCAATAATGAATCGGCATTCTGACGTAGAACCTGGAAGCGCTGCACTGCGTCTACAACGTAAACAGCGTAGGGAATACTTTTTCTAGTTTAGATTTGATTTTTTTCTTTTAGGAGACATTAACTTTATTTGTCATGTACACTTTGATATTTGAAACTTTGCAGAACTTTTACATTGCTGTATTACATACTGCATAAAAGGTAATATTCAAAAAAGCATAATAGGGGCACTTTAATGTACAGTAAATTTCACACGTGTTTACATTTCAATCTTTTATTTTCTAATTTACACATATTTCAGTGTTGTCATGATACTGGAATTTCTAACTTCGATACAATACAAATCAACACAAAATATTGGAAATAATGCCAAAGTGAAAATAGAAAAGTGAAATATCCCAAACTCTTGTTAAACTCACAGCACATGCAGAGATGGATTTTGCTACAAAAAAATCGGCAAACTTGTCCTTTAAAATACACACACTGCAGTGTGTATCAACTTGCTGTCTGAGAGAAGAAAGAGTGAGAAAGCTCACCTGGCAGTATTAGTGTATCAAAAATGAGTATTTCAAATATTTCGTTACAGATATATATTGAAAAATCAATATTTTGAAACACAAGTTTCAAGTACAAATTATCTGTTAACGTTACATTTAAAGGCTGATGGCCTGATAATTTTGATGATGACATTTTTGAGCTCTTAAATCATCTGTTTGGTAACGGTTGTTAATCATCGTTTTGTCTGGTTTGGAGGCTCATTGTTAGATTGTCTTGAAGAGGCCAGAGACGATATAGTCTGAGTGAACTCCATCAAGCAGTCCGGTGCCGTTACTGTGAATGAACCAACAGGGCACTTGTTCTCCGTTCTTTACATCTTGTCTGAAATCTCTCTGCCAACCCCTGTTGACACAGAATAATGCAGTGTAATAACATCGACCCTTCCATGTTCAATGCATGTGGAAACTGTACAGTGTCTTAAATTCACCTGGTAACTACAAGCTCTCGTCCCTTCACAAACATGATGGCATCTGATTTGTTTGGATCCTTTCCTGGAAACGGTTCACTCACTTCAAACTCCAATCCATGGTAGAACTGACCTAAAGAGTCGTGAACACAGATCAGAGTGCAGCTGTCACAGACTGTGTTGCTTGATAATGCACTATAGAAAGGTATGTTTCGGACTTAGTAGAAGATAAGCTAAGTTGACAGCATTTGTGGAATAATGTTGGTTACCAATGCGAGTGTCGTATTCAATGCGAATGCCGTATGCTCTATGACCAGTCATTTATACCGTCATTACCGGGTGTTGATAGCGCACAAGCGCAGGTGAGACCTGAACAGCACACGTTGCTATCTGCGTTTAAACTAAACTCATTAAGCCTTGCCAATTTAAACATCGAGTGCAAGGCACGAGAGAGAACTTGCGCAAGTAGATTTGAGCTCTCATCCAAAGTACGTGGAAGCATGTGTACAGCGCGCAAATATTGAGGTCTCTTTCAAGTCTTGTTCTTGAATGGACAAATTCACACAAAATTATGTCTACATGCCATTCTTGGCGAGTATCCCAGCAAGTATAGTCAGTTATGTCTTATGTGAACTTAAACGCTCGAGAAAGAACACATGTGTTCAGTATCAGTGTACTGTATCCATGCATTATATCTTAAAGTGACAGAAACCTAATATTCCTGCTGTCTGAATGTGTTTTTTAATGTTAATCAAACAACAAAAGACAAGGAAATCACTCATTGCTCATGACTGAATAGTAACTTAATAATTAATAATGATTGATCTTTATTTGATTTATACAGTGAAGATTACATGCAATGTTGTTTTACATTTGATTAGCTACTTTATTCAATTTCTATACCTGAAAACTGGATACATGAAAACCTGAAAAGCTTTACTTATTTGTATCTTTGCTTTACTGTATTTATTTGTGCCGTTTGATTGTTCTTATTTTCTTTATTTTTATTTGACAGTAGTAATTTTTTACTTGAACATAGCACATACCGAACCGTACCGAAACCGTGAGCCTAAAACCGTGATACAAACTGAACCGTGAGTAATCTGAACCATTGCACCCCTAATATGTTTTGAGTGGTGTATAAAGACCTTACATAACGTACCATTATGTATTTATTACCTTAGAATAAGGTATACACCATACACCACGGGTCCCCTCCATGTCAAGTTGTCATTTTGTGCTGGCATGTTTCTACAGTAACCCTAAACGAACAAACTGCTCTACAGAGCGCGTTTCGTCACTATGTTCATTCCATTTTTGTATTGCGATATATTGTGACACAATATATTTAAATCTTCCAAAATCTTCCACTTCCATTGTTAGTGCCTTATCTTTTATTTCTTTCTTTCTTTCTTTCTATATTAGTAAGTATATAGTAAGTTCTTTAGATGTTTTACCAAGCAGGCCGTGGACATTGCTTGAAAAGAGGTGACTGTCCAAGGTGTAGAACCCGAGGTAGTCTTGATGATACGGGTGCTTCTGCCAGACTTTGTGCAGAATAATAAGAAACTTGACTGAGTTCCTCAAAGTCACTGTTAAACTGCGATCTTTGATCACCTGCAGATCCATGCTGGAGAAAGAAAGACAAAGTTGTGTCAGGAGGATTAGTCTTTCTCCAACTCCTTTTGAAGAGTAGACATTTTAGTTAGCTCACAATGACTTGACATGAATGAAGTGAAAAGATGATGTGTGCTTCTCAAACGGAAGGATGTATCCTAGTGAGGCTGTGTCCTTCCTAGTCCAGTCCTTTGGAGACTTGTAGACTAGAATCCTCCTCCGCATTAAACACTAGAATGAGATGGTCAAGTAAGTCCGCATGGCTACACCACACATGTTCCTGCCCCCCACAGGCATGGCACGAAAATACTATTAAAATATGTGTGCAAAGGATTGTGCGTGATTTAAGTATGTGAATGATACATTTGATGCATCCTTCAAAAATGAGCTGAATGAAGGATGCAAAACTAAGGCTGCCTTCTAAGGGTCCTTCACATTCTTTGACTGAGCTTGATGACAGCCGAGATACGCAGCCTTACTAGGATGCAGCCTTTCGATTGAGAAGCATTGAAGATCCTGCATCTTACTTGGGCCCTTTAACCGTGGCAGTATCAGTCCAGAAGAATTTTGCTTGTCTTCCCTCATCAGATACTGAGATCTCTTTTGTGCTCACCATCAATCTGATACCAAACTTCTTGTGAACGATTCCAAAGCGCCCAAAATAGGTGTTTACTTTTTCCCCAGGGATGACCTTCTTATCGCCAATGGTTTGGCCATTGACCACAATACCTGTAGAGCACCAAGGAACCAAATAAAAAACACTAAAATGTTCAACTTCAAAATAGCTCAGAAGATAACAACAGACGTATTGTCTTCTTGTAAACTATCATTGGTGAGTAGCTACTTTGGGGAGCTCAAGCCTCTGATTTATTGTCCAAAAGCCTGTAAACTTTTTGAAATTTCATATAACGTCAAAAAATAAAGATTTTAATACAAATTTGTGTGCTTTGTTTGCCCTAGCCTAATGTTGATGGAAGTGCAGTAAGTGCTCATCTGCCACCATCTACTGGCTATAATGGTAATTTCATTATTTATTTATTTTTTAAATAAAAGTGTTTGCCATCAAGTGTTTGCCACCAAATTTTAGTTTTACAAAAGAAGACAATCTTTGAATGATGAACAAATAATGTTTTTGATAATTACATTAAAAATAACATTTAAATTGGACAATATGTAGAGCTTTGAAGTGCTAGAAAAAGAGTGAAGCGTGTGCAAATCCTTGAAAAGTGCTTGAAATTCATTCTCTGACATCTGTGGTTTATAACAGAGTATTCATTACCAAATTTGAACGCTTCTCACTAGATTTCGCGGCAAAGTTGTGAGTTTAACAAGTAAAAGCTTTTAAAAAGTCACAGGGGGTATTACTGATGAAGAGGGTATTACTGATGTATTTTGTGTCATAAATTCACATTATTCTATTTCATTCTAATGAAACAGCCGTGAGTGCTGAATTACTTCTCATACAGGTTACTCATACAGTTTATTTGGCAAATTAAAATTGTGGGGTAACACAGTGATGTTAACTGGTCAAAACAATCATGCTAAAAATATTTGAGTGTGTTTCACTCGGTGGCTGGTATGAGACACTTGTTGCACACTGCAATAAGCTAGATTGATTTTAGAATATCATATTAATAAAACCTGGATGACTTGTGTTGCTAAACGGCATGCAAATCTTTTTAAAACATATGGTGGAGAAAATGTTGTATTACTGTTACTATAAATGAAGCTCATTCTGATTATACTGTTAGCCACTTGATGCATGGAACAAACATGTGACTCGCGGTAAATAACGAAAACAAGAAATTCAAACAATAAGACTAACCGTGTTGAACTATATATAACAATGATTAGTTTTCTGCCGATAAAGGTATCCAAACAGTTGCTCACCTTTCTAATAAAACACAATATATTAAAGCGTCTTTGGTTTTTCCATGGTTTCTATGGAAGTAAAACTGGAAATCGAGGGTAACACGGATATGATGTCATTGACAGGCGACGCAATGAGAAGGGATGTTACACTGGTTAAAATAGCTGATTTCTCTGGATATAAACATTGTTGGAAACATCTGGGATAATGTAAGTACACTAGTCAACAAAATATATAACACTCTGCTAGCGGTTTTAAACGGAGTGAGGGCAAGACACACACTCACAAAAAACCTACATGAATCAGTCCCAACATGCTTTGCATGGGTTACTTGATTAGAGTAAAAGGAAAGTCGTGTTAGTGTATAATGTACTGTTATGCTGGATAATTAGAAGAGTTTCTGTTATGTTGGAGTTTTTGTTGTCACCATTTTGCTGAAGAATGGAGCTTGCAAAGCTGACTGCTTGGGAGAGTCACAATTCTAATAAAAATGTTCAATAGTATACACCTGTTAGATTTTATATGAATCGATAATGCCAGGAGGGGGAACGATTTAGAAAACCTGTGTTCTTGTGAACTATGTCTTGTGGAATGTTAATGCACATTTCTGCTAACATAGCAAGTTGTTCTCACCTGTAAGTGGGTCTCTAACCAGGTTGAAAATGGTTCCAGGTTTGTCATCAATGTTGAAGCACAGAGCATCATTCTGGTCTGGCAGCTCAATAATGAAGTGTGGATCTCCATCAACTGTTACATTTGAGAAATTGTAAGAATAACACAGCTAATGTGACTTATGAATCCTTACCTACATTTCACATGGCCAGTGCATGTTTATTACATTTACCATAATATGTAGGTGCATAGCTCTTATGGGAGTAGCTGGCCGGTATTGCTGAGTAACCTGCAAATAAGATAAAATAAATGCATCAAAATAGTTCACTTGGTTTCACATAATGTCAAATATAAAAGAAAGTGCGTTAGCACACTACAGTCTCCATGCTCACAGTGTCTCTGTCAGGTAAATAGGCAAGATTCAGATGCGGGTGCAAACAGAAAGTTTATTGAACAGAAAATAACTGAAGCGTCAGAAAAACAGTTTGTGGGTCAGGAAAAGTCGCGACTGCAGCAATCGGCACAAACGGAAAGGCTGCTCACAAATCCATACAACCGCCGCCGAATGCGAGTGATGATTGAGTCCACAGTGAGCGCAGTAGAATGGCGAGACAACTTGCAGCCATGAGCACTGGTGCCTGAACGAGACAAGAAGAGACAAGGCAAGACAAGCGTACTGATACGGACACAGGCAGTCAGAATAGCGGTAGAAACCATAACAGTCTGACAAAGGACAGAGACACACGAGGGGCTATAAAGGAAATAATAATGAGGAGAACAAGAACCAGGTGAGAGAGATGAGCTAACGAGCAGGAACAGGTAAGGGCAGAGACACAAGCACGTGGCGAACTGTCAAAACAAAGCCACACACCAAAACACAAAACACAAGCCCAAACACAGGTGATCAGACCCGAGACCTGACAGTACCCCCCCTCCCTGGAGAGCCACCAGGCGCCCCCGGAGGAGGTTCACCTCGTCCCCGACGGAAGTCCTCGATCAACGAGCGGTCCAAAATGTCCCGGGATGGCACCCAGCACCTCTCCTCTGGACCATAGCCCTCCCAGTCCACGAGATACTGAAACCCTCTACCGCGGCGCCGCTCATCGAGTATCCTTCTAACCATATAGGTGGGAGAGCCATCCACAAGACGAGGGGGTGGGGGGATTGGACGATCGCCAGCAGGATTGATGGGAGAGGAAAACACAGGTTTAACCCTGGAAACATGAAACACAGGGTGAACCCGACCAAGAGCAGGGGGAAGCTTGAGCCTGACCGCCACTGGATTAACCACCTTGGTGACACGGTATGGACCAATGAATCTGGGTGCCAGCTTACGAGAGGGCGCCCGGAGAGCCATACCCTTGGTAGAGAGCCATACCCTTTGACCACACACATAGGTAGGAGGAGAGGACCGGCGGCGATCGACTGCTGCTTTGGTTCGTCTAGAGGTCTGGGCCAAAACCCCCCTGACCTTTCTCCAGGTGCGACAGCAACACTGGACGAAAGCCAGGGCAGATGGGACCGCAGCATCGGGTTCCTGTGATGGAAACAGAGGAGGCTTATAACCCACAGAACACTCAAAGGGGGACATACCTGAAGCCGCCATCGGAAGGAAGTTACGGGCGTACTCAATCCAAGAGAGCTGTTGGCACCAGGAACTTGGGTTATTGGATGTCAGACAGCGGAGCATTCTTTCCAGATCCTGGTTGGCCCGCTCACATTGCCCATTGGTCTGAGGGTGAAAACCAGAAGACAAGACTCGCAGAGGCCCCGATCTGTCTACAAAATTCCTTCCAAAACCGGGAGGCGAACTGAGGACCCCTAT